>NC_090930.1:609103598-609407203 GCF_040938575.1 Ambystoma mexicanum | reverse complement strand
GACATCTTTGTTGTCTTGCACAAGGCCTTGGAACAAATAAAGTGTAAGGTGTCTGATGTTCATTTGTCAGGTTATTTTGCTTGGTACAAAGTATCTATGGACAGATTGAGTGCCAATCAGACTAGATCACTTAAGAACTATCAGGCTAGATTGGAGAAAGAATTAGAGCAGAACGGGCTGCTCTCAAAAGCCAGCCGGCACAACAGTAAAGCCACTAGCAAACCAGCACCACCTGTAGACTTTTTAGATGAACTAACACCATGCTCGCCTCACCTGAGTGCCAACAAACCTCCTTTTCTGCCCCACCTCCACCCGCCATGCCACTGCCAACTGTCACACTTCCCCCAACCGCCCACGCCACAACAAGCTGCCAGACAAGCTACCCCCACCACCCACCCCTACCTCTCACACTCCCGCTGGCATCCCTGGCTGCTTAATTTTCCTCTCCTGCGACAACCTCATCTTCCTCCCCTTACTCCATCTCCACTTCCACCGCTAGCGGCCTCTACTTACACGCCACCCTGGAACTGCTCTCAGAAAAATAGGTTCCCACCTCAATGTACATCCACTGCCATGGCTACCCCACAGTGCTTGCCAGGCGACCCTCCCTACACACCGTGGACACCTCAACATCCTCCGCTCCATCCATCCTCATGCCTATGCACACCTTCTCTCAGGCTAATACTGATCCTATGAGGATTCACACTCCCTGTAGCTCCATTGACTTATAACAATTCCCCATGCTGCCTGACAACCACCACTGCTTTCATGGAACATTTGGAAACTGTGATGGCCTGTTATGATCCCGCCATTTGGGTACTTAAAAAAACTCTTACAAGCAGTGCTCCAAGACACTCTATACAAAAATGTATTATGGACAAATGGCAATGGCCTGGAAGGTGAGAATATTACAGCTAATATTACCGCTCTTCACACTCTCATCAAAGAAAATACTCTGTTAAATCTGACTGATCAAAGACTGCATCTTTCAAACAGGACCGCTGTCAATACCCTGTTAATGCCTTTCTAGACCGATTATTTTTTATCACATTTGTTTGTGACTAGTCTACATCTGGAAATTTCGAATGGAAAGAAATTGTACAGGTGTGGGGGTAAGCTTAAGTTATTGAAAAAAGTACAACAAGCAGCTCAAGATTTCTATGATAAACTCAAACACAAGGAGCAAGATGGCGATACCCGCCTCATTGCTTTGCCAATACAGCATGCTCAATAAAGGAGTGCCTCTCGGAGCCAGGGACACCTGGGTACTCCACGCCAGACAAAAACCCAACAGAATCCTCCTCCACCAGGGCCACCAGTGTTAGGGAGAATTCTCCAGAATGGCTAATTTGCCTTACCTACAGCCCCTCAGCAGCTTTGCTGTATTTCTAGGATTTATTTTTTTCACCTAGTAAGAGTGTGGGCCTTTTTACCCACTCTTACATGTGTTTTGCTGTGTGTTTTACATTTATGTGTTCATAGACTGTGGAGACTCACCTACTCCATAGGCATCATCTTTTTACTGTGTGTCACACAGCACCTTTAGTGCAGTGACACGGGTTGTCTTTTTAGGCTTCCCACTTTAAACTCCATTTTCTGGGACTGACTACTGTCTCCCAGAACATGTAAAGTTGCCATTGACATTACTAGTCTTTTTTAAATTTACAGACCCCGTCCAAACTATCTTCCATAGAGTACTGGAAGGGCTAATAGTTATCCCTTTTTGTCTGTTTCTCATGGAACATTATTTTGTTCCCCTTTCTCTAAGATTTGGCTGGTGGCAGTGGTATCTACCATTTTTTTCCTATCGCAGACTATGAAAATAACCTTGGTACTGTTAGATGCTATGGTGGTAGCCTCGAATTTTAATCCGCTTGACCCCTTTTGATTTTATCTGGTTCCGGTTGGGTTTATTTGCCATTTCTTTTTGTAAAGGTCTTTCTTGTGTTTTATTCTGCATGCCAAACCCGGTTTGTTTCCTTTGTTTGCCGTCTTTTGGCGGGCTTCGGCACAGAAGCCCTCCTTAGGCACCTGAGTGTCTGGTTGGACAGGATGTGAGGGAGGGGTTTTAGGCCCCCTGCACAGGGTCTCCTTGGAGACCCAAGACTCACTCTAGTTTGATTGGCTAGGTGGCTGTCCTGCCAGGACAGCCTCCCTGCTGTGTGATAGACAGCCAGGCTGTGTGAATGGAGGAAAACTGCTTAAAAGAAGGTCTCTGGGACTTGGAAGGCAGAGTCACCACTGGATCAAGAGAACTGAAGGGAAGCTGACGGAAGAAGACCACTGCAAATACTGAACCTCCCAGTGAAGCCCTGCTGTGGGTCCGAATCACCTGAAACTTCAACAACAGGAATATCTGCAAGGAATCTTCTCCCCTTGAGCTGGTGGGACCAACCGGTTCACCAAACACCAAGCAAGGCCTCCCTCTCCTGGTCGAATTTGCTGTACATCGCTGCAGTAAACTGGATAGCCAGGAGGACCGGACCGTGTTTGCCAGAGGGACCCTGCAAGGGGGTCTGCTGCTTTGCCAACACTGGACGACTTGCACCTGGTGCCAGGTGCTCCACGCTGTGAGCTGCTGATTTTCTAAATGTGGATGTCGCCAAAGAACTTGTCTATGCAGTTGGCATATCTGGCACCATTATCCCACACCCAGTATCACCTGGATTATCTGTTTCAATTGGTCCAATCACTGAACACCAGGCCTTTCTGTTAAGTTCTTGCTCACCTACTAAGGTATTATGTATTGATCTGCTATGCAAGATGCATTGTACTAGGGAATGTTGTCATGATGGTATTTATCTAGAGGTTCCACGATCTAGGAGAGCCGAAAATTGGTTTTGCCTCCAACACCCCACTCACGTGAAGCCTCCTACAGAGCCTCCTTCTCTACTAACACGTTCACAAGCTACCCTCGTTATTGACTCAGTGCCGGTGGCACATTGTCTCAGTTGAACCTGTTTGCATCACTCTCAATCCTGGGGTGCCTCTCGACAAATGCGCCCTGAATGGAATATCACCTTAAGCAGAAGAGGGTATCAATCATGTCATCTCTCCCCTCTTCGCACAGATTAGGACTGACTCGCTTTCGCTTATCCCTGGTCTTATTTCTGAGTGTCCATACTGTCTTTCGCCCTCTCATTCAAGTATTCATTATTATCCTGTTTCCAAACTCTCCCCCACCACATACTCACATTTCTCTTATTTGTGGTATTTCCTTTGATTACCAGATTTGCTCACTTCTATTATTCTTCCACGCCCTATGTGTCCAGAACACCCGACAGTCTCTGTCTCTTATTTCTGTTTCTCCTCAAAGATTTTGACACACTTCATCATTCTATTGTCCTCCCCAATGATTCAGCCTCTCTTGCATGGTCCAAGCAAACCTTTGGACTGTGTTCTTGTATTCCTGACGAGCATCTGTCTCCAGAAACTCTCCCTCATATGGTTTCTCTGGGTCTTGTTTCCTGTCTCTGTCTCTTACATCTTGCCTTTCCTCTAGCTCTCCTATTCCTGATTATCATGCCTTCTATCTGCAGGTTGTATACCCCCCTGTTTTTTTGTCTTTATTCTTCTGTACAACAGCTACTTCATTTGCTTTTCTAGCTTTCTTATGCGTTCTGCTGCTGTTCATTTTTTTTCTTTCAGGATCTCCTCCTTTAGTTCATTGCTCATTTCCTACAGCTCACTACCCTCATTGTTTTTTTTTCCAAAGTACTGTGCTGCTGTCCTCCACATGGCTCTGTCGGCCGGCATCCTGCAGCTTTCCACGTGTGATGTACTGCTACTTCCATGATCCAACACCAAAAAAGTGGTAGACCCTATCCTATTCAGAATGATGAGGATGTCACTGTATTTGATACGAGGGGCATTCGAGAGAAATGTATTAAATACAATGGTAACTGTACACCTCCGAGTAGGGGGGGGGAGACTCTCAGATGTCTTCCTTCTTGGAGTGGTTGACCCTGCCAGGACTCTCTCGAGCCACAGCAGAGAGTTTGGATCTGTCAATTACCAAGGAGAAGGTCACATTAGCTATTAAGGTTATGACATTGGGGACAGCCCTGTGTGAAGACAGTTTCTCGATGAACTTTTATAAGACAATATTCAGTTCAATATTGACCCCCTACTTGGTGAGGGTCTTTCATGCTTGTCTGGATGGAGAGGAATTGACAAATACAATGATGATGGCCATGATAGTGACCATACATAAAGCGGGTAAAGACTCAAAGCAATGTTCATTTTACCAGCCTTTCTCCATCCTGAACACAGGTTGGAGGGATGGCTTCCAACCCTGGTACATGGTGATCAGGTAGGGTTTGTCCTAGGAATACAGGGGCCAGATAATATATGAAAAACAATAGATTTGATGCATCATTCTTAATTGTCAGACTCTGACGTTTATCTGCTATTACTAGATTCAGAAAAAAAAACATTTGATAGTTTGAAATAGTCATTCATGATGAAGATCCTTGGAAAAATGGGGTTCTGTACAAACTTCCTTAGGTAGGTCGCGGTACTATACAGTGAGGCAAGGGTACTGATTAATGGTATGCAAACAGACCCATTTAGCTTAACAAGAGGGACGAGGCAGGGGTGTCCCCTCCCGCCATTGTTATACACGTTGACTATGGAACCATTAGAAACCTATGTATGGGAGAATACGTTAATTTCCGGTATTCAATGTGGAGAGCTGGGGTTTAAATTGTCCTTGTTTGCGGATGATATCATAGGATATTTAACTAAAATGCCCTCGCCCCTCCCGGCTCTGTTGGAACACATTTCGATGTATGGCCAGCTCTCAGGACTCAACATTAATGTGGACAAATCTTGCAATATTCCATAAGGGTGGGTGACTCCGGCTTGGACTCACGGACCAGATTCCTGGGTATGAGAGTGGAAAAGCAAGGGATAAAATATTTGATGATTTGCCTAATGCAAGAATTCAAGGGGTTGAGGAACAGTAATTATGACCCCTTGATGGGAAAATTAAACCTACAACGGTGGACCACACTAATACCTTCATGATATGGTCGCATTATCTACATCAAAATGAATGTAGTCCCCTGTCTGCTGTATCTGTCTGCCAACGTGGGCCAGCTGCAGGGGTCCACCCTAACTATTGAGCCAATTTCACCTGGAAGGGTCAAAAGGGCTGGATCAGCTAAGGCATGCTTTTAATAATAACAAAAAAAGAAAGTACACCTGTAATACCTGTACCACTCCTTTATTCTGTTCATTTTTGTAGCATTTTAATGTATGTAATAAATATAAGGAGGGACTTTAGCATTTGATCTAAATGCTACACTTCATCTGCACAACCTATATGCTCCCTTTCCTGAGTGGAAGCTCTTGCAGTCTGTACCTGTCACCTGTATCATAATTTCTGTAATCAATTATCAGCTAAATTAACATTAGCAAAACAAAATGTTTCTGGAACTAGAAGACTATGCATGTGAAAAAATACTAATATGAGTGTATGTGTGCCTGTGCCGCCGCATATACGGGGTGCTTTTTTGTTTTTCTTTATATTTAATAATGTGTCCAATTGTTAAATCAAGCCTCTGCATACTTCAGTGAGGCTTCAGAGAGGCTGCCTCTTCGCAATATGTATTGATTCCCTCGGTGTTTTTACTGCATTGCATCCCTTATCAGGTCCACAAATCAGGAAACGTCTGCTTGACCCTGTTCATCATTATGTCATGTAGTTGCCTTTGTGTACTCCACCCTAGCTTTGGGGGGCCCTTCCTTGCAGCTGGAAAATAATTCAATGCACCTGTGAGGTGCTTACTATAATAGGGTGAAAGTAATACAGCAAGGGGGTTAATTGATACAGATCATAAAGGGACAGACAACCAGTGGGGAGCTGAAATACTAAATGTTCACTGAAAAGCTATTCATCACATTTTGACAGCAGGGAACTAATGTAGAGTACATCAGAGTAAAAAGGCAACACAGTGAGAGAACATTGCTGGATATTGCAAGATGCCTGGGTGAGGTGATGACCTTGGGGTATCAGCAAAGGTAGTCTAAAACATGCACACTACAAAGCACACTTTTAATGTCCTGAATTAAAGGAGTATGCTGCTGTGTAGTATGGCTGCTAACATGGGGAACTACTCTGATCACATTTCGACTGAAAAGGTTAAAATGCCCTGATGCTGTCCATACCTGCATGAGAGATACATGCATGTTTTTAATGAGGAGGGTGAAAAAATAAGGGATTTGTATTTAATGGTTCTGAAATAGATCGTCTTTGCAAGATTAGGAGACATTTACAGTCACTACACTAGCATATATTGTGTCTACATGTTCATAGAAAAGTGATTTGTCAGTCCCTATGCTGGCTTAAATTGTGACTGCTTGTCACCAACTTTATGTAACATTTTTACCAAGCGTCTTTTCGACCGCCTAGATGAACCTGGAGTGTTGCACACTAATTAAGCGGATAACATGCATATCCTATACCACCTCTCAGGAGACTATGACAAAGACTCTCTCACACCAAATAACCTCTATCAAATGATCCAATCTTGGATAGCCCAACATGAACTCTGTCTAAAAGATGACAAAACAGAGTTACTACTGGTTGGCTTACAAGCATGCCTAAAAGAACTCGACCCTAGATACAAACTGTTCATAATAGATGGGCACACTATCACCATCTCAAAAGATGTCAAAACCCTGGGCATATGCTTGGACTCCTCTTTTACACTAACTAGACATGTCAATGCAACTGTCTCATCAGCAGCCTACACAGCTAAACTCATTAACAGATGTAGACCATACCTCTCACCTGACAGCTGCCTGACCTTGGCCAGAGCACTTATCCTGTTGAAACAATACTATTGTAATGTTCTGCTAGCTGACACCTGGACCAGTAGCATTAACAAACTTCAAGTAACACAAAACAATGCCCTATGAGCTGCCTTAAACATTCACAGAAGAGAGCATATCTCGGAAATAAAACACAATGCACGCTGGTTGCCTTTCCAGGACAGAATCAGATTTTAAACGCTGGTGATTACCCATAAATGTCTAACCAATACCGCACCCAAATATCTCATCAACCTGCTCATCCGAACACAAACTACTAAGTCCACATGTGCTATATCAGCTCACCTTCTCACTGTGCCTAAATACAAAAAAACTAAAGTCGGGGGTAGCAGTTTCCCAGTAGTAGCTGCTAAAAGCTGGAACACTCTCCCTCTAGCCCTTAGAACTGATCCACCCCATTCCTCATTCTGCAGAAAACTCAAAACTAGGCTCCTCTCGCAGAATCTGTAGTACTCCCACCTCTGCTGCAACCACCTCATTGCAAACGGTATATTTACTCCTGCTGAAACTGTACTGAGGTCAAGTACTGTTACTCAGGGTTGTGATGGCCAGGCCAGGGCGTTGCTCCCACCTCTAATCAACAGACAAGAGGGAGCAAAGTTGAATAATTCAGCCCAAGCTGGGGTGATCCCACTAGGGGATCCCCAGAACCGGGCCTCCTCAACTTGAGGAGCTCTTTTAGGCAATACGCCCCTCTGTCTTAAGAAACCCAGACAGAGGAGTTGATTCCTCAAAAGAGCGGGGATGTCCACACCGCAGAACCAATGCTGTAGGAAAAAATGTGAGATATTATATATCAGGATGATATAACCTCTTCAATAGGATGCCCTAAAAGAGTGGCTCTACCTGGTTGGGTTGGACAGAACAACAGTAGGGTAGTGCCTTTCTAGAAGAGCTGCAACTAAAAAGAGAAAGGAAGATGGGTAACGTTGTCTATCTAATAAGTCAGAAAGATAGCAATCAACACTGAATCAGCTTACCCAATGTAGAAGAGTAAAAGGACTTAAAGAAACAACAGAGGTACAAAATAAAAAAAAGGATGGGTTAGTAAGGGTACTACTTCCCGCATGGCACGAGGGTCGCCAACTAGAGTCGGGGTGGTGCACGAATCAGGGTAGCGTCCAGGAGTGCACGTTGGTTCCAAGAGTGTCTTTATCAAACAGCACAATTCAAATAAAGTATAGGATAGTTCCAAAGATGTAGGTATCCAAACAGAAATGCAGCAGGGTTGGGTCGTATGATTACCACAGAAGAGGATGTCCAGACAGGAGAGAAGAATTGGTTGGAGCAGAAGACAGTAGTTAAATGGAAGGAGAGTTGTATACTGAACTAGATGTAGCGAAGTGGAATGGTTTCCCAGGTAGCAAGAACTCGTCCCCAAGAGCAAAGTAGGGAGCCGACCGCCAGAGGGAACAGGAGGAAACAAGAGCGCCCCGAGAGACACAGGTAATGAACAGTGAGCGAAAGCTCGAATGCATCAAAGACGCAAGTCCGGTTCACCACAACACAGAAGGAGCATGCTGTAGCAAGTCGAGTAGGCAAGCAAAAAGTCCAAAATACAATGAATTAGTCCAAAACGAAGTAGGATAGAAGAACGCTAATTAGAAGCGGCGTCTTCCGGGAAGGGGCGGAGTCTGCCTCGCTGCGTCCCGATCAGCCGACTGGGCACGTGACCTGTTCAAATCCAGGCCTGGGAAACGCTATGTCTCCACGGCAACTGCCAACGCTGCAGGAATGAAGTGGCAAGTCGGCCATGCCTGCGGGGAGGAGACAGAGACGTAACAAATACTGAGAACCTTTAGATAGTAAATTGTATATTCAACTTTTATATATTGTAAATTCTGTAAATACCTACTTGTATGATTGAATGACCATATCACATGTTGCCTGTGGTAATTACTGTAACTATACATGTTTCTTACCCTGTATCTCGAGTTCCCAGATACCTACGGGTTAGGTGTGCTTTACACATGCTTAATAAATCAATAAAAATAAATTGCGTTGTCAGCTTTCTGAGATGTATTTATAGTGACAGATACTGGCATAGATAGAGTGTGGTCTCAGCTTCATAAAAGTGACTTAAAATGGCAATGCTCACATATGTTGTGGACACAGGCATCATAAAAATGGAAAATACTTCCTATGTATTGTTGATGAAATAGCATCTACTCAATTATTTTTCATGTATTGTCCTACAGAATAGTAACTTGTGTGGCTTTTTACCCCATTTGTCTCAAGAGAGTTGCCATATAATGGGTCCTTTCAAAATATGACTTTAAACATTTTCTCAGAGAGAGCTTCCTGCATTCCTGCATTTCTAGGGCTCCCTTGATACACTTAGTGGCTCACAAAAATTCATGGGAGATGTTAATGGCCCTGCACTAAACATATTTACCTGCCTCCACCAACCTCGAATTGTTTACAATGCCAGTGCCCCACCACCCCCCACATTTTATGTTACAGCACTGCTGATTGGCGTGTCAAACTTGCCTCACTGATCGAGGAACTAATTATTAGATTGCAGGACTGAAATCCTGCCTAGATGCCATTTTGGGAGCACAGCCTCATTCATTTTATGGTTTGGACTATAAAGTTAGGATATCGTACTTGTGATTGGTTACCATCATTGGGTTGCATCTACATCAGTGGTTGAAGTGAATGGGAGCAGTCGGGAACGGTGCTCCTCTACTTTTTTAAATTATGTTTAAAAGAAACCGTTCCGGAATGGTTTCGTTTTAAAATAAAAGTGTAGGAAGACGTTCCAGCTTGCACTTTCAGTGCACTGCACTGAACGTCCCTTAAATAGCAGGTGCAAGTGTTTGGGGTTTGTATTCTGCGTGTGAAGGGGCGTGGTGATGGGGTTTGTGGGGAGTGGGTGCAGGCCAGCAGGGTACATAGTTCCACTACTTCTTTTTGTACACTTCGACCACTGATCTACATTACTTTCTGCATTATTTGTTTGTTATTTGTTGATGTCTATTATGTGAACCTAAGGGTGATTTTATATATTTGTATTATAGAGTATTGTGTGATAGTACTGTATTCTAGTTTCATTTGTAAGTGTGTTCCAAAGGCCTAAATTAATAACTGTATTTCTATAGCTGGCTGTCTAAATTGAAATATTGTGTACTATTCTGTGCCTATTCATGGAGGGCCCCTGCCCCTACTCACACTGTATGGAGACTAAGCCTTGACTGCTCTCCATTGTTACCTCGATTGGAGTTTGGCTAAAATCTCAGAGCTCTCGGTTCATCGCATCTAGGGTGGCCTTATAAAATCTGTCCCACAGGCCAGATTCTAGAAATCCACCTTAATAATGTGCAATGGAGGCAGTTTCATACATCAGGGGCAGTGGGTGTCTCCCCATGGTGCAACTTATCTTTGGAGGGACTCAGTCTTTCGAGCCATTTCTACAGGTTTTGATGGGGCATTACAGATGGTACATGGAGGTCATTAATAGCAGGCATACATCTATTGTTATGAAGCAAGAGTGTACACACTTTAAAAAAATCTAATTGTGGATGTGTGTTAATAGTTTTTATAATACTAACTATAATACCTTTTCACAGCAAGACAGGAGACACAATGGACCTATGGAAAAGTGGAGATCTCAATGTCTTGTGCTTTGTAGTTAAGTATTTGCATAGTGCATGGCTAAGGAGGCTGAGACTGAGCCTGAGTGGGAACAGGGGCTGGGGGGATCTTGATAAATGATTATTATTTTTAATTGATTTTAACAAGGGCTGAATCTTTCCTTTTTATCTGTGATGTAGAGTCTGCCGGCTATCCAGGAGTGATGTGCTGTCAACTATCTCTGCCTTAATGCCAGTTAGGCAGGGATTCTCCTCATCGGCACACCTGTGCCCTCCTTTCCTGTCACTCTCTGGTCGGCCTTTCTTGGCCCTCTTCCTGCTCCCACCTGTGAGGCTAAGAACCTTGGGGTCATCTTCAACTCCACACTCTCCTTTTCCCCTCACATATCTGACGCCTCTAAGAAGTCAAACTACCAACTGCACCTCCTCAGAGGTATTCTTCCTTTCCTCTCCTTCCCCCAGAAACTTACTGTCTCCAGAGCTCTGGTTCTCTCTAGGCTGGACTACTGCAACAGCCTCTTTCTAAATATGCATGCTTCTACTCCCCACCCTCTACAACTCATCCATAACAGGAATGCAAGACGTGTCCTTGGCCTCAAGCCCAAGGATCGTATCTCTCCAGCACTGACATCTCTGCACTGGCTCCCAGTGGCTGAGAGGATTAAGTTCAAGACCCTCTGCATTGACCACAATGCCTTCTGGGGCCTGGATCACAAATACCTCCAACTCTATCTTCATAAATACCTTCCTATTTGAGCTCTTTGCTCCTATACCTGCAACACCTTCAGGGTCAGTCGCCTCTCCAAGCAACAAGTTGGTGGTAGATCCATTTCTTCGGCTGGGGCATCCCTGCCTCTATGAAACTTGAGGAGAACCATGTATAGCCCCGGAAGGACCTCAAGACCGTCCTCTTTGCTTCTGCCTTCTCTCTTCCTCTCCCCTGATGATTTCATGTCTGAAACTGCACTGGTCACCTGGCTACTCTCTGATCTCGGGCCCAGGTCCCTGCCCGCCCAGTTGCACACCTGCACTGCCTCCCAACAACCCTTGCACCTAGGTCTGTATCTGTAACCCTACAGTCCCCCACCTGCACTTTGGACACCTGCTGTCTGCACTTAGCCTTGCACCTGGCACCCGTTGGCCACACTTCTTGTTATTGTTTGATCCCATGTACAGCACTCCCACCCTCCCCTTCCCTTCACACCTTTCTCCTGCCCTCTCCACTTCACTTGCGCAATCTCAATGTCACTTGGTCTAATAAGATTTTCTCTCTGTCCTCACCTCTGTCCCCATCCCTTGCCTCATTGTGCCTTGAAACACTCGTGTACAGGCACGTTATAAATGCCATATCATATCGTAAGGTTTTTAACATTACTTTGTCTCTATATGATTTTTGTGTATGGACTGTAATTTGCTTTGATGACACAAATGTCGTTAAAGCTTTTTCAATGAATTAACTTTTCACAAGTGCAAGATACATTTGCACAAGAATGTGCACAGGGCTACAAATTGGCCTATTGCAAATATGTATACGAATGTTGTATGTTTGAAACAAGCAACTTGCTTTCCCAAGAAGGAATGGAAAGCTTTTGCTGTTTGAATTCAATATATCATGGCACATCAAATAACAAAGCACTCTGGAGTTTAATGACAAAGCATTTTGGACATTGACACACCTACCATCTGTGTGCTTATGTATCTATAGAAACAATTATAGCTTCTTATAGAATTATAAACAATGTACATTTTATTTTGATATTGTTTAACCAAATATTAAGGATTGTGTTCTGCATTCACCACGTTTCTCAATACAATGTGTACACCACAATACTAGTGGACATATCAGTTTCTAATGGGCCACGCTACCGATCTAGGAGCCAGTATAAAGGGACTTTCACACATATTCATGGTCACTATTTAACGTCAGTGCAAATGCAATGTGATTGAACAGTATGTGTACGTGTTCAAATGTCCGGTGACACTCCCCCACAACTTTCTGAATTGCCTATAGGCAATACACAATGTATGCGTGTTCTCGAAGTAGGCATATTTGTCTGAATAATAGGTGTGCATTTTGTGGCACAGCCTGCGTTATCCCACTGTTCACGTGTTGTGCTTTGGAAGCATTTTCTTTTTTTTTTCTTTTTTTAATATGACACACAAAGTCTAAACCTGATATTTTCAGACGCTTTACATCCATTAGTGCAGCATCTTGAAGTACACAGCAGTTGTTTTCTAGTTTTCTCTCGACAAAGTAAGTGTCAATGCCGTTACCTACAAATCATAACTTACAAAATATTCCCATTTGTCATGTTTTCAGTGGAAAAACACAGGCTATTACATGGTTGCATTTGCTGTAGAGAAAAAAGCAATCTAGCCATGCTTCTCATTTGTGAGCACCAGTCATCAGTGTTAGCTCTGAGAAATGAAAATGCAGATTGAGGCTTTCGTTGGCTGCAGCAATCATCAGAATCGTTCACTCCTGGGCACATGATAGAAATGCTACAGATTACAAAACTGCAAAACAGATGGAAACATATTAATTCTACGAAATGGCTGGATTCGGGCTATGCTCATACTTCATACAGTGTAACAAATGATTTCACCATTGCCAATTCTTGTACCGTTGTGTGTCTTAGCCGCGTTCCCTGAGAAGATGGGGGGTTTATGGATGCCACTTATGTATCACCTGTTATCACTTGATGATCCAAGCACTTGCTCAGACAGGTTCTTGAATGTGTTAGCTGCTTTCACGCACACCACTTCGGAGGCCATGTTTTTATTGATAGCAACAGAGATGGATTTTAACTGTTGTTTCATATATTGACAGGTGAGTGTATGCCCTGTTATGCAAAGGTAGACGATTTCAGAAGCTGTGGCCTATTTCTGTGAGCATTTGGTCAACTATGGTTTTATTTTAGCCAGTGCCATACAACACAATGATGGTGGGTAAGTAGCAGAGGGGCTTTGTGAAGACCCCCCTCCCACCGCCCCAAATATGTATGTGCTGTTTAACGAACACATGCATACACAACACAGTGGGCCTCATTACAACTGAGGTGGTAAGGGGTTAACGGAGCCGGTAAAGGTGCCGGCGCTGTTAACCCCGTACCGCCTCATTACAAGGTTCCCTCGCGGGACCCGCTCTGGACGTCTGGTCATACCAGACATCCTTTGCAGGTCCCGCGAGGGCACCAGCATGCTAAAAACGGGTCCGTCATTAACGAGCCCGTTGTTACCATGCTCCTGATTCCCATCGAGCCCTATGGGGGCTCAAATGGGAATGGGGATTGTCCGGGTCTGAGTCCGGGTTCCCTGAATGGGGAAATACCGGGCCCTGCAAAGTCAAAATGGCCCGGTATTTCCCAATTCAGGGACCACAGACCCGGACCCGAGTTTGGAGGCAGCCATGTCCTTATTAAGGGCATGGCTGCCTCCAAACTCGCAATGAGGCCCAGTGTCCTAATGATGATTTGCACATTTCATATACCATTGACATTTAATTGGATGCTTGTAGGTTAACACACATTAATGCTACTATAATGATAAGCAGCGTTTGTAATTAAATCCCTTCAACGTAATAAAACAGTCTTTTTTTCACACTCTGAGCCAGATATAAACAGTGAATGCACTGAGCTTTCTGACAGTGATCAACATTGGAGGCAGCATTTGGTAACAGGGTGCAGCAGACAGCTCCTGTGTGGGGGGGGGGGGGGTGGGGGGGGGGTGGGGGGGGGGGTTCTAAATGATGCAATGTCGGTTGAGGCTGGTGAATATTTTCAGTAGAGCATGTTTCATAGAAAGGCCACTAGTCTCCTTGTACTTTTGCTGGTTACTGTGTGTTTTGCACATTATTTTTCTCCCTGCCAGACTAAGGGCCTGATTTATTGAATGTTTAGAGCAGTGCAAAGTGACTTTCTACCGGTGCAAAGTGACTTTGCATTGCTAACAAACACCCTGATTTACAGAACAGTGCAAAGTGACTTTGTACCAGTGCAAAGTGACTTTGCATTGCCAACAAACACCCTGATTTACACAACAGTGAAAAGTGTATTTTTGCAGTGCAAAGTCACTTTCCACTGAAAACGTACTATTTTTACCATGAATTAGGCCTATTTAGCACTGTGCAGAGAGTACTTTTCAGTGCAAAGTGACATTGCAGCGGAAAAATGCACTTTGTACTGTTCTGTAAATTGGGCATTTGTTGGCAGTGCAAAGCCACTTTGCGGCAGTGGAAAGTCACTTTGCACTGCTCTAAACATTTTGGTGTACTCTGATTTAAGATTGCCTGTGACTCCTATGGCAGGGTTACTCCGAAGGTGCCCAATAGTGCCACAGATTGGAAATCTCATGGTGATAGCTTTTTGCTTGATGTAAAATAACTACAAATGGCGGAATCCATTTGTTAGGGCTGGGTTCTTTTTTCACCCCTCCTCCATTTCACAAAACATAGGTTGTCTTTTTTTGCCTGACACACTTGAGAGGGCCACATACAATCCCACACCCCTCTATGTTTATTTGACAGGAGATGACCATCGTTTTCCCATGGATACCTGCTTTTACCTGAAGGGGAGCCTACTGTACTTTTCACTGGCAACCCATGGTTTTGCACTTAATTATGTGCTACAGCATAAAACCAACATTCCCTATAATCGCTAAATCATATGCAACCATGGCACTATTCATTCAAACCTCACTATCCACTGAAACGGAAACATGACGTTAACCATTATTTATGCATTTATTTATTTGCATTTGTATAGCGCACTTACAGCCCTGGGGCATCGAGGCGCTGTTACATGAAATCATGCAAGAAATTGTAATTGAAAATGTTTACAGGTGACCAACAATGGTCTCTTAGGTGCACATGGATACAGATATGATATTTAGTACATGACAGCTGAACTGAGAAAAAAAAACATAATTAAATGGGTACGCAGAAGCCAAGAGATACATCAGGAGTAAACAAGTGAGGGAGTATGGAGGCAGTTCTACAAAGAGCTTGGTTTTAATGGCTTTACGGAAAGCATGTTGGGACTCAATCGTTCTTAAGTGGTCAGGAAGAGAGTTCCAGTGTGTAGCGGCCAGTGTGGGGAAGCTAGATCCCCCAGTGCGGACTTTCTGCGATTTAGGAGTGATGATGGTGTTAGCGTAAGCCTTTCTGAGGGGTGTTGTGGAGGTGTGCTTGATGATTCTTTGGGAAAGGTAGGGGGATGCCAAATCATGTAGGCATGTATGTGTAAGTAAAAATGTCTTAAAAATGATTCGCTCTTTAAATGGGAGCCAGTGAGCCTGCCTTTGTATCTCAGAGATAGGGTCTTTCCCTGAAGTGCCAGTAGCAGCCCTGAGGGCGTTGTCCTGCACTAATTGGAGTTTAGCTAGGTTTTTGCACGAGGTCCCTACGAGGAGGGCATTGCAGTAGTCAAGTCTTGAACCAATAATTGCCCTGCATAACATAGGAATATATTTTTTATCACACATATTGTTCATCATTACTTGCACCTCTGATGCACATCTGATACTCAATCACAATCGATCAACCATGCACTAACAAACCCAAAAACTATTGTCCCAGCACAAATATCTGATATTCAGACAAATGAACCGAGCCTGGTGTATGTACATAAACCTGACATTCACTATTGGCAATGTATATTGTCTCCATATTTACTACATATTTACTACTGAGACCGAGATCCAAAGCTGTTCTCACTTAAACCTCATATTCAGTATTATTTCTGCATTCATGAATTGTTATTCATAGTCTAACATGAGATAACTTGTTATTAGAATGTGAACATGATAGTCCCCATTATTCAGCTGTAAATCTCAGATTCACTGTTATAGACACTTGTCCTGAGATGCACTGTAATTCACTCATATACCAATGATTGACCATTATGAACACATGCCCCTGATAGTCACTACAATGTACTTGTACAGTCTAGATTTCCTAATTTGGAGTCATGACTCGTTCACTCCGAAATCTTAGAGTCCCGTTATTGAGACCCGAAACTGACATTGACTGCATGCAAATCGTTTAATGCACAATCTTACAAGCGATTTATGTTGAGAAAGGAAATGAATGAACTTTGTAACATGTTTTATCATGTTATTTGTATGAGGTGTTAACTTCTGTAAGGTTTAATATAAACCATATCACAATAAAACACATTAAAAAATGCCTGCGATGTTTAGGAGTGAATTATAATGAATCTGAAGGTGATTTGACCCTAATTCACTCATTAAAGTAAAATCGACCAATATGGACACATGACCCTGGCGTTTGTTATAATGCACTCTTAAACTGTAGATTCCGAATTATTGCCACTTGGACCTGCAATTTGCTCTCATAAACCTGGCATGCATATACCATTAGTCCCACTTACATCTGACAATAGCACGTACACCTGACACACAGAATTATATATGCATCAACCTGCCATAAATCATGTCACACTTGCCTCTGCAGTGACTGTGTACCACTAACACACGTGCAGTAAGCCGAACAATGTGTCTGAGGTTTGTGACAGGTTTTAGCATGCTTGCTGAGTTCGGCCATGTTACAGCATACAAGCTGCTAACATACAAATGCTTCCTTTAAATTAAAAGTCAAAATGATTGGTGTGGGCACATATTCACCTACTTGGGATACCGCTTTTTTTGTTGCTTGTATGAACTTCCATTATAGATTTTAAGCAGGCTTTATGTGGGCTCTGTACCTCTCTGTGACCAATTTATACTCCTTCAAAAGCCCTTCGTGACAGGAACCATCATCTTTCAGCTCCTCACCACTGATGGTTGTGTATTTACTTCTGTTTTAAATTGTTTAAGGGTAGGATATAAAATAACATTTCAACAACAACATCTAACTGGGCTCTGTTTGATCCTATTGGCCAACTGCAGCCATACAAACACATCCATTAGACCTACATTGTGTGTGCTTGGGGATGTGTGAGAGAGAGGATTAGGGCACACCTAGAACATATTTTAAGTATAATGAGTGATATATAATGGATACAAAAATATAGTTTACGTCTAATGTTGAAGTTACGTGTATTATTTTAGGACATCAAATATTCATTTTGATAACTGTACTGCATGAATACATGTTAATTAATTATCTTGTATAATGTGCTTAATACCAGTGACCTGTCTCTAAGGCAAGATCAGGATTTGAACCTGTGTATTTCTACATTGTCTTGTTTCAAGACAAATGTGTTGCCCTATTTACTATGGACCCTGGGTTCTCAGGGTTACCAGAGATTTTGTTGAAAAAAAAATGTCGACAGGATAAATGGTCGACACCAATTGGTCGAAAACCAAATGGTCGATTTCTTTTTTGTTTTGTATTTTCACTTCTTTTTTGTTTTTTTGGGAGGGTCCCCGCAACCCCCTTTTTTTTCTAAAAAACCCTTTTTTCCCCTAAACGAAAACCTAAAAAATATATATATATAAATTTTTAAAAAAATGTGACCATTTGGTTTTCGACCAAATGGTGTCGACCATTTGTCCTGTCGACCTTTTTTTTCGACAAAATGTCCAGACACCGGTTCTCAGTACTTTGGCATTGTGGGTGCCATAGAAGAGCATATTGTTGTGGCCTTTAAGGACCACAGGATGCTTCAGTGGGTTCTAACTGTCTTTATTACAAGACAAACAGGTGAACATAAACTTGTCCTCGTGCAGGCAGGGCAATTACTCACAGTTCAGTTCAGGGCCTCTCAGTTACTTCACTGGGGCTAGTTGTGCACAAGGATGGCACGCTGCAAGCTTCCAGGGCCCCCATGTGGCCTCCTGTGGCTTTGGACTTATGCCCTGGAAGCTGGGTCATCAGGCTCTTCAGGGCCTCGGTTTGATGGCTCCTTATCAGGAGCAGCGCTGTGGGTCGACTGCTTGGTCTGGCGTTTTGCCAACACTGGCAGGAACGTTTTCTCGCGGAGCGCGGGTTCGCAAGATCTCGTTATGCCAAGATCTCGCAAGACCACGCTCCCATGATCATGTGATGTCCCCACACACATGTATGGGTAGGAGGTAGTTGTGTCTCCCCAACACTGTTCATTCACGCTCCTATATGGATACAAACTTCATGCTAGCTGTGCATGTCAGGCTGCCTTAGTCTCATACACAGCTTTGTGTGCTAAGCAGGGAAGTCTCCGAGGGGGCCGCTCATTACCTGCTGGCATTCAGTGCTGCAGGAAGTGTGGACGCAGACATGCGCGCACAGCAATTCCTCAGAGGTTGTGCGAGCCGGGAAGTGGACGCACAAGGTATGACGCAGCCACAGGATGTTGGGCAGAGTGAGAGGCTGACCTTACTGCTCACTGCCCTGCCATTTACTCATAACCTGTCCGCAGTGATCCTGCCTAACATTTGCACTAGGATGCAAGCAGAAAACTGCACTTTCTCTTTTTCCAAATATGTATTGTATTCACTTAGAACTGCTCTTAATCTGACCAGTGGCCGACACTAAATTATAGGGGAGCATGGGGGCCTCTGGGGTGCGGGGGCTACAAGGCCAGAAGTTACACCCCTGTTTTTAGCATGGCAGGTTTCCACTAAATACCTTGTTGAAGATCTGATGCTTTGGATTGCAACCAATTTTATTTATGTATTTTATTGTCAGTATTTATTGAGTGTGCAGGGTGCTGTGCTTCAAAGGTTAACACGATTAAATATTAAGAGGTAAATTACAACAGGAATGCATTACATTAAATTTAAGCAGTAGTCATTTGGGGTGAGGTATAGTCAGTCAGGCGTTGGAACCGAAATTTTATAAAGAAGGGGGGAGGGGGTTAAAAAGGAGCACAAGAGGCTCTACAAACTCAAACCTTCCACCAGACTCAAACAATTGAACAAACAACACAAAAGGTTTGACTGCCATTATTGGTCCGAAGCAATAGAGAGATTCCAACTCAAATTAGACTTTAAAAAAAAGTCATAGTTTTAATGTTGCTTAAAAATGTACACATATATGGAAAAATACATCAAAATATGAACAGAATACAAAAAAAAAATACTTCACAGGCACTGGAGGTGCATGACCCATCCACCATGTGACTTACACATGTAATTCAATAGACAGATACCAATACATTGGGCTTCATTGCAAGTCTGCCATTCTGGACCGGCAGTCTACAACTCTGCTTTCTGGGGCCTACTGGCCTGGCACGTCTGACCTGCAGGGCACAACGGTCTCGGAAAGCAGAGTTGTCATGGAAGCACTGACACAGTTAGCAATGGTGCTGGTGCTTCTGAGTCTCAATTCCCAGGGAGTTCTATAGGACTCCACAGGAATGGGGAGTAACATTTTCCAGTGATTGACTTCCCGATGCGCCGGTGGCACCGGAAACGGTGTTATGGGGTTTGTGGCAACGCGCCGGTGGCACATGTGTGTTACTGCCAACCTCGTAATGAGGCCCATTGTCTAGAATCTCCGAATTGGGTTTGTATTTTGCACTTCACAATATAGGGAAGATACTGATCATCGGCCCTTATGCTCCAGTGTTTGTCTCTTCTTACTCAGCTAAGAGTTCAATTAATTTCAAGTACACGAGCAGTGGTACAGGCAGTCCCTTAAAACTGCACTTGAATTAGTAGATAGGTAGGTGTGTCCTTTTTCTCTTTGAGCCCAATAGCAGAAGTTCTATTTTGACTCTGTCTCGGCTCAACCATTTGCATCTTTTCAATGTATGAAAGTCAAAGGTGGCTTTTAATGTGTGGCCATGTCTGTGAAGGAAATGTATATATGTCATCTGCCTATATCTGGCAATATTTGTCAAACGGTGTGAGGTTGTGTCACTTTTTTAATGTACATGTCGAGTAGTGTGGGCAAAATGTTGATCCTCAGACACATTCTTATGTGCTTTTCGTGTGCCGTTGTTAACATTGTCAATTCAACCTTGTGAATGATGAGTATACGGCTTTTGAAGTTGTGTGTGTTCTATGTAAATTAGTTATTTGCTATCTATAGCATGGCTGCAGTTTTCTGCACCATTTTTAGCTTTAATGGTGTGGGTGATGTACAGTAAATTGATGCTTGTTTCTGGTAAACAATTATTTTAAAACAATGAAGAGTCTCTATAGTTTCAAGCCCATATGCATTTATAGATACCTAAGTTCCTACCTGTTTAGAATATTGAAACCTTTCTTCATACCTGTTCAATTTATTGTAACTTTTGTGGAATGAAGGTAGCCAAAATAGGGCTTTGTACGTTAATGTTTTCATATTTTTCTCTGATAGTGGGTGAAGGGTTCTTAATGTGATTGGGAGTTTATTTTGAGATGTGTAAGTTGTCTTCTACCCAGTGAGTCTTTGCAATGGATAGATTTATAACGTAACAGGTATACATGAAAACAAGTCAGGAATGTGTTCATTGGAACCAATCAAAATAGTGATAATTGTCATTATGTGTATTGATTTGAGTTGTTTGTTGAGGGTTGGAGTTGTTACTAGTTCAGTGAATTGAGTTTGGATCTTTTCTGCAAAATCGTGTCTCTGATGACCTTTTTGTATATTCATTAATATGCTGTGAAATACATGACATGTATAGGCCATCATTTGTAATGTTTTCTGTGTGAGGTTTTCAATCTTATTTTTTATTTTTTTTATTTTATGTTATTGTGCCTATGTTCAATCCTTGAACGTTTACACATGAACAAAATAAACACATACAGATTTACTTTGGTGCAAACAATCAATAAAACAAACAGTACCAAGTTATGTAAAAACACTGTTATGAATAGTATAACTAATCAAACAATTAAATAAAAAAAGAATATTTGAAAACCAATTTCCTTTTTCAAGTGTAAACCCCAATTCATCTAGCATTCTGATAACTTACACTGTCAGAAAAACGTTGTTTCCAGAGCTCATTCTGTCCCAGATTTCTTGAGCACAAACTGCATTGACATACGTTGGAAGTACACCTCGGGGACTATCAACCTTGGCAAAGTAGAGGAGATCTTATAAGCGCTTACACTTACAATTGTCTTAATCCAATCTGCTTCATTAAACACAGTTTTTAACAGCATCGTGATTTTCATTGAAATCACATCTCTGATTATCATTTGCACACAGGATACCGTCTGTGTAAGTCTCTAAATCCCTAAGAAAGGGCACATTTTTCAAAACTAATTCTCTTGCCAGATCTTCAAATAAAGTGTTTTTTTCTGTATAGAAAATGTTAGTCTTGAGGTTAAGTACTTTCCATTGAAACCAATATTCAAGTGATAGTATACCTAGTTCCAAGTGGATCGAAAACATCAGAGTCAACAGAGGTAGTTTGCATACATTCTTCCCCAAATATCCCTTGATTTTACATCATGGCAGGGTTAAGGCTGTGGGATTAATATCCACTCCACATAAAATCTTTGGGACAACTTTTCCTACATAGTAAGTACGCTTTGGCTGTATTGAATACTTAGAAAATGTCCCAGAGATTTTCTTCAGATGCAACCTTAACTGATCGCTTTTAGCCAGTGACCATCTGATAACATCCACCCTGGATGTTCTATCTGACAAACAAAAGCCCAGATAAATTATCTCCTTTCAGGTTTCGATATAAATATTTTCTATATGTCATCTAAATTTAGCTTTAGTCCCATTTCGGTGCGAAAATAATTGAATCACCTAGCACTTGCTTTGATTAGTTACAAGGACATTGGTTTTGGCACATTGTGTGGGAGCGAGGGGCCATCAGGCCCCTCGCGTCCTTTACTTCTCAGTGCAAAACTCTGACCAAGTGCCTCCAGTGATGGGCTCGCCCCTCGCCCTTATGCGATGTCAACTTCGCTTAACATTTGCGTAGATGGGACCACTGTGCAGGACACAGGGCATTCATATTTGTACCCCCTTTCGACTCCATCTTGGTGACTAGGCCTCACTGCGATAGTACAAAAACTCTTCTCTTCCCTTTCTCGCAACGACCAGACGCACAGGGCACATGGCCTCCACCATCGTTCCCACTCTGACTGGAAAACTCTGCGGCTCCATTCTCACGCTGAAGCCGGAGGTGCTTGCAACAAATAATAAATGTAACACATCACTCTTCCTCTGAGATCACTGTCCTGCATGTGAACCAGCATGAGCTAAGCACATGGCTCGTCCATCTCCACAAACGTGTCCTTGCCCCCACGCCCTTGCCAGTGGAAACTTACTGCCAGTGTGACCCTGTGCCCCTGCAAGGTATTCCTTTCATGTGCCAGATCACTGACCAAGCCATGATGCCAACCCAACAGATCCCCAACTAACAGACCCCTGCTGCAGTATATCGTTGTCTACCACTAACAAATGTCACATACCAGCGATTCTTATGAACGCTGACCCTAACTTCAACCAGTGTTATTATGGTGGTCAAGACGCTTAACCTAAAGCCTTTATAATCCAATGTAATTGATAGTATAGATATACGTATGACTTTTATAGAGACATGATGAATTATTCAAACACTACAAACGATTATCATTTAGTGCATGTATTCTGAGAATATATTATGTTAGCTTAGATAGTGACCACCCTGCTTCACAGCGACCTGACCTTCACCCATTCAGAGCACATATGCCTGACGTCCACCCTCCCACCAACCAAGCAGCCAACCCGGAGGAAGAGATGCCACCCACACCTTGGGCACCATATGGACTGTCCAATCCGGGACCAACGTAGTATCTTATGTTAGTTGCGTCATTTGCCCTATAATAAAGTAAAATAAAAGTATTGTAACATTAATTTTGGTCAGAACGCTCTTAGAGGCAACAGAGATCTTTGAATGCCATTTTCTTACATAAACCTTGCCTTGAACTCTGGCAGCCTGCTCCTTTTGCCTCATTCCCCGTCAGGGGTGTGTCAGTTTTGTTCCTTTGCATAAGAAAGACAGGGAGGGCACAAACAATATTCACTCATTTTTGTTAGTATTCACTGCAAGCCCACAGGGGTGGAATCTATGAGTGCTACGTCATCTGCGTTTGCCAGCCAATTTAGCACTTGCCCACCAAATTTCAGGGGACTTAGCTCCACTCCTCTCAGAGCATTCTTAAGATCAGACATATATAGATTGAAGAGGCAGGGGGCAAAAATGCATCCCTGCCTCAGTCACTTCGGAATTTTAATTGGGGACGACAATGAACCCTGCGAGTCCAAACTAATTCTAATCCAGGTCTCTTTATGGATATGTTCCAAGATCACCAGGAGGACAGGTGGTATACCCCAAGCTTGTAATTTACTCCATAACTGATCCCTATTCACCAGGTCAAAAGCCTTTGAAAAGTTTATAAAGCCTACAAAGACTTTATTCTGTGAGGGCGTATGCTCTTTCCCTATCTTGTCCTTCACAACTGATAGGATCATCCCATTGAGCATGTTGCCCATTATTTTTATAAACCCTGTTTGGGTTTTAGGCAATAGGCCTTTCTCTTTAACCCACTCATTACATTTTTCTAACACTATAGTTGTGAATATCCTGCTGTCAGGATATAGCATCACAATCGGCTGATAATTCATCGGTTCGGCTCGATCTCCTTTTTTGTGTATTGCAATAATTATAGATTCCCTCCTTGTTTTGGGAATTTGGCATTTAAGTAAGATAACCTTAAACACCAGGTCCAACAAACCAGCCCACAGCTTGATATTAGTCTTAAAAATAGTCTTAGACAAACTGTTAGGGCCATATGCCGGTGATGCAGATGCTTTCGAGATTATCCTTTCGATATCCTCCTTATCAAAGTCCAGCGCCCATGGCTCTTGCCTATTTGTCACCCACGTGGATGATTCATCTCCATTTTCATTCAATGAATCCCAATGCACTCTCCAAGCAGATTCCATTGCATCACTAGATTGGTGATTGGTGTACATATTGTGGATGTTCCATATCATTAATTAGTGCCCTTAAAGGTCTTACATACTTCTTATAGTAACCTTAATATTGCCTCCCCACCTTTTGTGGCAATCAGATATCTGTGACCCCTTACCCAAAGGTTTGCAGACTTGCTAAAATTCCTGTCTCCTCTGTTTATACATTTCTGATCCATTACAATTTAATTTAAGATGTCTCAGATGATAACCAAACTTTTTCTTTTTCAGCCAAATCTCTTTGTCGTATTGAGGTTCATGCCACTTTATAGGGATAGTAAATCTTTTTGGCCTTTCCCTTTGCAGGAGAAATTCATTGAACTCTTTCACTGTGCAAAATGAAGACAAGGCGTCCTTCTCCACCAGGCCTATATATTGGTCAAGTGCCTGGGTCAATGAAATTCCTTTTCGTTTAAATTTTCGAATCAGGTTCCCTGCTGGGTTAACCATCAAATGTGTATGTTGCTGGGACAAATAATATCCCACTTTCAAGTCAAAGGTAGTTATTAATATATTGTGGTCACGCAACTTGGTATCTTTGACATCAAAATAATTACATAGGGCCACTAGTGATCGAGAGAGGATTACATAATCAAGGATCTTCCTTTTTCCAAGTACTAGCAATGCTCTGGGTTGACTCCATCATTCTATTTAAGACAAGCAAATTTCAATGTTGCCACTGATTATCCATTTTTTTTCTAATCAATTTTCACTTTCAAGTGAGTCTGACAATTCGTGCAATCTGTGTTTAAATCTCCTGCCAACATAATAAAATCGTCTGCATTTGATAGCAATGAACCAACCAATTCTGAAACATAATCAATACATCCAAACTGTCCAATTGATAGTTCCAATATATATTCACAACTTCTTATTTTGTCCACATACACCATTTCAATAGCTACCACCAGAATCCTCCCAATATCATTAGATGTGGTTACGGCCAATGTTATTTTAGAATGTCTTTTAGCAATTAAAACTCTCCTGATGGCCTACCTTCAGATTTCTTAGCCCCCTGTCGGATTATCGTGAAGCCATCTCAGCAGAGACTCATTATTAGCCAAGTTTCCCAGAATATTATATGGTCAAAGACATCAAAAATGAGATCAAAGACATCAAAGATATGATTCACATCTTCATACTTCAAGAAACTATTATACCCTTGCCTGTTCCAGTCTAATCAACATACTTTCTTCTCTGTCAGAGCTTGTGTGGTACACACAGTTGTTTGTGGGGTATTTTGTGGAGATTTGGGGCCTGACGGTATTTTATTACCGCCGAAAAATAACTTAGCAATAATCACTCTTTGTATTCAGATTTGGCCATGTGCAACAATAATACAATGGACATGCATTATTTCAGCACCCAGACCTGCATATTTGGTATACGTGGTTGGTAGGCGCGGTTGGTGGCATTTTGGTGAGCATAATTCCCTTGTTTTATTTGTGGCCCCAATGTCCAAAATCCCTTATCTTTGCTTAGATTTTTCGTGTGATCACTAGAGAGACCTCAGACCTACATTTTAGGAAGACCACATTTTTCACTAATAGTGATGGTGTGCCACCATGGGCGAACTCACTGACTTATTTACGACAGAGAGCTATATATGGTAGTCTTGTGGTAATTTCCACTACCTTATATACGGTAGGGAGCTATGTTCAGAGAGTCTCTCTTCCCGTTGGCTCATGTACCTCCAACAAGCTATGCTACGGTCACTCACAACTGTTCATACTGATTCTGACATGCACACATCTGTCTTAAAATGACCATTGCACTGTTTAAAAATCTCCCCACATCATCGGCATTGTAATGGTAAATATTAAATACACCACCCGTCTGTTTTCAAATATTTTTCTGTATTATAAAAGTTGCATTTAAACACGATCTCATTCTTTACAGAAATAAATAAAATGGTACAGTAAAAGCATTGTCTATGACACACTGCGAAGAGCGTGGCGGAGAACAGAACTCAAATTGCAACATTAGCATTTGATTAAGGCATGCACAGGAATCCTACACTGACTGCATATTACCGTACACACTCAGCTCCCACACTTCTCATTACCTTATCTTTTTAGTTGTTCTCTTTGGCTGTTCTCTTTGTGAATGTGGCTCCCTTGGATTAACTCCAGCAAAAAGGAACGCTTGCCTTCTCAAACCGGGGTCATTACCTGGAATTCTCAGCTTTTGCAGATAGGAACGCCTCAGCCAGTGGAAAGGTCCTTCTTTCAGCTCTCCCCAATCTCGACTGCCAAATTTTGACTGTAGCAGGACGCAGGGATCTGCATTCAGTCAGGAGTCCCACAGCCAGGTCTTCTCCCCAGTAGTGCAGAAAAATGTCTCCCTGTCTTTTTCCCCGATACTGCCCACTAAAACTTTCATCTCAGCCCTCTGTATGACGTGTCCCAATGAAATCCATCATCTCTCATCCTCCTACTCTCAACAATAGCTTCGCTTATACATTTGCAATTGTTGCAAATCTGACTTCCTTCTTCCTGCAGTTACTGTGCACAAAAACACGGAGAAGAAGACAAAGAAGAGAAGAAAAAAAATCTGCACACACATTTAAATGGTTTTCAGAGTATGCCTAATTCTGCAGTGGAGAACACATTTCATTAGTGGGTTATGTTAAATAAGGTTTTATTAGTCAGGTTAATGGTTAATAGGTTAGCTGTTAATTTTCAAATGTGTCTCTCGCACCATAGGCATTTCAGGTGAAAAATAGTGTGCATTTTTAAATGAGCACGTGTGCTTTTAACTGTAAAAATAGATTTGCATCTTATATGTTAAAATCGTTTTTGACTGAATAGCCTGTCTTTCCTTGTTAATCTGGTAACCCATATAGCAATGCACCGCACCCTTGTGGTGATGCTGCAAAAATAAATGTGCTACTTGTGCAGTAGTGCTGTACTCTGTGCTGTAACATGCCAAATATCCTTACATATACCCTCCTTTTGTTTTTAAAACTTGGCTATAATCCAAGCCAATTCCTAAAAACAACTTGTTCTCTCTTTATTTTTTTACAATATAGCAATCCAACAAAATGAATATTCATGTGCATCAATGAAAATTTGCAATCAATATTTCATCTGAGTCCATCAGTCCATAAAATGTTCCACATTTGCCTTCTCAGTGGAAGTGGCATTACTTTAAGTTTAAATTTTCCAAGTCAATTAAAAACAACGAAATAAAACAACTAACTAAAACAAATAATTAATATAACAAATTAAAATAAATAATTAAAATAATAAATACGTGGAACTTCATATGCCGGAACTTTTGTTTTGTCTCTTTTGGTATGTCCCGACCAGCGATGTTATTCGGTTCATTTGAGTATTTTTTCATCTTGGCAATCTTGAATCCACAGCAGTCATCTCTTTTGGCATTCCGGTTATTTTGTCTTCACGTCCACCTGGAGGCAGGCATCTTTTGGTCTTCATCCAGGGGACTCCAGGACTCCATCGTCTCTCCCGTGGGCTCTGATCTCGAAACCTCCGACCAAATAATGTTAATTGTCTAAATCAAAATAGAAAATAAACAAATTAAGTACACAGCATAATACTAACTTCATCCTTTTGCCAAAAATAAAACATGCTTGGTAAAAATATTTCATTTTTTTTTTTTCTGAAATTAAACACAAGTTAAAAGAAAACAAGCAGATATTCAATATTTAACACACTTTCTCTCTGCACACCAACCATGAGCTTCCATTATATGTGCATTTATTTATTTATTTATTTATTTATATTATATATTTTTACATATATTACAGTGTTTATGTGCCATCATAACAATCAACTTTTTTTTTTTTTTTTTACTTCTTTGTCACTGCCTCCTGACTACATCCACTTATTTTCTCCTTTTTTTTTTAAGGGACTTTATCTGTCTCTACATGCTCAAGCTGCCTGATCTCATGTCTGGGATGGCATGGTTTGATTTGATTTACATGGACACACTGCTCTATTGCTGTTTCACCTTCATTTTTCAAAATTTTATACACTACAGGAGAGACCTTATCTATAATTCGAAATGGCCCCTGCCAGGCTGCTAGAAATTTAGAATTTTTCTGTTTACTTTTTCCAAAATGAAACTTGTACACCTGATCCCCTACACTGTATTCCTTTACTGATGTCTTTTTATCATAATATGACTTTGCACTGTCAGCAGCTCTTTCCAGATTTCTCTGCACAAAAGCAAATGCATGTTGCAAATGTCTCCTCAGTTCATCAATATATTCATGAACTGTGGATGCACTCACAAGGGTTTGCTCATGTGTTCTGTATAGTAGGTGTTGTGGTAACACCATTTTCCTACCTGTTAAGACCTCATGGGGGCTAACACCTGTTGCTTTGGCAGGAGTCGACCTGATTGCCATCAAAACCAATGGTAAACGCAAATCCCAGCTGGAACCTGCTTCTGCCACAAATTTCTTTAAAATATCCACAACAGACCTATTGCTTCTTTCAACTGTACCTGAAGACGCCGCCCGATATGCGATATGTAGTTTCCTTTTCACACCTAGTATTTGCCATACCTTACTCATTAGAGCACTTGTGAAATGACTTCCTCTGTCTGACTCAATTCTTTGTGGCAACCCAAACCTTGAGAACACATGGTTCACCAGCAATGTGGCTGCTGTTTGCGCACTACAATCTGGTGCAGGAATGCACTCAATCCACTTTGACATCAAACATACCACACTCAAAATATAACGGTGTCCCCTGCTCGACCTTTTTAAACGACCTACATAGTCTATTTGCAAATCTGACCATGGGAGAGTTAGGCCTCTTTTCATCAATGGTGCTCTATGCATTGGTGAAGCAGGTTTAAATTGGGCGCATACTAGACATCCTCTAGTATATAATTCCACATCTTGGGACATATGTGGCCAGTAAGCATAATCTTTTAATATTTCTAATGTTTTTTGTGAACCTCTATGGCCCGCAGTTATGGCATCATGTGCATGGTGTAGCATCAGTCCTCTGAATGAAAGGGGTACTACCCACTGTATTTGTCCTGTTATGGACTCTCTAATCATGAGTCCATCCTGTAATCTGATTCGTCTTTTGTTCTTTAATAACACCCTCAACTCTTC
Organism: Ambystoma mexicanum; assembly: GCF_040938575.1. Taxonomy (NCBI): domain Eukaryota; kingdom Metazoa; phylum Chordata; class Amphibia; order Caudata; family Ambystomatidae; genus Ambystoma; species Ambystoma mexicanum. Next base: position 609,377,832 of record NC_090930.1, on the reverse strand, counting down.
TTTTCCCATACAATCATTTTCTGTTAAAGGATTTTGTTCAGGATCTATCAAATGATTATAATAGATTCCCAAAATGTGATCATTCTTTTGTGCCTCAATCAAATCTTGGTCTGGCGTGTCATGGCTCCACTGCACCACCGGTTGATCTACCTCCTTTGGTGCTTTAGAACGTGTGACTGCATCAATTTGTATTTCACCCATTAAATAATCAATAGGTAGCAATTCTCCCATCACAGCCCCAATCTTAGCCAGATGGTCTGCCTTATCATTTCCCTCCTTATCCTCTCCTGGTGTTTTTAAATGCCCACGAATTTTTCTCCAGTATATTGTTAAATTATTTTCTGACACCAATTTGTCTATGGCTTGTATCATTTTTCCATGTTTAAGTGGCTTTTTGTTGTATGTAACCATGCCTCTTGCTTTCCAACCAGGCAAATACTCCACAAAGCTATTCCGTGCATAGTCAGAATCAGTCACCAGGACAATTTCACTGAACTTTTTATCAACTGCAGTAGCAATTGCTTTATAGATGGCTGCCAATTCCGCCACCTGACTGCTCCTATCTCCAATCCTCATCCCTATACTGGGAACGCCTTCACATTTCAACCAGACATTTCCTATTCCTGCCACTAACTGTTTATTACTGTCATTTTCAATGTGAAAAGCACAACCATCCACATATACAGTTGGTAAATCCTTGCATGTTTTTTCATCAAAAGCTTTGTGTGATGATTGTTCAAATTCCTGCAAACTAGTTTCCACTTCCATTTCATTTGGTATTTGTTCAGCTGCACAATCATGTAAGTCAGCTAACCCTTGAGCAATTGGGCTCTTTTTATTTTGTCCATATCTCACTTCTACGGGAAAACCTTGTAATGCCAGCGTCCATGAAGTGATTCTGGATTGCGCTAGATTGCCTGATCTAATTCTTTTACTCTCTAAAAATTGCAAAGGTTGATGATTTGTTTCAATAATCACCTTTTCTCCCTGAACAATGGGGCGGAAATGTTGTAGCGCCCACACAGTGGTTAATAGGGCCTTTTCACATTCATTAAATCTCATTTCAACTTGGGAAAATGCCTTACTTGCATATGCAATGGTTTTGTGATTCAAATCGTGTTTTTGTGATAATACTGCTGACATACAATGTTCAGAAAAACCTATTTCTATAAAGAAATCCCTGTCCTTTATGGGGTATGCTAAACATGGTGCCTTTACAAGACATTCCTTCAATCTAGCCACTGCATCAGACTGCTCTCTTTCCCATCTCCAGGGAGTATTTAGTTTAAGCAGTTTAGTCAATGGTTGAGTGATTTCTGCATAATTCTCAATGAACTTTCTGTTATAGCCTGTCATCCCTAATAAACTTTTTACTCCTTTCACATCTTTAGGATCTTTTAATCTTTGTATGGCCTCTATTTTCTTCCTTTGTGGATTTAGCCCACGTTCAGTCACTTCATGCCCTAGAAAGTTCACTTTTTTCTTGCACCATTGTGCTTTTTGCAAAGATACTTTGGCGCCTGCTTTCTGCAATTGGCCAAGCACATGTCTTATTTCATCAAAATGGCTTTTCAGGCTTTCATTTTTTATCAGGACATCATCCACATAAACTATTGTTCCTCTTTCCGCTGCATCCGGCATGGCCTTTCTCAAAAATATGCCAAATTCACTCCCACTATTGATGTACCCGAACGGAGCTCTAAGCCAGGCATATTGAGTCCTGTCAAATGTAAAGGAAAATAAGTGTTGTATCTCCTCTGCCAATGGCACACACCAATATCCAGATGTGAGATCTAACGTGGTAAATACATTTGAACCATGTATCTGAGCTAGGCCCTGATCAATGAATGGTAGTGGCCATCTAGATACTGGTACTCTTTTATTTAACTCTCTTAAGTCTGCACACAGCCGCCATTGACCATTTGGCTTTAACACACCTAAAATAGGCGTATTGGATGTGCTATGAATGGGCCTGATTATTCCCCGTGATTCCAAATTTTTAATAATCTCTGCCAATGATTCTAAACATGCCAGCGGTAGTCTATACTGGCGTACAAACACTGGATTTCTGCTACAACCTTCTGGTAGTGTGGCCACATGTAAATCAGTTAAACCACAATCATAAGCATCTTTTGCAAATACATCCTTAAACTCCATAAATATTTCCCTCAGGTCGTCTCTATCCTTATCGCTGTCACATGCATCCGCTAAGGAGATCTGCTCTTCTACCATTTTGGAAAATTCTGGAAACTCTTCTGGTAAAGGAATCTCAGCGCTTTCCTCTAACTGTGTGGCTGTGTCTTTTTGTAGAGCTGCCACTTTTAAATATTTTGGCATATCAGCTTCCACTTCAATGGGCTGATTTCCTGTTTCATTTTCATTTAAATTAAATATTATGCAATCCTCTTGATGGCAGCACACTGTCTCATTTGAATCATAAGGATACACAGAATGAATTTTAAATATTCCTTTGGGCTGAGAGTCCAGGTGTTCTGGCAACTCGCCCTTGGCATCTACATATTTTTCAGGAATATTCCCAATAACCATGTTATTTAAATCTGCCGTATAATGTGATTTTTGTATGGCCATTCCTAATGGGGAGTTTTCCTCTAAATGAATATCCTGACAACCTTTATTATTTACCATGATTTTTACAGATCCCTCACCAATGTCTACCAATGGAATGTATTCATAATCCAGGCCTTGCTGTTTTATGGATTCATTCAGGCATACAAATGCATCAGAGCCTTTCATCTGCTGTCCATTTTTGCATTTCAGTGTTATTGCAAACTGTTTTGTAAATGCAGGAATAATAGTATTTTTCCTCATTTGTAATTCGACTGCATAAGGAACCAGTTGTGCACAATGATAAGCCCTTCTTTTGTCTTCAAATTCAGGTGCCGGACCACCTTGGCGTGACCATATTTTTTGATTAAGTAAATCTAACACCATACACATTCTGTGCATGATGTCATTGCCCATGTAAAATTCATTTTGTGCTCCACTCACTATCCATACATTATGGTAAATTGTTTTCTGCCCAATGCTAATTTTAAGCATGCATCTGCCTGCAATTCGGTTTTCAAAGTCTGGACTGTCCAACCCAGAAACATATTGGTTTTTAATCCTAAATTTCGGGATTTCTTCCCTCTCCATAATTTTTTGCAACAATTTCTCATTAATGAAACTCCTTTCATGTTCAAGTGCTAAAGTGGCTTTTATTGTTTTAAGATAATCATTTATACCAACATGAACCCATGGTTGCTCATCTTCCATGTGTATTTCTGCCAGAGTGGTAATGTGTTTTTCTGAATCTGTTTTAGGAGCAATATTCTGTTTGCATGTTTTCTCTTTTAAATAGAAACGTAATGTGTGCTCATCTATGGCAGTCTGCCAATCTTTCCTTGGGTCCAAGTATATTTGTACAGGTAGTTTTTCATTGTCGCTCTGCATTTTGTCTTGACACATTAATATAACAGTGACACTAGGTATGCAGCTATTCTGGAGATATACCTCCACAGCATCATTTGTTTTGGCAACGGTGTGACATTCATTTATATTGCTGTTTTGTGATTTTAGTTTCTTAGGCCTCAATGGTTTTTTGGTTAATGACCACAGCACTCCATTTACCCCATCTATGAGAGGAGACAATCTTTTCAGGCAATCTGTCCCCATCAGAAATGGAATTTCACAAATAGATGTGATCAATACCTCTTGTTTCATTCTGTGCTTTCCTATTTTTATGTCAACCTCAGTTACACCTATGATGGGCACCTCCTCCCCATTAAAGTTATGCACTGGGCCTTGATTTGCCTTCACTGTGATCTGACTCTGTGGAGGCCTCCCTTCATTGATACTCTTTACCAGCTCCTTGGACATAATTGTGGCCTGTGCGCCAGTGTCAATCATAGCGAAGGTGTGGCATTTTTCTTCTACAGTGATGGGTGCATAATATCTGTCCTCAACTTCCTCTAATACACATAAGAAATGTGAATTCTTACTGATTTCAGGGCTCACCTTTCTCAGATCTTTTTCACTTTTGGCTAAGCACATTGGTAAATGAAAAGACATTTTTCCCTCCTTTTTACCCATTTCTGTGCGAGATATTTTATTCATTTCTCCATGTTCAGAGGTTTTTTGGAGTGTGGCCACTGTTCGCCCATCCATCTGGGTAACATCAGAGACCACATTACAACCTTCCAACTGAACATGTGTAACAACATCATTCAGCAATTTGTCATTTTTTAATTCTGTGCATTTGTGATCATTTAGTGTAATACCAGCCCTTTCAGCCTCTTCAAAAATATGTGGCTCAAAGAATTCTTCAGGTGATTGACTTGTACCCTCCTTGTGAGTATTTCCTTTTTCTGTCTGTGTTTGGTCATTGTTTTGCTTGCCCAGGGAAGGAGCTATGGCATCCCCACTTACTCCCTGTTCACTGGTATTCCCCATGCATGAGTCATTTTTCTTAAATCTGTCCCTATGTTCTTTTGGAATTCCTAATGTTTCTTTTTCATTTGTGCAAATCTTTACTGTTTTATTTAGCTCTAAGTTAAACCGTACCTCTTTTTTAGAAGTATTTGCACTTTCTATCACAATTTCATTTACTGGTACTTTCATTTTTAATCCATTAGTCATCTCAGAGTTGTTATGCAAAATTATATCAGAGCAATCTGTCATTTTGGCACTGCAGTTATCATGAGTACTTAGTCACTTTTCGGAAGCCCCCCGGTCATTGCTATGGCCATCAGCCCCCTCTTTGGAAGGTTGTTTTTGCGCTGTATAGAGCTTTCCTATTTGCTCAGCTAACATTTTCACTTGGGCCTCAAGGCACTGGAACCTTTCCATCTCTCTAGGATCCTCTTTCTGTGGCCTAGGTCGATATTGGTTGTTTTCCCCCTGATTGGATCTATTCTGATACCTCTCAGGTGATTGATGTCGGTTGGGATGGTTTCTGAACTCTTGATTCATTTGTGGAGGGGAGCGGGTTGCACCCATCCTTTGATTATAGTCCCCTGGTGGGGAATCATTGTACTGGCGTGGATTGTACTTCACGTTTTGCCTCATGTCCTGTCTCTCAGATTGTGGGTACTGGCCCCTATGTTGATTTCCATTATCAGTAAATCGATCCACATATCGGGGCCTATCCTGATTACCATATATCATGGTGCTGGGATCAAATCTGCTCTGTGTCCCCAATGACTGGTAGGGACCATCATTTCTTTGATCTTGATTTTGTCTCTGGTTATTGTTCATACCTGCCATATCAGGCCGATACCCTACCCGGGGTCTATCCCCTAAATATCTAGGGCTGATGTAGCTCTCTCTATTACTAGGATCATGTGTTCGGAACATTGGTACAGGAAATGGCGATCTTTGTTGATTACCCCTTTGTTCAGGTGTCACATTATTTTTACCTTGGCTTTGAGCAGACTCAAGGGACATTTTGGCTGACCTGATTTCCATTACTGTGGCTGAGGGTTCTTTAGATTTAGGCCTGGTATCTTTCATTTTATCACTTTCTCTACCCTGACAATAGAGTACCTCATATAGCTTTGTGCTTTGATGTACAATCCATTCAAGGGACTTGTCACGGTCAAATTCACGGACCAATTGGGATATGATGTCTTTCTGTAGCCCATAGAAGTATGCGGTTTTAAACTCATTGGAATTTGAGTCAAAAGATACATCAAAGCGAGAGAATGCTATTTTTAAGTCTTGTAAAAATTGGCGAGGGGATGTATTAGGTCCAGCAGTAATTGTGTACGCGACTTTCTTTGCCTCCTGCAATGACTGAAAAGGAGAAAAATGACGCCTAATTTCTTTTTCAAACTCCAGCCATGTCATATTCTGCTGTTCATTTAATCCCCTTATGATGCTGGCCGTCGGGGCATCTAAAGTTAAATGAAAATATTGTCTGTACTGTTCCCTAGGTATCTGGAGTGCTTTAAAAATGTCATGTACCGCTTCTAAGTGATCCTCAATGCAGCATTCACCTCCCTTTTTAAATGGTTTGATCAGGGCTTTAATGGATTTCATTATTTTTATGGGGCTACTTGTTGCAATGCATGGAATTGCACTATTTTGTGACTCAATCCTGTTTTCAGGTGTATGAGATTGGTGGCTGCCCCCAATGGGAGTATCAAATCCCCCAAGGGCGCTGCAACCAAGTTCAGTCACCGGCCCAGTCACTGGGGCACTAGCTCTTTGGGCATAGCTAGAATTCACCTCCACTCCATTGAATGTGGTACCCTGCCGCCTCTCCTGGGACCTGGGAATGCACATTTGCTGTTCTAAGTCCTTACACTTTTTAAGGAGTCTGTTGGCTTCATCTTGCAAATAATTATTTTCATCACTCATTTTATTAATCACCTCCTGCATATCGCACATTTGCATTTGGCATTCATTGAACTCTTTATTTCTCTTGTCTCTTTCTTGAATCATTTTAATCATTTCTTATTCTACACTCTGGAGATCACCTTCTTTTTCGCAATGTTCTTTTTGTAAAATCTGCATTTCTGAAACAACCTCATCTTTATCCTGCCTAATGTGATCCACTAAGGCTTTTAAGTGTGCCAATTCTTGCTCACTATCTTCAAATTGTTTCTTGCTTTTGGATAACTGAGTATCAAAGTCTCTGCATTTTAATTGCATGTCTTTTTGGCATACATCCAATTCTGCTCTCAACATTTCCTGATTTTTACTTGCCCCCTCTAATTCAGTCTTTAACCTGTTAATTAGCTGAGTATCATTCTCTTGCATTCGCAGGGATTTGTTTAAAATAAACCATATTTTGCCGCATAGCCGTATTAAACAGTCTTTCTCTGCACTTTTATCGGCTGCATTCAATAATCTTGTAAGGCAGACCTGAATTATGCTGCCTTCTGCAAAAATATTGTCTAGTTTTTCTTTCTGCACCTCACCCTGAATGCGGTTACTCCATTCTAACGTGCTATTCGAAGACCAATTCCCATGTGCAAATAACTTTGCCTCTAAATATTGCACTAGATCTGAGAATGTGGTTTCCCTTTGTGACATTCTGAAATTCGTTTTTAGTGGCACACTGCTATTATAAAATGGGTTCCCTTTAATGTGCAAATGGCAGTGTGAGACACACTTGCCACGCCCAGTAGGTACTCTATGATCACTTTCCCGGCCTGCAACGCACCATAAATATGTAGGGTATTTTGTGGAGATTTGGGGCCTGACGGTATTTTATTACCGCCGAAAAATAACTTAGCAATAATCACTCTTTGTATTCAGATTTGGCCATGTGCAACAATAATACAATGGACATGCATTATTTCAGCACCCAGACCTGCATATTTGGTATACGTGGTTGGTAGGCGCGGTTGGTGGCATTTTGGTGAGCATAATTCCCTTGTTTTATTTGTGGCCCCAATGTCCAAAATCCCTTATCTTTGCTTAGATTTTTCGTGTGATCACTAGAGAGACCTCAGACCTACATTTTAGGAAGACCACATTTTTCAGTAATAGTGATGGTGTGCCACCATGGGCGAACTCACTGACTTATTTACGACAGAGAGCTATATATGGTAGTCTTGTGGTAATTTCCACTACCTTATATACGGTAGGGAGCTATGTTCAGAGAGTCTCTCTTCCCGTTGGCTCATGTACCTCCAACAAGCTATGCTACGGTCACTCACAACTGTTCATACTGATTCTGACATGCACACATCTGTCTTAAAATGACCATTGCACTGTTTAAAAATCTCCCCACATCATCGGCATTGTAATGGTAAATATTAAATACACCACCCGTCTGTTTTCAAATATTTTTCTGTATTATAAAAGTTGCATTTAAACACGATCTCATTCTTTACAGAAATAAATAAAATGGTACAGTAAAAGCATTGTCTATGACACACTGCGAAGAGCGTGGCGGAGAACAGAACTCAAATTGCAACATTAGCATTTGATTAAGGCATGCACAGGAATCCTACACTGACTGCATATTACCGTACACACTCAGCTCCCACACTTCTCATTACCTTATCTTTTTAGTTGTTCTCTTTGGCTGTTCTCTTTGTGAATGTGGCTCCCTTGGATTAACTCCAGCAAAAAGGAACGCTTGCCTTCTCAAACCGGGGTCATTACCTGGAATTCTCAGCTTTTGCAGATAGGAACGCCTCAGCCAGTGGAAAGGTCCTTCTTTCAGCTCTCCCCAATCTCGACTGCCAAATTTTGACTGTAGCAGGACGCAGGGATCTGCATTCAGTCAGGAGTCCCACAGCCAGGTCTTCTCCCCAGTAGTGCAGAAAAATGTCTCCCTGTCTTTTTCCCCGATACTGCCCACTAAAACTTTCATCTCAGCCCTCTGTATGACGTGTCCCAATGAAATCCATCATCTCTCATCCTCCTACTCTCAACAATAGCTTCGCTTATACATTTGCAATTGTTGCAAATCTGACTTCCTTCTTCCTGCAGTTACTGTGCACAAAAACACGGAGAAGAAGACAAAGAAGAGAAGAAAAAAAATCTGCACACACATTTAAATGGTTTTCAGAGTATGCCTAATTCTGCAGTGGAGAACACATTTCATTAGTGGGTTATGTTAAATAAGGTTTTATTAGTCAGGTTAATGGTTAATAGGTTAGCTGTTAATTTTCAAATGTGTCTCTCGCACCATAGGCATTTCAGGTGAAAAATAGTGTGCATTTTTAAATGAGCACGTGTGCTTTTAACTGTAAAAATAGATTTGCATCTTATATGTTAAAATCGTTTTTGACTGAATAGCCTGTCTTTCCTTGTTAATCTGGTAACCCATATAGCAATGCACCGCACCCTTGTGGTGATGCTGCAAAAATAAATGTGCTACTTGTGCAGTAGTGCTGTACTCTGTGCTGTAACATGCCAAATATCCTTACATGTTGCATCAATTTCTTTTTTCAGCAAGTGCAAAACCCCCTCAATCACACCAGTGTATTCAAGGAGTTGAATATTTGACATCCCATTACTCAAACTTTCCCTTGGTGGCCACATGAGACCCTGAACTACTGGAATTCTAACACAGCTGGGTTCTCACCTCCTGACTTACATAGTACATTGCACACCCACATTTCAGAATTTTGTCTCTTTCCTCCAATACCATGCATTTTACAAATGATGATCTCCAGCATAATTCAGCCAAATCACATTGTTCGTCGAAGGGGAAAGTCACATAGATTATTTTTTACCAAGCTACCTACTTGTCTTAGTAACGTTAATATATTTGATCTTTTGAGCGCAATATCTAAGTAGATACCAGGGCACATTTCAAAGTATAACACATGTGGTTCATGAGTTATTTTTCTGACATTCAAGTCATTGCCACGCACATCTATTGAAGACTCATACTCCCCCTATAATCTCTGCAGCTGACTAGACCCGGCTCTGTCCTGGATCGGTTCCCTGGGTGGGCCAAAAAGAGTGATTAATTGGGGCCATGATCCCCCCATGTTCTCTTGTACTTCTGATACATTTCAGACCTCCACTTTCTTTGCACAGATTAACTTCTCTTTAACCTGGGATTTGGTGGAACAAGCAGAGGCGAACAGATTTACCGGGTTTCCTGCTTAAGAGTATTCAATTTCCAGTCTTGTAAGTCGATTTCAATAATTGCTGACCTGTGGCAGATTGAATATGGGTGCCCATCTCTGCTTTTCCAGAGTTAGGGCTGATTTCTCCTTTTCCTGCTCACCAGCAATCTCTTGGGAAGTTTTTCCTGTCAGCCCTGGATCCACTGATGACTGTACCTGCACCCTATGGCTTGTTGGAATGTAGCATTTTCAACAAGGATTCTTCGATCTTATTTTGGACTTGGTTGATCATTTAAAAGTTGGGTAGTAAATGGATAGTCATTATTGGATCCCTACTGGGGTCCACATTCTTTGGATGCTCTATCTTCTGGTCCACCATCAAGTTAATTACAGATGATCCATTTGGATCGACATTTGAAGAAGCATCCTCTACAACCTCCAAAGAACCAGAAGACATCCTTGTGGGAGAAACTCGGTGCATTACTCCTTTTGTGTTGATTATTTTCAGATTTCCCTGAATCCTTCTTAAGAGCCATGCCCACAACATCTTCAGACTGCGTGACCAGTTCAATAACATATTTCTTCAAGTCTTTTCTCAATTGATTCCTCTGACCATTGATTGATTTTTTTTTAACATCTTCTTTGACATCTTTTGAGGCACAGTCAGATTCTAATCTGTTCCCTTTTCTGTAATTTAATGCACTCCTGAGGTAATATCATCCGTACCCACCAGTTTCTCAAATGTGCTTTTTACGGTTCGAAATATGTGGATCTCAATATATCCAATTTTACGTTTATCTCTAAGAGCATTAATGTATGGGCTTGCACTTCATCCCTAATATTATCATATAAATCGACCTGTGCACTCAAGATCACATTTAGTGCTGAAATTGAAGGGGGTGATAATTTGATGCAGTTGTCAGCTTCTCTTAATGTATGAAGCAATATATTGGTTCTGTTATTTTCCAGACCTTAGGCAAAATTTCTGAGAGATAACAGCTCTACCAACTCTCACCTCTCCATCATTGAGTCTGGCCTAACCCTCTTCAATCAGCCACCGCTCCACCCTTAGGCCCAATCGGAGCTCCACAATTTCTTCTTGACCAACTACCCTACCCAGTGTTGCTGCCATGTTGCCGAACTCTAGCCATCTTCCTCTTGACCTACTACCCCACCAGGGAGTGCTGCAATCTTGTTTAACCTTAGCCTTATGCTCATTCCCTCGTAGTTCTAGATAAGCTATCAAGTCGCAAGTCAGCACCCTACTTAGGGTGAACTGCCTTCCATTCCATTAGGAGCCCACTCAAGAAACTAGAAACTAGTTTGGTAAGAAACTGCTTACTTGAATTTAAAAAAAAAACATCCTAACACCCACCCATGCCCGGCAACCCTGCATTAATTTCTTCTTTACTCTTCTTTTCCTCCCACCTTCCTTCCTTGGTACTGTGTCTGATTTGCTCAATCTTGTATATGACCAATGTTCATTGGCTTGGATATGTATTATTAATGATTACCATGACTGTTCATTACCTCACTGTTCATTGCTACTCACCACCATTCACGCTCACCAATCAATTGGATTCAACTGTCATGTTGATTGAACGTACTAACAACATGTCACCACACATGTAATTCTATGACCAACTATGAATGAACAACTTGATTATGTTACAATAACTGATGTTGTTAATCTGGACAATATCACTGCACCGGTTAATTGTTAACACCTCTCACCACACACCCCTCTCTCCACAGCCTTGATAAAGACTACGGTTGAAACGCGCGTCAGCTTTGTTGTTTCATCACTTTCGGCACCAGATGCCACTAATCCAAGATTGGAATTGTCAATATTTTGCAACAAGTACTAAAAGTCTCAGATATTGGACCAGCAATAACTTCCAGCACCCACACCAAACAAGGTTTTTCCACCCCAAACATGTATGAGGTTAAGATTCATATTTTGGATTGGTTGGCAATGTTTGAATATAACCATGGGATTAAAGGTCTTTCAGGGAATCAATTGCTTCCCTGGCTCTTCTCTAGGCTACCCACTGTTGCAACTGATGTTGTGATGGAGTTGGGGGAGGTGGATAGGATGGATTATGAGTGTGTGAAGCTAGCTTTAATTGCTAGATTTGGGAAGACCCCTTCCCAGTACCTTAAGAGGTTTAGGACCTCAACAAGCATGATGGTACCCCTTGGGCTACCTGGGTATGTGAATATTTGAAAAAGATGGTTGGGTCAAGGGATACAGAGCGAACACTTATGAAGGTATGAGATATCTTGTTATGTTGGAATCAATTTATGATGCCTGCTTTCCTGAGCTCAGACAGCACTTGGCTGATTCAAAGGAGATAGATCCCGAGTAGTTAGCTAAGGCTGCTGACTTGTGGCTTGCCAACAGGGCTACTCACAAGGAGTCTGGGGCGACTCAGAAGAAGGATGAAGGAAGGCAGCCAAATAAAGATAACAAAGAGAATTCTAATACCCCCAATCCAAAAGAGGGCTACAAACAGCAACCTAAGGGTAAACCTCAAGGGAAACCGAATCAGGCGAGTGCACCATCTGGACCCAAACCAGATGGAGGTCAGAACAAACCCCCATTAATCAAGACATTTGGGAAATGTTATGTTTGTGGGTCAACTGACCATGTGAAAGGGGGTCCACACTGTCTGCTTAGCCTTCTCCCAGAGGAAGAAGTACCTATGGCAAGTAGAAGCTTTCTCCTACTGGCTGATGAACCCATGAGAGTCTCAGCTAGTGTTTCTTTAGTGTCCCTGGGCTTGTAGGAACAACAGAATTTAGATGTCTATAATTCCATCCCAGATAATACTAAAGAGTATTATAAAGATAGTTTCTTGTGACTGGACACAAGACCCCTGCCAGCAGAGACACTGGAGCCAGCATGACTGTGATAGATGAATCATTTGTCAAGGTTGAGGATGTTGCTAATGCACCCAAACGCCTCACCAAGTTAGCTGCAGGCCCTGTGCAAATGCTTCCCCAGCTACCAGCTCTCATCCAGTGTAATGATATGACTGTCAAGAAAACTGTTAGTGCGGAGAGTGAAGTGCCTGGGAGAGTTATGTTGGGTAATGACCTATAAACTATTGGAGTTGTGTCAATCACCCCCAGGCATCCCAGTAAAAGGAAACAGGAGCTCACTAGGCCTGCAATGGAAAGGACCTTGAGGGGCTCTCCAGAGGAGTTTTAGAGGAAACTATCACTCCCACTCCACAGGAGTTGCTCACTGCAATTTCTGGAAAGAAAGAGGCACAAGGGAAACCCAAAACTTCAAGGAAAAAGTCAGACAGCACCCCTGTTCTACCAACAAGGACATCCCCAAGTGTGTCCAGAGTCACACCTGTGACTCCTCCACCTGCTGAGGCAGAGTGTGAGGTACAACCATGTGTGGTTGAGCCAGTTTCTGAAGAGTCAGATCTGGAAGAAGACCCTGTTTTGGTTGGAGATCTTGACCCTGTTGACCAGCCTGAGCTGCAGTCTTAACTGGCAGAAGGTGGACCCAACAGGGCAGACTTCAACAGAGGACAAAGAGAGTGTCCTACTCTCGAGGGTCTTTGACAACAGGCTGCTAACCAACTTGATGGGCAAGAAGTTGGAAAGCATAGGTTAAGCTGGGAAGATGGCCTCTTCTACAGTGAATCAACTGAGTCTATCCCTAGGGACTGCAAAAGAATTGTAGTGCCCCCTGCCAACAGACTCCAGGTCCTACAGTTGGCCCATGAGATACATTTGGCTGGTCATTTGAGTTTCAAAAAGATCAAGGAAAGGCTCTCCTTATGCTTCTACTGGCCTAAGATGGGTTCAGAAGTTGACAGATTCTGTAGGAGCTATCACATTTGCCACACCTCTGGCAAGAGTGGGCAAATAATGTGGCACCCCTGATAACTCTCCCAGTGGTGGGAGTTCCTTTGGAGAGGGTGGGCATCAACATTGTTGGTCCCCTTGACCCTCCCACATGTTCAGGGAACAGGTTTATCCTGGTTGTAGTAGACCATGCTACAAGATACCCAGAAGCCATACCTATGAGAACTGTTACGGCTCAGGCTGTGGCTAAGGCTCTACTTGGTATTTTTACCAGAGTAGGGTTTCCTAAGGAAGTGATATCTGACAGGGGTTCCAATTTTATGTCCCACTACATGCAAGCCATGTGGAAAACTGTGGTGTCACTTACAAGTTCTCTACAGCCTACCATCTACAAACTAATGGACTGGTAGAGAGGATTAATCGTACTACGAAGAACATGATAGGTGCTTTAGAGGAACCCCTTAAAAGAAAGTGGAACCTTCTACTACCATGCCTCTCTTTGCCTATAGAGAAGTCCCTCAGGAGGGAGTTGGATACAGTCCCGTTGAACTTCTCTGTGGCCATCCTGTCAGAGGTCCATTGGCCCTGATTAAGAAGGGGCTAGAGAGTGCTCCTTCCCCCAAGCCAGTCAGAGTGACTGACCATGCGATAGGTCTCCGGAGGAGAATGTCACACATGATGGCAGAAGCTAGTGATAACTTAAAAGCAGATCAGGCTCTGGTCAAACATTGGCATGACCAGAAGGCCAGCATGGTTGAGTTTACTCAAGACCAGCTTTTATTAGTTATGGTACCAATAAGGCAGAGGCCCTTCCAGGAACAAATGGATAGGACCATTCAAGGTCGTGGGCAAACTTGGAGAGGTGAACTATTTAGTGGACTTAGGCAGACTTAAGGAGGCTCCCAGAGTCTTTCACACCAACTGTTTGAAGGCATATGTCTCGAGACCAAAAGTGGGAGCTTTGCTTCTAGCTTCAGCTCAAGAGCAGGAGGAGAGTGAACCTCTCCTTGACATCCTAAGAGGCCAACCTTTGGATGAGAAAATAGGAGTTAATCTCTCTTCTCAGCTGACTTCTGAACAACAGGAGGAGTGCAAAGTTCTGTTAAATCAGTTTGCCTCCCTGTTTTCTCTATCACCAGGCTTGACCCCTTGGGGCCAGCATGATAGCCTCACTGGTGACTGTCTATCTGTGAAAAGCAGAGGTTACAGAATGTCAGAACATGTGAGATCCCACATCAAAGGAGAGGTCAACAAGATGCTTGATCTCGGGGTTATAGAGCCCTCAACAAGTCCATGGTCTAGTCCAGTTGTTCTAGTACCAAAGGCAGGATCCAAGGAGTTGAGATTCTGTGTGGACTATAGAGCTCTACATGCTCACTAAGACTGTTTGTTTCATCCAGCCGTGGTGAAGGTGTGTGAAACCTTTCTCCAATCTGAGGGCTTGTCCTTCTCTGCTCTTTAAACTAACTTTTCTGCCGATAAACTTTGTCTGGAACTCTTTGCAAAGACTTAACCGCAAACTACCCTGAACTGTGTGATCTTGAGCAAAAGACTTCTGTCCTATTGACTTGACCCTAAGCCTTTTTGATTTGGTTCCATCACTGTAGTCACTCTTTCTAGATTGCCCTGCTTACTTACCTGTTGGTGCTGCTCTATTTATTGCCTAACTTTGTCTTTCACTCCCTTTTAAATTGCTGGAGTGCCATTTTACTCATACTTAAGTTTTGAGCCTAACTTGTCCAGAATCTATTGGGTGTGGTGTAGTGTATTGGGAGTGTGATTTTTCAACTGCTTTACGTTAGTGAAATGTTTTATAACTGATGTGTAAATAAATGTATATTATTGTACTCAGAAACCTTGAGTCAGTGTTTGTTTGAGGCATAGTAATTGCTGTCCTTTGTGTAACTATTGATACTGCTCATTTGCTCTTGAGATAAGTCTGGCTGCTCAGCCATCGCTACCACTTTACTGTGTAGTACAGGCTTGTACCAAAGGTGAATTTCTACTGTCACTTGTAGTCTTAATTGTGTGTGATGTTCCCAAAGAGTACTGCATATAATTCTGCCTAACACTCTGGTCACTCCAAAAACTCTGCACACTCTGCTACACCTCTGCTTCGCCATTTGTTTTTATAGGTTGGCTGCGGGCTGCAAGTGCTTTTGAATAGGTGAAATAGAAATGTGACTCCGCTCAGGAATTCGTGTAACGCTGTTCTGTGGTCAATCTGGTTTCTCTGGTCGCTCCAAACACCCTGCACCCTCCGCTACACCTCTGTTTCACCTGATGTTTTTATAGGTGTGTTGCGGGCTGCAGGTGCCTGTGATTAGGTGAAATATAAATAGGACTCCCCTCGGGAATTCTAATAACGCTATTCTCTGGTCGCTCTGGTCACTCCAAACACTCTGCACAAATCTATTTAGTTTATCACTCTATAGCATTTCATGTCAATACATTTTTGATGTTTGCATGTGCTGACAGAAGAGAAAATGTAATTGGACATCTTCTAGTCCCTTTTCAGTTAAGCCAAGAATGTCAATGTTTTTTTTTTAATCGATTTGTGTATGTTTACTGATTATCTTGTTGCAATATGTAACAAGGTGAGATAATGTTAGGCAAGTGTCATTCTGCCCATCTTGCTTATGATAGTGGGAGTTCTTGAGGGTTTATTCTTATATGCCTTCTCCATAGAGAATTTTGGGCATCCCACTCAATATTTTTTTTTTATTTTTTTTATTTTATTTCATTCAGTTTTTACAAACTTTTTGAAAACTTTTTTTTTTTTAAACACTTACATCTTACACACGAACAAAACACTTTTTTAAAATATATCATTTGCATCTGAGAGCAACCGAGAGCGTTGTGACTGTAAAACAATTTTTTCCTTGGCTTGTCACGCCTGCACTTTAGTGTAACTTTGCTCAGGCGATATTTCTAGTTCTCTTTTAGTTCAATGCTCTTCATGCCTTCTATTTTCGCAACTGTGTGAACGAAATGGATGACATTCTTAATCCTTGTCTCCACTTTTCGCCTGATCATTAATTTGTGAGTGTCTTATCCTCATCGTATGGAGAAGTCTCCTCTAACCGAATTTGCATTTGGTCGAGGAATCGCGTTATTGCGATCAGTAGGGATTTGATTTCGCCGATGTGGAGGTGCGTCCACCATTCTTCCAGACCATACGACAAGACTCGACATCTCTCTTTCTTTAAGCATTTTTCTCGTTGAACTTTAAGTTCAGGACAGTGCAGGACCAGGTGTTTTAGATTGTCATCTTCCTCTGCGCATAACCTGCATTTCGAGTTTCTTGCCGCGATCTTCCTTCGATGGATTAAAATCTCTTTCGTTTCATAGATTTTTAAGCGAAATTTCAGGTACAGTCTTCGTAGTCGTTTACATGGTGATAACGTTAGGTATTTCGCTAGTGTGTTACGTCTTTTTGCTTCAGGTGGAGTGTTCCGCATGCATTTATGCGAACATCTTTTTTCGTTGGTTTCTATCCAGTCCCAGTCTAGTAGTTTTCGTTTTACTAGCTCTGGATTCTGCCATAAGGTGTCTTCATCTGAACCCAACTGCGCTAAGGTTTCTTTACATTGTTGTTTCCACTCCCATAATGCTGATTTTCTTTGTCTTTTATCATCAGTCAAGAATTTGACGGGGGGTAAGTTTGCTACTTCATGGGTTTTCCTAAATAGCGCCAGTTTGTTCCAGGTGATTCTCGCGTTCACAGTAGGAAGACCCATCTCAAATAGTACACATGCTGTGGGTGTACTTAGTGGGATCTGTAGAATCCTTTTCCAGAAGATGCTTTCGCAACGGGCCCATATTTTGTAGTCACACCCAAACATATTCTCGGCACCGTAAGTGAGAATTGGGCATACTTTACTTTGGTAGAATCTTCTTACCGCTTCATAAGAAAATTTGCCATATTTTTTGCTGTAAAATGGTGCCTTGTGCTGTTAATAGTTTACAGCTATTTAAAAGTTTTTTTGTCATTGGGGTGTCATTTATACTCGAGTTGATTGTTGTCCCCAAGTATTTTGTATGCAGTACTTTGTTTAATTTATTTGTTCCTATGTACCATGTTGATTTTTTTTTATTTGGACATCTTCCCCTTTGGTTTTCTAGTACTAGGATCTCCGATTTAGCCACGTTGATCTCAAGACCTAATGCTTCAACAAAGGTTCTTAGAGCTGTAAGTTTTCGTTGGAGACCTATGGGAGTCTGGTCTATGATTACCATGTCATCCGCATACATGATGTGGTTTATTGGGACTCCATTTATGAGTGGCGGGAATGCGACCACAGAGGAGAATACTGTTCCAACTTCAGATATGTAGAAGTTAAACAGGGTCACTCCTAACGGGCACCCTTGTTTCACGCCCCTCTCAGTTGGTATGGGTTTGGTGAGGTTTCCTTCACGGTCCAATCTCACCTGTATATAGGTGTCGGAGTATAGTTCTTTGATGGCATGGATGAGACTCGCATTACATCCTCTTACTTTGAGTTTTTCCCATAATATTTCTCTATCCACACCGTCAAATACATTCGCCATGTCGATAAAGGCGAGGTATATTTTTCTTCCTGATCTAATGGAATCGATTTTTAGCAGGTTCAATATCAGCAAGTTTATACTACAGCCTATACCTTTGACAAAGCCCGATTCGCGTTCGTCATATACTTTGTTTTGCTGGATCCACTTGGTCAGCTGGACTAGTAACATCGATGCGAACACTTTTCCCGCTACATCAAGTAGGGCTATTGGGCGATAGTTCGCGGGGTCAGTGCGAATGCCCTTCTTGTAAATTGGAACTATAATCCCGGCTTTCCATGTCTCAGGGATTCTCCCTTCCTTTTTTATTGCTTTGAACAGTGTGTAGCAAAAATTTGACCATTCTTCAATGTTTTCTTTTAGGTCTGCATTTGACAGGCCATCAGGTCCCGCCGCTCGGGAAGCGTTACATCTTTTGATGGTCGCTCTAATTTCATCTCTTTCCATCTCAATTTCCCACGGCTGTCTCGTATCTTCATTTAATGTCTCGAATGATTTTCTCTTTTGAAATAGCCTTGTGTAATGCCTTACCCACTCTTTTTCTTGCACCATACTTGATAGTAGCGCCTTATCGGAGTTCTGTGTATCATTGATAATGTCCCAAAATCCTCTGGTATTCTTACGATTTAGCGCCTTCAACATTGACTCTGCATCTCTTTGTTCTACTATTGCTCTGCGCTGTTTATACCAGTTGTTATATCGTTTTTTTATCTTTTTTATCTGTGTTATTGTATCCGTTGCCTGAAGGGCCCTGATTTTCCTTATTAGTTTCCTTGATTCTCTTTTTCTTCGTGCAACTTCCGGGTCAAACTGATGGTTTCTGTGTTCCGGTCTCGACGACGACGTTCTCTTTTTGACTTTATAAATTTCAAGGAATTGTTGGTATTCTATAGCCGTCGGGCGATTCTGTTCTTGAGATTTTCCTAATAATTCGGTGATTGTCACAATATCGCGTTGTTTCAGGCGCAATCTGTTTCGGCCAGGCACTACAGATGGATCTTGTCTCCATTGCTTGCGCTTCTCTATGATGTTCTTGTTCCATTCGGCTGCTACTATATTGTGGTCGCTGTGGTTAGTCATGACAACTTCGAATGAGTCAATTTCTTGGAATATGTTATTAGAGACAAAAATGTAGTCTATTATTGACTTTTGTATTCCTCGTGTCCAGGTTGGTTTAGCTGGAATGTCACCATTTATTGCTCCATTCAGCATTACTAGATTTCTTAGGGACATTTCGTTAAGCCAACATTCACAGTTTGTTTTTTCTCTGTGATTCACAGGTACCTTAGCTTGCGAGGTCTCAATCAGCTTCATATTAAGATCACCACATAATATTAGTAGTGCGTTTGGGTCGCCTTCTAGTGTGTTGTCGATTGCATCTAGGATGTCATCCTCAAATTGTAGATGCGAATTCGCTGTTGTATTCCAATATACGTTAAAAACATAGATAGTCTGATTGTTAGTTTTTGTCGGACACACTGATTCAATGCTGTTTTTTTGTAAATGGGACGATAGATTCCACATTTCCTTAATTCTCAGACCCCTTTTCCTTTTGATTAGAGTTAGTTGTCCTGACATTGGGCGACCTTTTCCATTGCAGATCACCGGATTAAAAGCTATTTCATATCCTTCTATGTACGGTATGCATGATAGCCATGTTTCTTGCATACAGACAATGTCGGCTTTCCTCAAGTCCTCTGGTGTTGAGTTCAGTAGGTGGTTAAACCCCCTCGTGTTCCAGGAGGTTATTACCAATTTTCCCTTTTGGCATTAGCTCATGGGTGCCTCATTTAAGGATTTTGCTATCCATCTCCATGATTGGGACACTTCTTCAGTATTCAGTATCTTTTTGCACTGTGTCCTTTTTGGATCCTGGATGTTCTCCACTGTTATACTGATTTTTCTCTGCTTTATCTCCTCCAGCGAGAGTTGTGTCCCGCCACCTTCCTCGTCTTCTTCATTTGTGTTTTCCTGTGCTTCATTTATTAGTCTTTTCTCCTGTTGGCTTTTCATTTGTGTTGCTTTTTCGGTTGTCAGCTGGGCACCTTTTTCGTTGTGATTTTCACGGTCATTTCCTCCGAGTGCGTTGTCTACCTCGTACACTTGATAGCCTGCGTTCAACAATTGTCTCTCACCCGTCATTATCCGTTTGACAACTTTTCTCTCAGCAATATGAAGCAATACAAATTTCTGGTTTGAGTCTGCTATAATTTCCACCCTATCAATTTGTGGACTCTT
Source organism: Ambystoma mexicanum (assembly GCF_040938575.1). Lineage (NCBI taxonomy): Eukaryota > Metazoa > Chordata > Amphibia > Caudata > Ambystomatidae > Ambystoma > Ambystoma mexicanum. Next base: position 609,357,679 of record NC_090930.1, on the reverse strand, counting down.
TAAAGTTCTTAACACCGGGATCTTTTGGAATATCTGCAGTATCGAGTATCTATTTAAAGCAGAGTCACTCTGTTTGGGGTCAATTTTTTCCACTAGTATTCTATATCGTGTGGAGTTCTCATCTTTCTTCGATTTCCAGCTATGCTCGATTGCTTTGTCTGCCTTTTTTTGATTTTTCGGAGAAGATACTATATTTGGTTGTATCCCACTCTTCGTTTGGCGCTTCGTGTCTTTAAGTGTTGAATTAGGTGATGCCTCACGTGGTCTACATGTCACGTAATTTTTTTTTGTTGTTGTATGCTCCTTAAACGTTTCTCCTCCAACGTACAGAAGTTTTTGCCGTTTCCTTCTTTGGACTCTTTATTTTTTAACGTTACGTCTGCTTTTCTTGGGGTCGCCGGCCATTGGAAGACTCTTTTTCCTACTTGCCCTGTCGCTCCCTCTTTTTCAGGTTCTGTAGGAATCTTGCATGCCAAGATTGGTACTCCTCTCCTTTTGTCTTGCTGGATTTTCGATTCGCACTCGTCAGTTGTCTCAATGGCGTGGTCTTCATCATCTTCTCCTTCAGACTGTATACTATAGGTTGACATATCTAGTAGGTTGTCGTCGTTATCGACTTCCTCCTCGATCGTCACTGGTGTTTTTGTTTTTCTTTCATCTTTGGTTTTCCCTGTCTGTCTGGACTTATCTTTAGGTAGTTCTTCTGTGGCCGTTGTTATACTGGCCTCACTGGAGTCTGGGCTACTTTTTTTGTTGATCGTGGCCGTAGGCTCTGTATTGTTTAAGGTAATGGATAGCGCTTTGGTGTTTCGGAAGAAGTTTGCAGCGCTTTGTTGATTTTTGACCTTCTGCACTCGCTGATTTTTAGATTTCATTTTCTGGTTACTCTGCTTTGGGATGACAGACTTACTGTTTAGGCTTGAACTGGAGCTCTTTTTGCATTTCTAGGCTCGAAAATGTCAAACCATTCGACATCGTTCTTCTTTTCGACTATGGCATTGACTTTTTTATTTACCAACGTCTGTCTCGCTTCTTTTCCTTTCAAATTCGTCCTTGTGTCATCTGAGACTTCACTCTGACACCCTTCTTCCTCATCTTCAGTTTGTATTATCTCAAATAGGTCCGTTTCTTGGGGCCTCTTTTTTTTTGTTGGAGTATTAAGTGAATTTTCATTCATGTCTTTGCCCCCATCTTTACCCTCTTTGAACGGATCCTTTTTCTTATTGTTTTTCTCTATATCGCTTCTTTCGCTTGCTCCATCCAAGGAGTCCTTTGTGTTTTTTGATTTCTCTGCGCTATCTCTCATCACAATTGACATTTCCAAGTCTGTCACAGTGCAATTACTTTTTTTCTTCTTTGGTCTTATGGGCGCGGATTTTAATTTTAATGTTTCCTCATTTGTCAGAGGTATAACATCGCTGTCACTTGTGATCGTGGCATGCGTTAACTCTGGATTCATTTGGATTTTTGCTAGGGATCGGTTCTCATTTGTATCTGCTCTATATTCACGATCTTTTTGTAGTAGAGTCAGGGCTTGTTTCGTCACTTCTGCTAAGAGTCTTTTGTCTTCTATTGTTGTTTTTAAGGACTCTTTTAAGTCTGTTAAAGATATGTCGTTGCCTCTTCTAGTTTCCACGACTTGTGCCGTCATGTCCAGCAAGTCTATTTCGAGCTTTACGATTTTCGAATTCAGCAGGGCGACCAGTGTTGTTTGGTCGCGAAGGTTCTCATTTAAGTTTTCGTAGAGTTTCAACAGTGGAGCTACCGCTATCGTCGTGGCGGACATTAAGACAGGGCTCAGCCTTCCAATTATCGTCTCGACAAGTGTTGTGACTTCGTCAGAGTTTTGCGGAGCCCTCGGAGTTGCCTCAAACTGTTGTCTCTTCTTTTTTGAATGAAAAGACTCTACTTCATCTTCAGGCTCAGATGAGGCCTGACTCTGTGTTTGCTCCCTTACTCTCTTTGGTGTTGGTGTCAAACTCCGTCTCGTGTTACTTTTAAATCTTTTATGTCCGTCTTCAAGTTCTAGGTCAGAGCTTAATTTTCTTCTGCATCTTTTTTGAGATACTACAATCTCTTTGTTTCTAAATTCGAAGGAGGCAGTGTTCGCTTCTAGTGCCATCACGTCGTGTAGGCTCTTTTCCTTCGTTCTTTGCCACTCTGCTTGTGGAGTTGTCCTTCTACATGATAATGTTTCCGAATTCCTTCGTCGTTTCGCTAAATTGGAATTCATTTCTACTAGACCTCTCAAAACTTGGTCAGCGAGCTCCACTGAATCCCTTCTACGTGGTGTCTCGGCAGTTCTATCCTTTGTGAATCTTTCATTCCATCTCACGTCCCGCGTCTCTGAGGGGTTTCCTTCTGTCGTAGCGATACTCATTTCCACGCTTGACTCCGATGTTCTTTTTTTGTTGTTTCTTAACGCCTGATCTTTTTCCTTTTGGATTTGTAAATTTAAGACTTTGCGATCCTTGCGATCCTTGTTGTGTATTGTAGCCACTCTTGTCCATGCCAGTAGCTTTAGAGAAGCGCCAGTGTGTGTTGCTTTCGACGGGGAATCGTGGGGACCATCCGTGCAATCTAATGGGGACACACTTTGTCCTCTCGTGCTCCCTGGAGATGTCACGTTTGTTAGATCGAGCATTTCTGCTGCTGCCTCTTCTGCTGGCACACAAGTTATTACATTCATTTCTTTTTTCTGTTTATTGGCTTGTGAATCGTGTTTCGTTAAGTCCGCACTCCCCTTAGCATTATCGGACTGGGCACTATTATTGGATTGAGCGACCATGTATGTAGGGTTCGAGATAGCCTTCATGGACTTTTCTCTCTCTGTCCTTATTGTACATTTTTCCCTCATGGACCTGGTGCGTGGAATTCCATCATTAGATGTTGTCGTGGCAGAGTCGGAGTGTATCATAGCGGTACAGATCTTCAGTCTCGCCTCGACCCCCGTCATTCTTTCCTCTTCCAGTTGTGTTTGTGACACGACTATTTCTGCTCTCATCGTGTCAGTAATTTCTTCAATTTGCGTTGGCGCGTTGGGGGGGGAGGGGGAAATCTGTTCTTTTGTATCTCTCTCTCGCCCCTCATTCCGATGTGTCCACTCCTCTGGGCAGCCAGTGACCCCCTCCATGGAGTCATCGTCACCATCTTGGTACTCTGTCTCACTTATCCCCTCACAGTCACCTTCACAATCGCTTGAAGTGCTCGACTCCTCAATGGCTAAGTTAGAGACATTGCCCTCTCGGGTTAGGGATAAGTCATCTTTCCTCTCGTTTCTTGGTCTCAACGCGTCAGCACAATGGTGTGTTGAGATTGAGCTCATTACATGAGAGACGTCTGCACTCCCTCCTCTTTCTTCTCTCCCATCGGTTACTGGCTTCCCATGTATCGCTGTTAGGGTAGTGTGAGCGCCCTTCATCGGGGCACTTAACGTTACTCTCTCTCTTTTTGCGTGAGCTCGCGTGTTCGGGGGGGCCGTGTCCCCCGTTCTCATCCTAGCGACTTCTAAATCGCTCCTTCAGCCCGAGGGGCACTCTTTGCACACTTCGTGTCTTTTTTTGTCGGGGCTCACTCGGGGCTCACTCGTAGATAGCGCAGGGCAGAGCGGTTGGAAAGAGAAAGAGGGGGACTATGAGGAGGGCACGCACGCGCAGCTACTCTTACCCGTTCCTTCTTCCTGCTACTGGCGAGTTTCCAAGCCTCTCCGGACCTCCACGGACCACCAGGGAACACAGGAAACACTCTGTCCACTCCGCTCCCCTCCGCTTCGGTTTGCTGGGGGATTATAACAGCTGGCTCCTCCTCTCCAGTATAGCAATGAATAACAGACTGCTCCACACAGGAAACACTCTGTCCACTCCGCTCCCACTCAATATTAATGTGGCATGTGATGGTATTGTTTGTGACAGGAGGACGTGCGGTTGCAGCTGCCTAATCTCAACACTCTGAGAACACCAGATGAAAAGAGGTACTGGGTGTCCCTTGATTTCCCGCATACCATTTCATCTGGACACCCTCCAGTGGCTGCTCATTTGGGGAACCTTCAGCAAAATGTTGATGTGGATTGGAGCTATGGAGCACAAGATATCACCAAGTGTAGACAGAGCAGCAGTGAGTGAGGCTCTGATCCACCAAGAAGCTCCAGTGCATTCCACATCAACAGCATGGATTGGAGGCTATGCATTGTGATATGAGGGGTGTATACATTTGCAGGGCAGAGAGTTCCCGTTCCAGGGTGATGGAGTGAAAGGAGAGTCATGCTGAGACTCCTAATGAGGGAGCTGGAGCTGTGTTGCTTTCACCTATCAGGGGTCCTTGAAGTTGGAGAGGGCCTCCACTGCCATTACCACCGAGGTGAGAGTTCCCTGGGGAGGACAAGTGGGAGTCCAAAGGAATGCCCAGAATGATACCCATGATCCTGCTAAGGAGAGGGGGGAACATGGGAGGCAGAGATTACCCTCATCACTTCGGAACCCGCTGGGCTGGAGTGAGGAGCTGCCTGGGAGCCTCCCTGCCTGGCAGAAAGCCCCATCACCAGCAGTGAGTCCTCCAAACACCAGGGGCATGAGAGGAAAAGGCAGAATGAACATTGCATTAACGCCCAGGGTCTGTCAGCATCAAACCATTATGGAGCACAGAGACATAAAGAACTGGAGCCAACTCTGCTAGTGACAACTGTTAAGGTACTTCCTCTCAACGAGGATCAGTTCAAAGATATCAATTGTCTGTCCTTAGCTACTTGCTCAGGTTAGAGGTCAGTTGCAAAGCACTCTTGGCACAGGATTCAGAATTTTCTAGGCCACAATCAGTTTAAATCCAGAAATGTGTCATATTAGATCTCCCCCACTATATGTTTGTTCCATAGCTGGATGGAGGTGAGCTGGAGCAACTCTTCTTACATTTCTGTTCCCAAATGGAAACGGGCAGAAGATAATGTTGCAGGAGACAGCAGTGGGGGAACAACACAGCTTATAATATTGATGAACTTGGAAGGATTGGCATTCGGCACATGAGATCCATTGTCTGGGGCACGGAGAGCTGTGGTGGAGCGAGCAGGTGTGGAGAGACTAGCCTTTTGGCATATGGACCCAGTCAGTGAGTACATGCTGATTGTTCTGTGGAGAAGTATATCTAATGTCACCTTAGAGATGAGGGCAGCTATCATAGCCCCATGGTATCTGAGGCCCTTTCATGTTTACACCAGAAATATTTGCAGACTCTGCTTTCCCCTCCAGCTGCTGGAGCAGTGAAATACCCTTGACTTCTGGTGTGTTTGGTATCTAGGCACTTGGCACAGTCCCCTCTGCTGCAGGAGCAGTGCAACACCCTTTTCCTTCTTTTTTAGTTTTCATCTACGTCCTGTATGACATTGTGCACCTGATGATTCGTCCGCTCCTGTCTTGCCTTTAGGCCACTGGTGAGTTCTTCATGCATTGTGCAGTTTCTCTGTCTCTCTCTCCCACCCTTCCATCTATCACCCCCTCTCCCTCACTGGTGCTCTACATTTCTTCTATGCTACTCTATCACCTATCCTACCTCTCGTTCAAAGCCCGGAAAGAAAACTTTCAAGAAAGCTCTCCAACCCAGGCCTGGCCATCACTGACACCTAAGTCAATGCTTTTTCCAGGCAGACTGTTACTGACATCCTCTTTGTCGCTCCCTCTCTGGACCTATGTACACCCCATATGGTGTCAGTCCCCACCCCTTTCTCTTCTTCACCCATTAATGGTGGAATCAGATGGGAAGTACTCTTGGCACACTTCCCCTCCTTGAGGTGCAATATCTACTAGAAAGGCACTGTGAAGGCCCAGGGGTCTCAGCCTAACTTCCTCTTTCTTGATAGCCCGCTTTTGTCTCTCATCATCTTTCTCCCTTCTCCTGCCACTCCCCCTTCTGCCACCCCCTGGCCCCTTCACCACCACCGACATGTGTACCACATCCCTGTACCCGTCCTTGGAAGATTTTCAAAGGTGGCCACCAGCTTCACTTAGCTATCTTCAACTATTGCTCTGCTGTTAAACACTTCTCTGACATCTGTCACCTCCTTAAATACTTTGACCTAGACATCCTCACTCTCAATGAGACATGGTTCACTGCCAGCTCTGTCGCTGTTTTTGACACACTCATCGCTGAGGGCTACAAGATTCTCTCTTAGCCCAGGAATAACTGTCTGGAGGTGGAGTAACCCTGAACTTCCCTGTTTGGGTCCCTGCTACTATCAAAGCCACTCAGTCCTACTCTTCCTTTGAATACCTCGTCCGCAGGGTTGGTGTCTCTCCTATCCTCTCAATGACTCTCGCCACCATCTACAGGACCCCTGGTCTGGCCTCCCACTTCCTTTGGAGTGGTCTGACCTCACCTCTTCTCTCCTTCTCTCCTGGCCTCTACCTCCAAGCTTCTCCTCCTTGCAGACTTCAATATTCACCTTGACTCTCCTGATGCAGCCACTTGATTCTTCCATAGCCTCTCTGACTCTCCCTCACTATTCTACCCTAAGGTCCAACTAACTCAGCCAGACACACCTTGTATGCTCTCATCTCATCCGTCATCCCCATCTCCAGCCCTCTCATTATACCTCTCCACTGGGCTGACCATGCTCTCCTGTTCTCTCATCTGGATCTCTTGGGTCCCCCCGGCAAAGCCTCGGTCTGCACTGCCAGCCTTCTTCTACATCATTCTACTGATAAAGCAAGTGGCAGTTGCTGCCTTTGCCGCCACTTTCATTCCTCCTCCCATTCCAGCCACTGACTCTCACACTGACACAGCACTTGATAGACTTCACCTCTCCATCTCCAACACCCTGGACATCCTTGCCTCTGTCATGAGGATACATATGAAACATGCTTCCAAGTGTAAAACCTGGTATGATTCTGAACTATCCTCGCAGGAACACAGGTGCAGCGTTGCTAACAGAAGTGGCTGGCTTCAGGCACATCCACTGACAGACTGGCCTGCTGCCTGCTCCAAAGGCAATACTGATCTCCATCCACTCAAAGAAGAGAGCCTATATCCAAGCCTGAATCTCTGGGGCCACCAACAGCATGGCTGAACTATTCAAAATTTGCAAGGAACTCATCAATAATTCTGCAGTCTCCACTTCTCAGGCCATCAGCACTGCACTGGCCTCCCATTTCACAACCAAAACACAGGTAATTCTGTCCTCACTATCCTCTACTTGACTCCCTCCCCTTTAACCACTATCAGACTTCCCTTGGCCCCCTCTCCCCCTCTCCACACCTTCTCACCCATAGCACTGGATGAGGTCTCTAAACAGTGCTCAAATTATTTATTTATGTATTTTTTTTTAAAATGAAATGGGCAGGTCAATAGGGAGAAATCAACTCAAAAGGTAGGAAGTAATTAGCCTAGTTTAAGGTTGAATAGATGGGTCTTAATCATTTTTTAAAACTCTTTGGGATTCTTCATCATAATCATACCAAGGGTGTGAGCATTCCAGGCTGAGGGGGCCTGTACATCAAAGCTGCAGCCACCAAATGTATACAGCTTGAACTTGGGTTGAAGCAGCCTGGACTGATCCTGCGATCGTAGGGTACACATTAGGTGGGATGCTTTTAAGCGATTGATGATGTACATGGGTGCCTCATGATGATTCAAACATTTGTGGGCCAATGTTATGAGCTTGTGCATAATGTGATGTTTAACAGGGAGCCAATGGAGGTACCTGCTGGCATTGGTGATGGGATCACAATGGTATAGACCATGAATGGCATGCACAGCACCATTTTGGATGACGTGCAACGGTGTGAAGTTACTTTGAGCAGTACGAAGCAGCAGGCTGTTTCATTAGACCACCTGGGAATTCACCAGAGCTGAGGCCAGCAAGGATCTGTTGGCTAGAGAAATAAAAGGGCAGATGTGGTTAAGAACTTTGTTAATCTCACCACACAAGTCCCAAGTGTGTGTGTCTTGATGTTTCATAGAAAGTTCGGCATCTAGAATGACGCCCAGAATTTTCACACTCTTGAACACTGTAATTTTGCTGCCTGCAATATTGAAACTCTGGTAGTTAGTGGCCAGTTATTTTAGCCTTGGCCCTGTGGTGACAATCGTGAGCTCTGTTTTGTCTGTATTTAAGGCAAGCAAGTTCGCTGCCACCCAGGCCTGGATGGTGTTGTAGATGGAATTAATGGCCATGGAATCATGTGTATATGTGCCTGAAAGCTCCAGGATGACCTGGGTATCATCCACCTAGTTGGTGTTTTGGACAGCCATTTCATCAAGTAGCATCAGGAGTGGAATGATGTAAATATTAAATAGGGAGAAATGCAGGATCCCTGCAGAAGCCTGCAGGTAATGGCAGCAGGGGAGGAACTGGTGTCCTCAATGGCAACTCTAGGATTACAGGGTCAAAGGATGCAACCCACTGTGCAGCCATGTTGGGGCATGGAGCCCAGTCCTTTAGCCTGGCCACCAACAACGAGTGGTCAACCAGGTCAATGGGCTGCCAAGAGATCCAGCAGCATCAGAAGGGCTGAGTGACCTTTATCCATATTGCTGGTGAGGTTGGATCTTGAATCTAGAATGGTGGTCTCAGTGCCAAATTGAAAGCTGGACTGCCGTGGGTCAAGAATGTTATTTAGCGACAGATTTTCACAACCAATGGGTTAAGATTATTCTTCCTCAATAGGGGCGTGATCAGACCTCTTTAAGTGGAAGGGGGACATGACCTTCAGAGAAGGAGAGATGGACCAATTTAGTGACCCAGGGGACTAGAGTATCCAAGCAGCCTATGAAGATATTAGAAGTGCAACTATCGCCCAGACAGGAAGTAGGTTTCATGATGCAATTATCTTCCACAGTGCACTGGTTGAAATTAAACTCCAACTGGGCATCTGGATGACAGGGAGGGCCATAGGGGCAATAAAGGGCATCCCTTTTCTGGTGAGAATAGCCTTGGATGACTAGTGATTTTAGCTGCAAATTCATCATGAATCCTCTGGAACCAAGCTGAGTCTTTAGTGGGGGCAAGTTTCCCGGTCACTTTGCTTCAAATTCCATTAGGATCGTAAAGAGCTCCCTTGAGCTGGATTTTGCCTGGGCAATCTTATTGCTGAAGCGGATGGTCTTTGCCTCCATAGTGGCACTCTTAAAGTTCTTCAAGGATTGCTTATATGTGAGCAACGATTGGAGAGATGGGTGTTTCCGCCAATCCCTTTCCGCTGCTCTCTTCAAGTGTCTCCGATCAAGGATGGAGTAGATGAACCAGGAGTTATAATCAGTTATTGGTTACATCAATTTGATTTTAACTGACACAGGGAAATCGACGGTCTTGTGCAAGGCAGCCGAGAGATGCACAGTAAGGTAAGTTGATTTGTTGAAACATTCAATGGGTGTAACCTAGACGTGAGTGCGTCAGACAGTTTCTGAAGTTTCTGAAGTGTAATGTTTTTCAGATTTCTGGATTTTTTGACAGATCTGAGAATTCCGTCCAATCTCATGGGAGGAGCTGGGGGATGGACTAAGGTGGTCACTAATCAAAGGTCGGACCAAGGGGAGGAGAGAGCAGAGGTATCAGTGATGGGTAAATGATGTAACAATACCCAATTGATCTTATGACCACCTAAATTAGTAGGGCCTTTCACCCATTGGGAGAAACCAATGGTATCTAAGGCAGTGAGGAGGGAAACAGCATGTTTGTCCAATGGATCATTGGCCCAGAGGTTAAAATCAACTAACACAATGGTGGGGGTGTTGGCTTTGGCAGAGTTATTCAACAGACCAAGAAGTTGTTCCTCAAATAGGGGAATAACTCTACGTGGTCTATAAATTACTATGATGGTTATGGTTATTTTTGCATTGATTTTTATTTTTGCCACTATGCTTTCAGAGTCTTCTATGGGCTCATCGGAGATCAAATGGCAGTTTAACTGATTGGAGACCGATATTGCGACCCACCCACCCCCTCTTGAAGCAGAGCGGTCAGCTCGCAATATTTGGTAGTTCAGAGGAATGGCCAATGTCGACTCTGAGGGTATGGTATCATTGAGCCAGGACTCAATTACTGCGAGAAGGTCGGATGAGGAGTCTGGGAGCAAATCCTCAATTTCATCTCCATGCTGCAAAAGGGAACGTGTTTCAGTAAGGAAAAATGCAGGGGAGAGCCCTGTTGAGTTGCTTTGCAGCCAATATCTGCAACAAACAGGAAAAGTAACAGAGGAGAAGTCCAGCCAGAGTGCAAGGAAAGTCAGGGGTAACTCATTGGCATTGTGTATATTGGAGCCACCTCGTGGGATGGTATCAGTGGGTGTAAAAAAGATATCACTGGCCCGGTCATACATGGACCCATTGCCCAAGGGCTCGCTCTATGGTTGGAGGAGAGGCAAATAGGATTGCAGTTTCCCGAGGGGGTGGAACTGGCCTGGGCATGCTGTATTTTGCCATAATCTCAGTGAGTTTAGTGTGGTATGGCGTGGAATTATGTGCAAACGATGCAACACTGGTGGAGTGTTGCTTCCTGATAATTGTGTGGATATTTATTTTTTATTTTTTTCATTTTTATTTATATCATGCATATTACTAAAAACAACAAACAATACCTGACGAAGAGAGGCAGTTGCAGGAAGTAACGTGATGATCGGTGCTCACTGGCCACAACCAGCGATAACAGGCCTCTCAAATGTGCTGCCGACATTGTTAAGAGGGCCGGTGATCCTGTTAAATGTAGTTACATGGATTTGCAGTACTCAAAGGCAGCTTATGGGAAAGATCGTAAGCTGGTGCAGCAGGATCTGTGAAGCTACAAGTTGTGGATAAGTGGAGAAAGAACAATTCTGCAATGCCCAAGAGTTCAAAAGTTCAAATCTAGATGTAACAACACAGAAAACAATACGAGTTTGTGTGGGGAACCTTACAAGATATTGGGCCTCATTACACGGTAGGTGGTAAGGGTTTACCGGTACCGGTATTTTACCAGTACCGGTAAACCCTTACCGCCTTACTACGAGGTCCCTTTGCGGGTTGGGGAATTTAACGCCTGCTTTTTGCAGGCGTTAAAAACCAACCCGCAAAGGGACCAAGGAGCTAATTATGGTACCGCAATTTGCGGTACCGTAATTAGCGCCTTCCCCATTCCCATAGAGCCCTATGGGGCAGAAATGGGAATGGGGAAGGGCAATGGGGGAAGGGGGAATTACCGCCCCACCAACCTTGGAATAGGGCGGTAATTCCCCTTTCCACCAAGGCGGTGCCGGCTAATAGCACCTTGGTCCACCGCCATCCGTGTAATGAGGCCCATTAAAGGAAATGCAGACCTTACTTTTTGAGAGTAATGCAAAGCAATTTAGGTTTGTTTGTTTGTTTGTTTATTTATTTATAAAACGCTCCAGACCCGGAGGTAAAAGGGCGCTAGTGCAGGTTACAAAGTACAATACAAATAAGCAATATGCAGCTTGTAAAGTATCATCACAATCTAATCTTGCAAACAGTGAGATTTGATAAGGAATCTCACTGAACGTCTCCTCCATACAGGTTCTCACCTGCTCCTCCAGAACTATCAAGGACAGCATTGCCTCCCTTGCTCCAGCCTTGCGTGATGTCTGCAATCACTCCTTTGCCACTGGCTCCTTCCCACTACCCCTCGAGCACTCTCTTGTGCATCCTGTGATTGAAAAGCCATCTCCCCATCCTCCCTGCCCTACTAACTACCACCCTATATTCATTACCACCCTCCTGGATAAACTCCTGTAGAATTTGGTTATCTCCCAACTTTACCACCACACTGAATCTGTTGGTTCTCTCCACGACCACAAGTCTGGCTTCGGAGCAGCCATAGGTACGGAAATTGCTCTAAATCTCGATTCCGACTCTCCCTCTGTTCTCATCCTTCTTGATCTTTCCTCTGCCTTTGACATGGTCAATCATGCCACCCTTATAAATTGGCTCTGAGATACACTTGCCATCATGTAACTGGCACTGGACTGATTGACTTCCTACCTATCTGACTGACCTTCCCAGGTTCAATTTAGCCCTTTCCTTTATTCCACCACACTGTCCACCTGCGGCAAACCTCAGGGCTCTATCCTCTGGCCGTGGCTCTTCAACATCTACCTTGTCCCTCTGGCCGATCTGATCTCCACCATCTCCATTACTTCCAGTGTTATGTGGATGGCACACATGTCTCCTCAAGCTTCTCTCCAGTTTCTCCTCTTCTTCCTCTCTCATTCCTGTCTGTCTGCTATTCAGGCATGGTGCTCTGCTAACAATCTCTGCCTTAATGTCAGTAAGACTGGGATCCTTCTCATTGGGACCCCTGCTCCCTCCTTCCCTCTTTCTCTCTGGCGAACCTCAATGGGTCCCCTCCCCTCACCCTCTTGTGAGGCTAAACCTCTTGGCATCATATTTGACTCCACTCTCACCTTCTCTACTCACATCGTGGACCTTGCTAAAATGGCCCATTTCAGCTGCACCTCTTCAGAGGCATTTTCTATTTCCTCACCTTCTCCCAGAAACTCAATGTCTCCAGAGTTATGGTCCTCTCTAGCCTGGACTACTACAACAGTCTTCCTCAATCTACCTGTATCCTCCCTGTTCCCCCTTTGACTAATCCAGAATAGGACTGTGAGACTTATCCTTGTCCTCAAGCCCATGGACTCCATCTCTACAGCCCTAAAATCTCACCACTGGCTCCCGGTGGCTGCATGGATCAAGTTCAAGACCATAAGCATTATTCACAAGACTTTCCGGGGCCTGAGACCCTGCTTCATCCAACACTCTTTCCCTGAATACCTCCCTGCTAGAGCCCTTCGGTCCCCTAGCTCCAAATCTCTGCAGATAAGACACTTTTCCAAGCCGAGAATGGGGGTCAATCTCTCAGTTTGGCAGGAGCCTCCCCCTGGAATGTCCTCTGTGTCCCTCTCAGGCTTCAGCCGGATCTGCTTAAGTTACAGAAGTTTCTCTAGACCCTCCTTTTCTCTTCTTCCTTCCCACTCCCCATTCCCTGTTAATGCTGTGCCGCTTTGACTGACTTTATAGCCCCTTTTGAGTCCTACAGGGCACCAGGCCCTCCTTGCCCAGTCTACCCCAGCACCCTGATCTCCCTGACTGCCCGCCCCCTAGCCTGCACTTGCCTTTCCGGGCCCACTTCCCCTGATTAGCCTGGCGGGGGGTGCATCCCTATAGAGCCTGGTCCACCCCCTTACTCGCACTTAGCATGTGGTCCTCACTCTCTGCATCCCCTGGCACCTGACCTCCCTTAGCACTGACCAACCCCCACGGGCCCTCTTCTTCACTGTATACCGCCTCTCTGCCCCTCACTTCCCTCCGACTCTAGCATTATCCCTTCCACCCCGACCAGCACTTCCCCCATGACCCTCCCCTTTGCAGTTTGTGTTGCTGTACTTGGATGATCCGAAAGTCACAAGGCCTCGTAGGACTGTTATTGTTGTTTTTCACCCCTCAACCCCCCCCCCTCCCTTTTTGTCTTGTGGTACCTTGAAACACCATTTGATGTATAGGCCCTTTATGAATATGCAATAAATACATAAATAAATACACATTTTACTAAATCGTAGATTGAATAGTTAAGGCTGTCAATATACTGACTGATATGATTACACCCTCCCCCTCAATGAGACAATTATTAGAGAGATATACAGATGGTCACTGTTATGTCCTGCCCTTCGACCCAAACATTTGGAATACGTCTATTTGGTACATAACTCTTTAGTATGAAGTTAATGTGTTTCACAGATTTTGAGAAATGCTAGGTGAATTTATGTTACAAATCGTTTCCTAGCTGCATAAGCATAAATAGACCAACGTTGATACTAAGTTATTGTTGAGCTTTGATATGTGTATGTCTTTATTTCTTTAATTGGAATAGTTCAGGTGTGTGCCAATGGCGTCAATTGTGTGGATGCAATGCTCTAATTGTTGAATACTTAACTGTATGTGTAGTGCTACAAGAATTTTACTATGGACTGCACAACTTCAAAAGGGATCACAAATGTCAGTGAGATGCAAAGAGGTTTAAAGACAATTGTTAGTGTTACATTTAGATCTATGCTGTGAGGAATTTGAAACGTGTGGGCATTTGTGCAGACATTACGCTTAGGCTGATGTCTAATAGAGGTTTTTCTGTCTCATTTATGAGATAAGATCAAAGTTCTGGCTTTGTTATTTATGCATTTTAGGATAATAACATGCATTCAACCATATGTGAGTGGGGCATTGTCTGGTTGGGAAGCTGAGGATGACGGGCTATAGCACCAGTGTAGCTGTGGATATTTTAGGTGTGTGAAAGTATTTTGCGAATTAATTGTTTTCTTGGATTGAATATTATTTTCTGTTATTCTTTGTGCTGTTTCATATATGCTAATGTCTCCCTGCCGTATATTAAATGCTTATTTTGTTGCTTCCTGATTTGCAAGATATATGTTTTAATCTGTATTTGCCGAGAATAGGTTAGGTCCTGTTTTACTACTCAGAATATGCCTACATATTGAAATGATTCTTCATGAGTTGTTTAACACTCACGCTCTAATTAATAGATGGTATGAAAACTGTGAAATAGCAGAATTGGTTTTCTCTCACGGCCTGATTACTGTTTGCTGTGGAATATGTTGAGTTCTCAAACACTCCTTATAAAGATTTTCAATATGATTAGGACATCAATATTGTTTAGCCTTGGTTTGGACATTTGGAATGGTGCAGGGCCCCTGTATGACTATTTTCAAAGGAATGTAGCATCATCCATTGCTTCAGAGAAATTGGACCACTCAACAGAAGCGTGCTATTATCCATTACGGAGTAGGGTCAGCTTGTTTTTGCTCTTTGTAATGCTTGGACTCAGTGGGGGTACCTTACAAGAAACTGTATGACTGCAGGATAGCCACCATGGGACCGTTGCCCCTGTCAATGAGAGAACTGCCGTCCATTTGCCAAGGACTCAAATGGCCCTACAGCTTTCTCATTTATAAAATAAAACATGGCAGATGTTTTTTTTTAAATGTTATTATAAAGGTGATATTTCATGCTGAAAGATATCTGAGTCTTCCACATAACTAAATACCACGTAATAAAGCAGAATAACAAACACAATTTTATATGTATTTTTCTGGTTTTGGAGCTTTCAAACATGTTATACAACCAAAGAACAAAGACAAGTGCATGCGGTGGCAGAGCGTGGGAAGAGAGGAGTTAACAGGAATAGGAAAATAAGTGAGGGGAATAAACAAGAAACTGGGACAGAAGAGGAGAGTCATTAAGAAAATGCAAAAACAAAAAGTAACATACTGGATTACTGTGATTATAATTCTGGTACTAAAATAAGCCTCATTAATTGGATATTGCAATAGTACTAAATCTCTGAAAATATATTAATGTATTACAATTCAAATTTATGCCAGGGTTTAAAGAGAACGATTAGCTCTTTCTTTAGAATTTAAAGTTAAAAAAGGACACTTCCTAGAGAGTGCATTCATTTGTGGGATAGAATAGATTGATGATTATGCCTATGACTATTTTTGTATTTTACCAAAAGAGTTTTGGTGGGGATCGACTTAAGTGGGCTACATTAATGGTGGTAGTTTACCTGTTTTTCTGGCACACATGAGCTACATTTTGAAAACAGTCAGGCTGGGACAGCTAGCTATCACTCATTATTGTATTGATTCCATACTTATGGATAGTATAGGTGACATTTCCATGAGGAACATTAGCAGACACACATTTGCATATAGTTAGATTTGAATGGTAAACTTCATCATCAAAATAATCGAGGGGATGATATGTTATGGAATGTATCCTAATCTCCCACAAGAGCACCACAGCATTGCTTGGTAGGCTAACTCAGGAGACATCTACATCAATAGCCATATCATCATCTGAAGAACTATGTTTTCAGAGATTTGTGAACTCTAAGATGTGTTCTTTGTAATGAGGTAGCATGTTAAAATGTGTTCCTGGCCTTGACTGAGAAGGCACAATCACCTCCACATTAATTCAAGACGTTTATGTGTGGAGCTTCTGAGAAGGATGGACATAGCTCAATCTATTCTTCAAGAAGTCAGGCCTGTCCTGACGAAGTGCTGCATGAACAAAGTATAGAATGTTTAAATGTACTATGCTGACCACTGGCAACCAATGACATTGGTCCTCATTACGACCCGGGCGGTAAGTGAATAACAATGCCGGTAAAGGCTTACCAGCATCCCTTACCGCTCCGCACGATTAGAAAAGGACAACCCGCTATTAGCGGCACCGTACTTTACGGTGCCGCAAATAGCGACATGAGCACGGGCACGCAACCCCTCATGCTGGAAATAGCGCCATGGTGCAAACAGGGGAACATCACGACTCATGCGGACATGCAATTTACGCCCTAGTGAAGGCCGCCATGGTGCAAATACGGCATCGCAGACCACCCGTAAACGGCCATGTGCAGTGTTCCCAACTGCCACAGGTGCACACAATCAGCACAGGTGGAGGCAATACAGACTGGGCAAGCACAAAAGGAGCACACCCCACCCCTTCCCACCCCGAGTCACACTCCACAATGATTCCAATACTACTAGCAATGCTCAGGCTGGAGGACCTGATTGCAGTGGAAGTGCTACAACAACAAGAGGCAGCACAGAGGAGACGCAGGAGGATAATGAGGGCAAGGCAGGGCCAGCATGCCCCACCAGTGAAGCCAATGGCACCACACAGGCAACCCCCAATCCCACGCATCAGAGCCAGTCCATTCAACCTAACTGCTGAGCAGATCCACACCCTGTACCGTCTGGACCGGGACACCATCACCACCATTGTGGACATGATACATGACGATATTGTCAGCCTGATTGAAACACTCACCGCCACCCCACCCCTACTGAAGGTAGTGTCTGTGCTCCTCTTCCTGGCCACAGGCACCTACCAGCACACAGTGGGGCAAATGCATGGCATTTCACAACCATTATTCTCAGGTACGCTGAACCAAGTGCTTGATGCCCTCCTCAAGCACACAGACGACCACGGTTGGCACATTTCCTTACCACGGTCTGCCCAGGAGATCTCAAACACCAAAGTAGGTTTCCATTCACTGGCCGGCATCCCTGGTTGCATTGGCACCATCGACTACACCCATGTGGAATTGGTGGTCCCACATGCAATGGAGCAAGTGTACTGCAACCGTAAGCAAACCACTCAATCAACGTGCAAATGGTATGTGACTCGAATAGGATCATCACACATTGTTGTGCCTGATTCCCCGGATCAACCCATGATTCAATGGTCCTGCGGAACTCCACAATACCACGCTACATGGAGCGACATGCAGGGCAGAGATCCTGGCTTCTCTGTGAGTCGCATGTTAGGCCCATGGAAATGTGATGTGGGTAGGTGATTGAGGTATAGATGCATAATTCACCTGGCTGAGATGGGGGGGGAGATGCATACTTCACCTGGCTAAGATGGGGGGTGCAGAGATGCATACCTCACATGGCTGAGATAGGGGGGAGAGATGCATACTTCACCTGGCTGAGATGGGGGGGGGATGCATACTTCACCTGGCTGCAAGTGTCAGAGGGAATGGAGCATGCTCATACCCCAAAGCAGCCCAGACTGGACCTGACGCCTGACCACATATTGCAAGATGTAAGCAGCCCTACCATGTAAATGAAGCAGTGTCACAACCATTCCACAGCCATCTGCATGTGCACTGTACCAAATCAGACCAAATCCCCCTCAACACAATGCAGCTACAAGCAATGACTGTAGCCAATACACAGCACCAAACACCATCAACTGAAAGGACAGTCCCCCATTACTGCGTACAAAGGAGTCACATGAAGGTTAAATACATCAATACACCACTACACTGACACAGAGGCACAACTGAATTGTATGACACCATTTGTTGTGTGTAGTGAGATCATCATGAGGCTGACATCAACAGTGCCAGGATGAAAGCATACACATTACTGGACATCTGCCAGATCACAGAAACCACCGCCGTGGACTAACACAGTGCATGAGCACTCACAAGGAACTGGACCCCCCTGCGCCCACTAGTTGATGGCATGCACACCAGTCCATAAGAGGAATACACACATAGCAGTCACATCGTGTGTCTCCATTCATGCATGGAAATGGGGTTGAATTGAAGAAATAAATGCATGCCATGGTGTCACTTAATGAGGTCCCATATGATGTGATGACTTACACATACATAGTTGCCCACATGCAGGTGATGCAGGCTATTCCTTGAAGAGGTGGCTCCAAACCCCAGTCCGGAACTCACATAACAGGCACGAGGAGGACTATAATCGTGCCCATACACAGACCCGTGTGTTGATTGAGCAGACATTTGGCCTCTTGAAGGCACGGTTTCGCTGCCTCAGCAGGTCTGGTGGGGCACTCCTGTGCCGCCATGAGAAGGTGGCAAAGGTTGTCATGGCATGTGTCATGCTACACAATATGTGCATCAGACGGATTGTGCCCCTGCCCCCTGACGCTGAACTGCAACGACCTGACGAACAGGATGAGGAGGGTGGGGATGGGGCAGCACCTCAGGGAGGCAGCCATGCACAGGAGGGACGTGACATGCGTCAGACTCTGATCAACCAATGTTTCTAGCACACATGGACAGGGGTGTTACATGGAGATGGCACTCGGGGCGCTGTGTGTGTCAGGGACATGGACACTGTAGACTGTTAACCAATAAAGCACACGTGTGCAATAAGCAATGTCCACACATGTGAATTATGAGTAACCAAAATGTGTATTGAAGAAGCATAACTAAGTGAACAAGCCCTCCACCCCACACACCCTCTCCCCCCTGCCCCCTCAACTCCCCCACACACCCTCTCCCCCCACCCTCTCAACTCCCCCACACACCCTCTCCCCCCTCCCCGCTCAACTCCCCCACACACCCTCTCCCCCCTCAACTCCCCCACACATGGTGTGCAGTACTGTGCACCAGTGGACCGCATGGCACCAGTATGCAAGGCTGTGCCTACTGGCATCCCCTTCTTCCAGCACCAGGCGCCCCCCTGTCTGATCGGCGCAGGTTCCGGCCAGACCTGTGCACAGGGCTGGTTCTGGTAGAACTAGCAGCTGAAGATGTACTTGGTTGCTCGGATAACTGTGGTGGACGCATGTCCCGCATTGCTGCCACCATCTCAGACAGTACGTGCCGCACTGCGGCCAGTTCTGCACATATGGATGACTATATTGCTGACTTCATGGATGCTGCACATTCCCGGATATTGTCCCTTACACTTCCACATTCAGTTATGTGCTGCGTCAAGAGGCCAGTGAGCTGCTGCTGGCGCCTTTGAATGTCCTGGATCCCCTCTTGGGTGTTTGGGGCTGCGGTGGATGTTTGAGGGGTTCCCGAAATACTATGTTCCTCGGGCACAATTGGGTTGGGGCTGGGAGTTGCTGGCCATGAGTTATCCAGAGACAGCCCGTGCATGCTTGTGTCGGGCAGGCTGCATGGGGACGGGAGTGGGGAATGCAGAGGGCCAGTGGGGGGAGTTGCAACATGCAGCAGATCCCCTTCCTCATCATCAGAGATTGCTGCTCTGACAGCTGTTTCGCCAACTGTGCTGCTTGCAACCGATGCAGTCCCTTCTGCTGCCGACACTGGGTGATGGTGGCTGTTGTGGGCACCACAGTGGGGGACGTAGAGCACATTGGTGCTGTGGCCTGTGGTATGGTCTTGGCCTTCCGATGTCGTGCCGGTTGGCCTATGTCCCTTGAAGTGGAGGGGCGGTGTTGTCCCTCCTCGGCCCTGGCCTTCTTCAGTGGTGTGGCACCGGTGTCCTCATCACTGCTGTCAGAATGTGTGCCTGTGGGGGACCAAAGGAGGGAGAGGGTTAGTGATGGGTCTACGGGCATTGAGCATGCATTGGGGTGGCTGCATTGATATGGATTGGTAGATGAGTCACAATGGGGGGAGTGACATAGAGGTTGCCTCACTCTTGGGTGGGTGATGCATGGAGGCATTTGGGTTGCAACACATATGGGTGCATCATGCATGTGGACAAGGTGATGCTCTGCACTGCCTGTAGGCAGTCTTGTGCTTATGTGTCTGATGGACCCTCATATACATCATTGCACTGTCAGTTCAGGTGGACATCATCGTGGTGGTATTGGCATTGTTTGATTAGAGACACCTACCTGCATCGACGGATGACGAGGCTCCTCTCTCCATGTCCCCGACTCCCTCTATTGCCTCCTTGCCTATGGTGGAGGCACATATCTCCTCCCTTGGTTGGAGTTTTATTGGCGACTCTGCACCTCCACCTGTCGCCATCCCAAGGTTTTGGTTGGTCGACAGTATACTTCACACACGTAGATGTAGGTCGTCCCATCACTTACGGCATTGTTTTGGTGTGCGGGGTGTGGTGGCGACAGCACTGACTCTCTGGGCAACCAATGCCCAAATCTGCTTTTTACGCTTTTACGCTGCAGCGCTGGTCGGAACATGTCATTTGCAAGCACCACGTCTGCATGCTCCTGCAGTGTCTCTGCCAACATGCTGAGCTCCTCTCTGGAGAAGTGCTACTGGCGCAGCCGATCTCCAGTTTTTTTGACAGCTTTTGGCATCCTAAATTCAAACAGGTATTGGTTAAGGTGTGTGGGAGTTCTGGGGGTCAGATGGCTCCTGGTTGTGGTGGATGGCAATGGATTGTGTTTTAAAGATGGCCACCGTGTTCTTTCCCGTTCGTGTGCGATGACACTACTTCCGGTTCCGCTTATTTACGTTCACTGCTAATAGCGGTTGGCGCTATTTGAGTTGACTGCTATTAGCTGTGACCACTAATGCCGATGGCTAGGATGCCGGAGGTGCTATTTCCACTGCAGACGATGCCGGACAGGGGGATTTTTTGGGCTTTTTCGGCATGGCGTTGGGTTCACTACAGGCATGGCGCAAAGCTTGTGCCTGCAAACTTGTAATGGGCCGCTTTTAGCGGTCTATTGCCAGCACGGACACGGTAATTGCGCCATGCCAGTAATGACCGGTACTTACCGCCAGGGTCGTAATGAGGGCCATGGTGTTTGGCCTGCTGGGTTATGAACTGTTCTGTATCCACTGCAATATATTCGGATATTTTCTGAAGTCCTAGATATACTGATATGAGGTAGTTTCGAAGACATGAAAGGATCCACAACCATCACAATCAGTGGTAAATTGATGGACACAAATTGAAAACTCCTGCATTGTTCTGAATGTAGAAAGTACTCTCTCTGGTCACCCACTCTGGGCCCTCTTCCTGCTCCTTCCTGTCAGGCTAAGAACCTTGGTGTCATCTTCGTCTCCATTCTCTCAATCTCTACTCACATCTCTGATGTCTCTAAGAAGTCAAATTATCAGCTGCACCTCCTTAGAGGTATTCTTTCTTTTTTACTTTCCCCGGAAGCTCACTGTCTCCAGAGCTCTGGTCTTCTCTAGGTTGGAGTATTGGAACAGCCTCTTTCACAGCTCCCTGTGGCTGCAAGTATTAACTTCAAGACCCTCTGCATTGTCCACAAGAATGTTTGGAGTCTGGGACCGCTCTACCTCAAACTTTCTCTTCCAAAACATCTTCCTTCTCGCGCTCTCCGCTCTCCCACCCCCATCTCTGTAATGGTCAGACGCTTCTCCAAGCAGAGAGTTGGGAGCAAATTTATCTCCTCAGCTCGGGCATCTCCTCAGCTTCGGCCTCCCTCTGGAACAGCCTCTCTGCCTCTCTCAAAATTGAGCAGAACCACCTTTGGTTCCGGAAACAACTCAAGACCTTCCTTTTTTTTCCGCTTTCTCTCTTCCTCTCCCCGGCTGATGCCTATGACGGCTCCATGCACTGGTCACCTGGTCACCCTCTGAACTTGGGCCCAGGATCCTACATGCCCAGTTTCCCTCGCACTGCCTCTGGGCTCCCCAGCACTTAAGGGTCTGTATCTGCAACCCTACAGTCCCTTCTCTCTTCACTTATGAGCCACGCGCTGGCTACACTTGTGAGTTAACTGCACTTCCCCTCGCCCCTGGCACTTCTGCCCTTGCCTCTTCCCCACACTTGCACAATCTGAATGACACAAGGCCTAGTAAGATTGTTATTTTTTCCTCCCTTTGTTTCCCGCCTCCTTGATTTGTCGTGCCTAGAAACACTTGTGTACAGGCGCGTTATAAATGCCACATCATACCATATGATTGTAGGATTTTTATGATTTCCGAAGATATTTTTTCTTTTCTTTTTTTATTAAAGTTAGATATAGTTAGATAGACATCAACATGAATGCCAAGATAGTTAATTAAAGAACATTTCTTGGTGGGACCTCCTAAAATCATGGAGGGCTGATGGTAGTTTCTTGGGGGTTGACACAGATCATAATTTCATTCATTCATTATATTTCTGTGGGGTTTTCTTCACCCGTTCATTTCCTGCTATCATGCTTGTAGTACATTTAGTTTTCGTTTCCTGGGATGATCTTTCTTGAGCAGAATTTGTTTGTCATCATCATTAGTAAGAAGGCTATCAAATACATGCAGCAATAGGGCCAGTATTTGCAAATACGGATGGCAAAAGTAATGGAGCATGGGTTAATTACTGAGGCACTCCACAATCTATGTTAACTGTCCTATGCAAAGGACACCATAGCGACTGACTGGGAGAGGGTTGGAAGGAATGGCTTCCGGTAGGCGGGACAGTGTTATTGTCTCTTTTAGCTAACATACTGTGGGACTGAACACATTTCTAAGTATATATATTTTTTTCAGTGGTCTATCTTTGCTCTTTGTAACAGAGTTGGTGACTGATAACTGGCACATGGCAGTCTCTACAATTTTCATACGGTTGTGCTGCAAGTGTGGCCACCAGCATGGATGCCAGTGGGTCTCACTTAGTAATTTAGATTATTATGCAATTCCTGCAAAACCCAATACATCCAATAAAGGGTGCCACCTGTGTTCACATGGAAGGATGTTCCTGCACCTTTCTCTGGAAACGCTTCACTCCCTCCCACAATTCTCACGGCCAAGTTACAATACAGAGATATGCCGTAATTGGCACTTCAATACCTTAATGTTGAATTTAGCTCTCGTAAGAACTAGTGAAACATGTTTGCAGTTTATAGGAGAATCCTCACATGGAAGACAGCTATTGTATGGTGATAGGCAATGCATCACCTCTGCTGTCCAGTGAGGAAATGATTGAACAGCCCATGCAAAGTGGTGGTTGCATTCCTTAACCCAATTGGCATGCCCCTGAGCTGGTATACACTGCAAAATGTGTTAAGTATAGGTTTCCATTTGGTATGCTGGGTTAAGGCAATCTAGATGTCAAAATGAAGGCAGTCGAGTACTTAACTGCATCCCTACAAGATCATCTGCTCATGGTGTAGGTTGTGCATCTGTGTTTGGAACAACTTTGATCTCCCTTCAGTTCATGAAGAACCTCAAGTGAGTTGTCCCAGATGTAAACACCAGTGCCACAGGTCTTAACCCTAGCCATGTATGTAATTTGGGGGTCGCCAAGGTTTGCAATTGTGATACAGCCTGCCGTTTAATCAATTGGCAGTTGAAAAGAAACATATATTAGGATATCTACCCATCACCCTCTTATGCCACTTCAGTCCTTTATAATATTATCAGTTTTTCTACTGGGCAAGTACATCTTCCTACTACGCGTGAGCACTGTAATATAATAAGGGTTATATTAATAAGAAATGTATCTCCCAGAGCCAATGCACTAACACGTTTTGTATGCACATTTATGGATAAATAGCTTTTAAGATAGCTCAGCAGGTTAAGTGCTCATTGATGTTAAAGTGTTTGATGTAAAGTGTTTTTGTTTAAGTGCTTTATAATCAATGGATTATTATAAATTTGTATCAATAAATGCAAGCATAGGCTCAGAATAATGCTGACTTTTTTATACTAGCATGTCAGCAAATGTGATGACCATTAAACAATTAGATGCAATGAATGTTTTTTGTAAAGAAAGAAAGTGCACTCTAGTTTAGCAAAGATTTGTATGTATATGTGTTGTATCTTTTACATACCAATGGTACTTTAAGAAGAAACTGTACAATATTCACGTAGCCTAGAGAATGCCTTGTTAGGCAAACCACAAGCACATGTGTAGGGCACATGTTTAGGGAATAATCAAAGGCAGGTAATAAAAAGGCAATACAGATCCTCAACCCAATTTCCTGATGAAAAATCCTAATTGAATATGTGCATATAGTGATATGTGTGGAAATATGTCATGGCTCATTCTTAATGTACTAGTTAATAGTAGATGATTACATTTCTTTTTAAATCTATTTGTGTGCACATCAATGCCCTGAGAAGTCTCCCCCCTGATTACATTAACTGACATTGGGTGGCATTACTGGACATTCGAGGATGTACTTTGCATACCAAAGAAGCAACTGGATACATAAAGCTGCAACTTCAACATGTTTACTGTACATAGTCTTTAAGGCTATAACAGACATAAGAATGCAGTGTCCTCATTAAGAGACTATATTTGCCATACCTTAATATAGCAACACCTGGGAATGTGGGTCTTTACTTCGCATATGATTATAGACTTGACATATATAGCTAAAATTAGTATAAGACGGCAGTAAATGGCTATATAATATGATGGCCATTTGAGGCCATATGAGGCTGCAGTGGCATATGCATGGCTCTGCCACTAGGCGCAATATTTTGGTAACTGCCTCCTTGATATGATCACAGCCATTTGGACTGCATGCCATAGACTGTGTGGTGCCCCTTCATGTATGCCACAATTGCACATGGTGTATGACCTGCAGTTTTGGAAAGCAAGGTGGTAAACAGGATGGACAAATCACAACTGTCACACTGTTGCATTGATGATTTACTCTTTCCACTGAGCACTAAGGGACTGCTTTGTAGTAGGCCAGGTAGAGGCTTAAATTCACCCTAATTCTGTTCTGTGATTTAAATCAGTAGTTACATTTCCCCACAAAGGAGGAATAGCATAACATTTTTGACATGAACATGCAAAATGGAGAAGGTAACCTTGCCTGCTTTTTCCAGACACTTTACAGGCAAAACCACGTGTCTTCTAGAACTCTAGGCTTTCTGGCCTCCATTGCAAGGTCCATTGAAAGAACCTTCTGGCACACATGATACCTATATTGAGCTGTACTCTGGTCACAGTATATCTTAACCATGCTCTTACTCACCTTGCAATTATATATTTCTTTTGTCAAGATTTGTGTCCTCTTCTCACAGTATTGTGTGGTCAAGCTGAATTTAGGAATGGAAAGGATGGAAATTAATAGTACCAAATAGGACCAATAATGCATTTCTGATTCCCATATTGGTATAATACAAACATTTAAGATGCATCCCAAGAAACATAAAACATGCCAAGTTCTAAGCTTGCTATAGTGTCTCATTGAAGTTCGTCGACTATGAAATGCTTAATTGAACAGAAGATTTTTTAGGGTTTTCCTGATCTTAAGGATGGGAGGGTAGCTCTGTGGCAAAGCGCGGGACTTGGAAACAAGACCACGCTGAGCAAACACAGGTTTAAATCTCAGATCGGAATTAGAAAAAACTGAGCGCGTTATAAATGACCTGCACTTCCACAATTCAATGAAACTAGCACCTAGATACCTACGGGTTATGTGTGCTGCAAATAAATGCAAAGAAAAAAAGGGGACTGGTCTCAAGGTTGACTTTGATAGGTAAGGCATTACAGAGTACCTGGTGTGAGGGTCCTTCAGAAGACGTCACTTCTCCCCAGAGGGGAACCCCTTTCCATGAGGCTAGGGAGGTGAGTCTTGCTAACCGATAGTCCCACTAGGGCTAGTAACATGTTGGAGGATCTCATGGGGAGGAACTTTCCCTGATGGGTTCAAGGACGTGCATCTGGGACACAGCCCATTTATCTCCCAACCCTACAGGATAAAAACAACAACCAACCCTTCCTTACCTATGGTAATGTCCGAGACGATATGTTACTGTAATGTGTTAGACAGTCTGCCAATGATGGGTACTCCAATGCCTTCAGAAGCACCCTCATAACCATCAATGCCTCATTAATTCACTGAAGCCCGTTCTAGTTCTAGAGACATTTTCGCCATCCTCAAGGAATTAGAAAATCCAGTACCCACCCAATCCTTAGCCTACATTGACAAAAACTGGTGTTCAACAATCCAAGTGGCCCTCCCATTCAAAAGAGGGAAGATACAACTCAAAATGTCAGAGAAGAAGCTTCCACTGTTAGCTAAAACGCCTCTCCTGCACCTCTCCCTGCTGACAATCAGTCCCTCCCTATCCAATTCATCTTTGCCCCTGGAACAGGGAAGATATTGTTACTGCGATAAACATGTCAAAACCTCAAATTGTAAAGGTGATGCCTGCCCTGCTGTCACTTTAGCTCCTGCCAGAGCTGACTTTGTCAATGCCTGCTTCTCTGCAAACAATGTGCCAACCTGCCTGAAATCAGCCCGAGTCTCCCCTCTCATCAAGAAACCCTCGCTGGACTCTACTCTCCCCACAAACTACCGACCCATAACTACAGTACCCTTCCATCCAAAAATCCTTGAGCGCATTGCCTACTCACAGATACAACTTCATCTTGAACAGTACCAGCTCCTTGGTTCAAGACAATCTGGATTCGGGCCCAAGAACATCACAGCATTAGCACTATTGGACCTCAAAATCCAACTAAACAACTTTCGAGACTCTGGCAACATTGCTATCCTGTTCTTCTTCGTCCTGTCAGCAGTATTTGACCTTGTTGACCATGACATCCTCGGCCAAAACTTTGTTTGTAGCTTCCACTTCACCCGGGAGGTGGCCTTGTGGATCAAATCTTTCCGGAGTCAGTGCACCTCCAGAAAATTCATGGGAGCAAACACTGCATACCCCATTACGGACCCATGTGGAGACCCTCAGGGCTCCTGTATTTTGCCCGACCTTTAGAACACCTATACTAAGCCACTATTTGACCACCTTGATGCCATGGACATTTCATGCACAAACTTTGCGGGTGACACACACATTTTGCTTCCAATCTCAGGGAACTATAACTAAGATGTCATCTCAACCACACATACATTATTATTCAGAACTGGATGGCCGCCTATAATATATGTCTCAAGGATGAGAAAATGTAACTGTTACTCATGGGCACCCGACACTCCTTGAGGACCTTGGCCTCATCCTACTCCTTTTTCCCATTCGATGGTACCTCCATTCAGGTATCCACACATGTGAAGACATTTCATTCCCCTGCATTTACCGTGTTGCTGAGCTCAACATGATACACCAGTGCTCTTGCTTCATCCATGGCATACATGGCTAAACTGATTACCTTAAGCAGAAAATGTATTTCCCCAAATAACTGCCTGACTCGTGCATGGGCCATTAGAGGCTGTAAACTTGATTATTGCAATACTCTTTTCTCTCGCATTTCTTCTAAGAACATTGATCAATTACAGGTGTTACAGAACAAGGCACTAAGAGCTGCACTGGGATTGAAACATTGTGACCACATTTCTACCACAGCAATAGCAGTACATTGGCTACCAATCAAAGCAAGAATTGAATTTAAAACTCTTGCTATCACACACCGATGCTTGCACCATAATGTTCCATCCTACCTTACCCCTCGCATCTAGCCAAACCCAAGCTATGCCCCCCTGCTCCTCTTTTTGCCTAGAACTGAGCACACCCATATTTAATTGTAAGCAAGCGGGTGGCTCCAGCTTCTGCATTACAGCACCCACCCTGCTACGCCATAAAGACCACATATGGAAACTAACGCACAATAACCATATACTAACATGACACATCAGACGCGAGGTTCGTTTTCCAAACAAGTCTGATTTATTTCAAAGTATTCTCAGTTGGCCGACTGGGTCTCAACGCCTCACGACGTGTGTTCCCAAGCACTGTGAGATGTGAGAGAGAGCGAACAGTGCTCAAGCAGCAATATATATATATTAGACATATCCTTTGTTACAGCAATTCAACCCGCCCTCATACATGTCATACAGGCTAGGGTTCAGTAATTGACAATTATGACAATTATGACATGTTATGACAAGTCTTTATTCAGCCTAAACATAGTTATTCTAGCGAAGGCAGCAGAGACAGCTTTCTGTTATGGGGAACATGGAGCTATGGCTCGGCAAGGATATTGTGTTCTTAGCAGGGAAACATTCCTTACTACGTCATCTGTGTGTTTCGGTTTCATGAGCTAAGGGTCAGATAATTTTGAAGCAGAAAATACCACTCTCCTGGAAGGAGCACCGCTAGGAGAATATAATTCATGTTTAACTGCCTTTTACAACAGTGCTTGCAAGACAAACCGGCACCTGGACTACTGATTAGATGCAGCTTCTGCTCGACTTCAAGGATTTAGTGAGAGAGAAAAACAATGTATTTCTGCACAGTTTGACATTCCTGTCTGTGTTAGTATTTCAGTGTTCAAGCCGTGGCCCCGCAAGGTGTGCGAGTCTAAGACATAGAATACATTTGCAAAGCGTTTTGACAGAAAAGATAAAAAGCAAATGGCAGACATTTCACAAAATGGACGCCCTTTGGTTACATTGATGATTCTAGGAATGCAATGTTTGTCACATGATGCGATTGGCTTCTGGCCAACATATTATACATATCATTCGACTATAGGGTTGCTTTTTTGTTCTAACAACCCTTTGCAATACTCTCCCTGGACATATTACAAATGAAAAATCACACATTGCCTTCAGGAAATTCCTGAAAACATGGCTTTTCAATAAATACTCTTAACTTCTGGCCTTACCTACCATCATGTCCTGGTGCAGCTTAATTGACTCTGACCAACTTTGTTTCATTTGACTAAAATATGTCTAGCTTTCCCTGTATCAGTGCTCTGATACCTTCGCGTTTTGGCACTACATGAATGCAAAAATAAAATAAATAAAATAAATACTGAGATGAAGAAGAACCCAAGAACGCTACCGTCAAGCATGAAGCATGTTCAACCAGCTCTTGTCAATCAAACTGATGTTACGCTGGGGCAGTCCCAGCTATTTAAGCTAAACAGCAAAGAAGGACAACGAGGGCAATCTCTGGAACGAGAAATCAGACAACTCAGAGCCTACCAAAATGCCTGTGAGTTGAAAACAAGTTGTTCAAAGGCTATGTAAAAGCAGCAGTGCAGAGTGACTACAACAAACTGAGGGATGCCAGGAATGCATCTCCTCCGTCGGCTGAGAGTTGACAACCTTGCAGATAAGAGTCAGTATGGTGGTGGCTTGACCTGTCGTGAGTGGACCATGCAGTCCAAGAACTATGCCAAGACCACAAACACTAGCCTACTGCATTGACATTTAGGCAATTGCATGGAAAGTATGAAGAACTGTGGTGGTTGCGCGACCTGTAACTGGAGGATCACTTTAATCTGAAAATTGTGCCCAGAATGCCAGCAGTAATGGGCTGTGAAGAGAAGTGGGCCGAAGAAGAGCAGATGAAGATAGATAAAGTACTAACCTGTGCCCCTGTTGAAACTGATGAAGAGCTTCCTGAGAGAAGGCAATGGGAACAGTAGTGAGCTCGGGTGGTTGTGTGGAAAAATTGTGAAGGCGAATCCAAAAGACAATAGAGAAGTAGATCATTTTGTGAGGCAACTACCTGGTCAGTTCCATCAGAATGCGGTATTTAAGAGTAACAAGGTCCGAGGGAGCCTCTTCCTCATCCCACTGCGTACAAGTTGAAGGACAGTGTTCAAGTATGGATAACACTTGATCCGTTGAGAGAACTTAAAGAATTGATGAAGAATCTAAAATTGAAGTAATATTCAAGGAGAGTTCGGAGAGTCTCTCCCTTGTCCCATTGGGGTAAATTGGAAGACAGTGTTCAAGTCAAGAAAATCCTGCTGAGAGCTACCTATACATTAGGAGAAATGAACCGTTGTCCTAGTCCAGTGATATTTCTGAGTACTGTTGTGAAACCTACATTTCAGTGACTTTTACCCAGGAGAAGGGAGTCATTTGCCTGGGTTGGGAGAATAACTATTTTTCCAAAATTTAATAATTTGAAGAAACAGGAATCAAAGATACTCGGTAAGCAGAAACCAGCATCCTCTGGAGGTTGTCTCCGACAGCCTTGAGACATCTGTTCCCCAATCGGTGAAGGTCCACAAATGTCAAAGCTCCCATGTTCGACTGGGAACTTCAGAACAGTGGAAGATAACTCACGTTTAGGAGTTGGTCTTTTGTCCAAGTCGATCTTCCTCTTTGCTTGTTGTTGTGTCAACACCGGATCACCCCAAGAGTCAGCTCTTCTTTTCCTCTCCACTCAAGTGACACAATCGCTAAAACCCTTCAAGAAGGGAGTCTAAGAGAAGAACACCAGGGGAGAGAAAACTGGATATGAAGAAGACATTTTCAAGTCAATGTCTAACTCACAAGCTAGGAGAATGCAGCCATTCTCCTAGCCATAGAAATGTCGGCCCAGGAGAATGGTATCATTCTCCTGGGATATGGTTTTGTTGCTTTTGGACTTCTGTGTTTTAGTGGTAGGGAACGTTTAGAAATGTGTACCAGGACCCTTTATTTGTACATTACAGACTTCCGGACACAACCGGGTTTTAGGTTCAAGCACCACCTCTAGAGAAAGGTAAAGATAGGAATACATTGGGCCTCATTACACGGATGGCGTTAGGGATTTACAGGTACCGGTAAAATACCGGTACCGGTAAATCCCTACCGCCTTACTACGAGGTGCTTTTTGCAGGCGTTAAAATCCAACCCGCTAAGGGACCTCGGAGCTAATTACGGCACCGCAAAATTGCGGTGCCGTAATTAGCGCCTTCCCCATTCCCATAGAGCCCTAAGGGGCAGAAATGGGAATGAGGAAGGGCAATGGCGGAAGGGGGATTTACCGCCCCTCCAACCGTGTAATGAGGCCCATTGTCTGAGACATAAAAGTTGATAGCGAAAAATGTTTAAATCCTGGTCAGACTTCTCATTCCATGTCACCACACTGGCCAGCTACTGCCAGGCATGTTTTTCTGAAATGGTTACTTTAAAAGGACCCATAGGCCGGCTTGTTGCCTGTGTTGGATCTGTGGTTATGGACGGTGTCTATTGGGTGAGGCGTTCAGATAGGCAGTTTTGTCCAGTGTTGAGATAGCTTTTCTGCTAATGGTGAATTCTTTAACTTCTTTATTATACTGAATATGTAGCTAATTGAGGTTTGTCAGTGTTTGTGAAACATGATCATGTCTACTAAGACAGGAGACCAGCTGAGATTACCTATTTTGTATGGCTTTGAGGTAGGAAATGTTCTTCTTTGGAAGTCCTAGCAAGTGATGGTTCTGTGGATGTAACTCACATCTGAAGCAGTTTGACATCTCAGTTAATCATGAATTGTGGAAAGATCTTGCAAAGCAGGATCAGGGAGAAATGAAAGCAGCTTACAACTGATGAAATATGATAAAAGAAGAGTAGATGTTGGTCTGCAACAATGGCCTGGGAAACCTGGGATTTATGCAGAGGATCAGGAGCCAGAAAAACTCAGATTCAGTAACGTGAATAGACAAAATGAAAGGCAAAATCCAGCTTTATTAACATCCAAAATAAAGCAGGGACAGCATACAAACAAATAATTGTCTTTCTCAGAGCACTTCATAGAAAACATCTTTCATATCAAAAACACATCAGAATTATAATTATAATCACAATTGTTTTGACCCGTAACCTAAGGGGTAAGGGAATTGGTTAGGGGAACTGATTACATGTATTTTCGCTTTGAGTAAAACTTTTAATTGGATAATGCTTAACTGATGGCTCCTCCTAAGTCAACCTCTAAACTGATAACAACAAGATATATCATTTAAACGTTTAACAGTTGTTTTATACAATACAACGTAAGGGGCCGCTTGTTACAAGGAGTTTTAATTGGTTGGCATTAAACTGACCAACCTTGGGAAACTGACAGGTCATCAAGACATGAGGCAAAAGGAAGTAGGGAAGAGAGGTCCATGGGCTGCCATCTCAATTTAATTAAAATACCATCATTCATCTTCTAGGCCATGAGCCAGGATGACCACCTTTGTAGTTAGCCTTGTGCAATGTCTTGTGTCTGGAAATATGCGTAAGGGTTGAGGAAGGTGTCCTATCTATGTTTCTTGCTAATGAATAGACAATATTTTTCAATTATGGGTCACGTGTTAGAGGTATGTTATTGGATTTATGCCACCATGCATTTATGAAGGTTTTAGCTAATATTAATGGTAATGTAATAGTCTCCTCTACCTCTAGGTACTCTCTTGAGCTTATTCTTTATTGGGTCTCCTGGCTTGTAATTACCCTGAAGCAGTTGAACTTTGAATGGTGGAAATAATTTGCAAAGAACTTGCAAAGCAGGCTCAGGAAAGAACTTGCAAAGTAGGCTCAGAGGAAAATGACAGCTGCTTACAAAAGATGTAATATGGTAAGAGAAGAATAAATGTTGGTTGGTCTGTAACGATGGACTGGAAAATCCATATTTATGTAGAGGATCAGGAGCCAGAAAAACTCAGACTCAGTAACGGTAATAGACAAAGTGGAATGCAAAAACCAGCTTTATGACCATCCAAAATAAAGTAGAGACAGCATACAAACAAATAATTTTCTTTCTCAGAGCTCTTCATACATAACATCATATTTCATATCAAAAATGGTCAGAATGACAACATAGTGACAAAAAACCTAAAGCATATGGGGATTGGTCATAGAATTGATTACATACATGTTGTATATAGGTTAAACATTTAATTGGATAATGCTTAACAGATGGATCCTCCTAAAACGACCTATCAATTGATGACAACACAAATATAAAATGTATATATTTAACTATTGGTAAATGCAATACGATGTAATTGGTGCCTTGTCACCAGTAGTTTGAATTGCTTGGCATTGCACTGGCCAACCATGGGCAACTGACAGGTCATCAAGACATGAGCCAAAAAGGGAGCAGGGGAAGAGTGTTGCACCGGCTGCCTGTCTTAATTCAATATAAATACCATCTCTCATCTTCTAGGCCACTAGCCAGGGGACCACCTTTGTAGTAATCCTTGTGCAATGTCACTTGTCTGGGAATATGCGTGAGATTGAGGCCGGTGACCCATCTGTGTTCTTTCTAATGAATAGACAATATTCTTCAATTATGGTTCACATGTTAGAGAACCGTGTTTGGATGTAGTTTAGCCTGCATATATGAAAGTGTTAGCTAATAATATTAATGTGAATGTTATGGTCTCCTCTACCTCTATGGACTCTCTCAAGCTTATTTTTATGGGGTCTTCTAACTTATAATTACCCTGAATCAGTTGAACTTTACATTTCATTGTATCTGGTGGAAAGATCTTGCAAAGCAGGCCGAGCGAAATATGACAGCAGCTTACAACAGATTAAATATGATAAAATAAGAATGGATATTGGTCTGTGACGATGGCCTGGAAAACCCTAGATTTATGCAGAGGATCAGGAGCCAGAAAAACTTGAACTCAGTAATGGGAATACACAAAGTGAAAGGCAAACCCCAGATTTATTAACATCCAAAATAAAGGAGGGATAGCATACAGACAGCCTTTAAAGTTAGCCCTGTGCAATGTCTTGTGTCTATGAATATGCATAAGGAGTGAAGCGATTGTCCCATCTGTGTTTCATGCCAATGACTAATAGACAGTATTTTTCAATTATGGGTCACATGTTAGAGGACCATGTTTGGATTTTATTCACCCTGCATTTATGAAGGTTTTAGCTAATATGAATGTGAATGTTGTGGTCTCCTCTACCTCTACAGACTCTCTTGAGCTTATTCTTTATGGGCTGTTCTGATTTATAATTACCATGCACCTGGCTCACACGGGTCATTTGTACTTTTCCAGACTTTAATTAATTAGGGACTATTCCTTCGACGTCCTCGGAACACTTATCTTGTGCCTTTTCTGTGGCGCTTGGACACTCCCTAATTTCTTATTAACCTTGACTCAATCTGCATAGCTACTCTCTGAGCCCTGCACAGATCTGTATTTCAGTAAATTCAAAATGTTGAGTTCTTGTGAAGCCTTGAGGCCTTTTGTTTATTTGAAACGCATTACGGCTTCCATTTTGGAAATGATGGCCGTACATTACTGTTGCATTTCCATGTTAATGAGCTATATTTATGTGTGCTTTGTGTTGCATTTAGCTTATATATTGCTTATGTTAATATTCTTCATGTCTTGATTGCAATGTTAATATTCTTCATGTATAAATGCATATTTGACGTAGTGTGTATTCTTCATTGTGAATGCATATGTGTTTCATGTTTAATCGAAGCATTTTTGTGATTCTAGGATCCGTTTTTAGTTATTCTCGCCATCTTCAGTTCACATTGTATTCATCCCTCGCTGTACCACCCGGGGATAGGAGTGGTATGGTTGCCTTAAAACATAGTGTTTCTCGCCTTAACAGTATTGAGCTGGGGAGGGGCCATAGTCATAGATGATGTATACATCTGTCCCTCAACATTCCCCCCTCTTCTTCGACAACATCCTCCTTTTTGCCCTCCCCCGCATAATGTATCTTGGAGATCCATATCTCAGTCACCCCCCTCAATAAGCCTGCCCGTCTTATATGGCCCACACTCCAGGCCAAGTAGCAGCACTCCCCATTGGCATCACAATATACACATCGTCCAATGTATTTATGAGGGTCTTGGGAATAACTACATTTTAATCCTGAAAAGGGCAATGGGGCTTTCTCTTACATGCATATGAGGTAGATCATTGGTTTCTGTGTGCTCATGTTGATGACTATTTCCATCCCAACTTTTTTGCAACCATTCATTGCTATTCTCTGACCCAGAAGGCCAGTAATATGAATCCTACTATTGCTATTAGTATCTCAAATGTATTAGCCAGCCAGGCGGGTATTCAGGAGAACAGGTAGCAAAAACAATAATCATTTTCAGGCTCATCCACCTCCTGCACTAATTTTGTATGCAGGTTTTTAAGGTGTTTATGTCTTCTGTAAGTGTTGCATTCTCTTTATCATGGGAAGGTAAGAATGTGGAGCAGGAATGTATGCACACACGCCACCCTCAATGGCAGTTATTAAATCAAGAACATACCTATTCTGGTGGGTTATGAGCCGTAATGCTTTCACCTTCACCTTTATGGCATTAAGGCCTTTCACAGCTGCATTGATTTTGCATTTGGTTAATTGTACCTATTTTGCATTTGTGGATACCTGCAAACCGGGAGGAAGAAGGACACAAAGAACACTGCTGTCCTACCGAACAACGGATGTTCATCAGGTATGCCATCATAGGCCTCTACTGGTTTCGCTGAAAAATTGTTTTCCCTTTAACTATGTTAATGGGCAGATGCCCTTTTTTCCTATGGTATGCTTCCGTTCAGGGGAAATCACCAATCTCTTCTTCACTATGGGGTATCACGAGAGCTGGTCTATTTATTAGCAATATGGAACATATGCCTACGCAATACTGGGGCGATTGCATGTAAGCTTTTGAACGATAAGTCCAATAGCGGTCCATTAGTACGGCTGCAACTACTTTAATGCCTAGCGCATCAAAAACATGCTCACACTTTGCATTCGCTCCTGCACGTACAGTGCCATTTTTTTCTGAAGCACAGAGTGGCTTTCTTCAAAGGTATTATAGTTACTGGTCCTCTTTCATCTTCAACCCACAGGAGTAACTTGGTATATTTGGGCCAATACTCCAGGCATTCCTTATTCACATTTTCCACAACCTCTTCAGGCTGTTCTAGGGATGCTAATGCCTTGCACCCTATTAAGCCTTCACCCCATCCTGTCAATATGTGTCCTTTTGTTTGTAACTGTCCTCTGTTCCAGCACACTGGTAATTCCTTTCCTTTTGCTTCCTTACACTTCAATGGTTTGTGTTCATATTTCATTATCAATCCTTCTTTTACATCTATTAGTAAATGTTTTATCACTTTGTGTTGTGTCTCAGCTTTTATCATAGTATTCTTTTGTTTTATGAAATTGTTAACCATGGGTTTAATCATGGTGTACCAGACATAGCTGTGGTTATTTATAGTTGTTAGATACCCATGGTTGTCAAGAAACATGTCAGGAAAGAAATGCTTCCCTGCCCTCCTAGGCACTCACCAAGTGCACCCCCTATCTGTGCCCAGTCCCCCACTTCCCAGCCCTCTCCCATCCTTCTGTGTGAAGAGTGAAGCTGAAAAGCTGAAAGCACTGCAGCGAGTCTGAGCAAAGCAAAAAACGGAAAAGGCACATTGCTGAAAGCCAAAGAAAAGCAGTGAGAAAAGCAGATTGGAGCAAAAGGCAAAAGGCAAAAGGCAAAAGGCGAGGAAAAGGCCGATCAGAGTAGAAAGCGACAGAAATTAGAAAGAAGCAGCAAGTGGGCCGTAATAAGAAAGGGGCACGAGAAAATGCAAAGGAAGATGCCAGGGGTGTGTCAAAGAGGGTGCAAGGGTGCACGGAAAGAAAAGCAGATGAAAAAGGCAAAGGCAGGTGCCAGGGGCATGCTAAAGAGGTTGCACATTCGCCCGAAAAGGAAAACATATGGTGCAAGTGTGCAAGGAAAGGAAGGCAGAAGAAAAGGGGTGCATGAAGGATCTAAACAGGACCAGTGAGAGCAAGAAAACAAAGATAGAGGCATAAGGGTCACAGTGGTCTCACCTAGGAAAAGCAAAGAGCCTAGCATTTAGGTGAAAAGGATTTGTTAATCATAAAAAGTACATCCTAACCAATGAACTATGCTTTGTGTTTGAAAGCTGAAAGAGGCCTATTAAAGAAAGCATATTGTTAACAGTGCCATTGTGTTTAAACTTTCAAAGGGGCCTGAGCTTGGGGAAGGGAACCCTAAGAGGCCTAGCCAAGTTAAAGACTTGTTAGTTTGTGTTGTAGTGTTGAAAGGATTGAAGCGTGGGGAAGGGAACCCCAAGAAGCTTACAAACGGAACTGTGTTGCAATTTTCCATGGTGTTATGAAACTTAATTAAACTGAAGCGTGGGGAGGGGAACCCCAAGTATCTCAAAGACACTAAGGTAATTCGAATAGGGGACCTGTGCAGAAGGTCCTACGAATAGAGCTGTGGATTGAACTCATTTGTTTGACATTGACCAAGCAGGACCTGGTAAGAAGATCAACTGAAACCAACATCAGTTGAGGGGATTATCCCTTTAGAGTTAGGGCCAGTCAGGCTTAACACCAAGCTAGGAACATTAGTAAATAAAGGTTTTCAAACAAACCCTTTTGAGTCTGTCTCTCGCTTGATACCATGCCTGTCTCACAGAACCTAGAGAGTTGGAGAGAGCCTAGTGGAACAGCAGAAACACATTAACCAGTAATAACCAAGAATAGTGGGCGAACCTAGAAGGAGAACAGACCTAGAGAGAACAACAGCAACCAGCAGTAACCAGCAATAGAGTGGGAACCTAGAAGGGGAAAAGAAAACAGACCTAGAGAGCACAACAGCAACCAGCGGTAGATTGAGCACCTAGAGGGGCGAAGACAGACCTAGAAAGCACAACAGCTAACAGTGTGGAGGCACAGTAGCCGCAGAACACAACTGTTACTCACAAAACACGAAATAAAGCTAATCGCAAGAAGAGGAAACCTAAGGTTTCACTGAGACTGAAAATGTTAAGCACAGACGATAAGTAGATGTTCACACAAAGCTGGGCTGTTTTTTAGAAAACAGTAGTGGCTGATCCCACTGCCCGCACCTTTCTTACCTTACGGGGGCTGCTGGTGGATGACTGCGCTTACATCCTCATCCTCTGCGCTGCGACTCCTTCGTCACCAAACACCTATGGTGCACAACACTGGGACATTGTCATGCATGCACTTTGCCGCAGAGGGTCCAATCCACAGCTCTTAAAATATCGGCAGCTAGTACGTAGTGCAACGTGCTATATTTCGGCAGGCAGCATCTCCTGCAGACCTGCGACGCACAACACTGCAGCCTTGTCCTGCACGTGGTTTGCCCCAACTGGGCCCAATCCGCAGCTCTTAAAGGATAGGTAGTGCATACATAGCGCAACGTGCTATGTATTGACAGGCAGCATCTCCTGAGGACCTCCAGTGCACAACACAGTGGCCTTGTCCTATGTGGGCTTTGCCGCAGAGGGTCAGATCCGCAGCTATTAAAGGATCAGTAGCATGCACATAGCCCAATGTCATACATGTAAAAGGGCAGCGTCTCCTGCGGACCTACAGAACACAACACAGCAGCCTTGTCTTGCGCCAGGCTTTTCTGCAGAGTGTCCGATCCACAGCTCTAAAGGGAACAAATAAAATCCTATTTGTGCAAATCTTTTGTTTTCTCAATACTTAAACCAGAAACCCTCCTTAACCTTGACAAATTATTTATTTTACATTTGGTAGCATTTACCAGCAAATAACTGATTTTACAGTAACTTGGAAGGCTAATAATTTGCTTTGGAGACCTATTGGAGTGTTGTTAAAAAACAGGAGGTCATCTTCAAAAGCCAGCCAATTCATGTGTAAGTTCCACAACCTGACTAGAAAACAATGCACAGTAATCCATGATTCATTCATGGCCGAAACATACAAATTAAATAAAATTGGAGCAGGATACATCCTTGGAACACACCTATGTTCATAGAAATAGGACTAAACAGTTCTGCTTCCATGTTTGTGCACATTTGAATTTTCAATTACTGTAAATAAGCATTACAAGCTCTCGGGATTGTTCATGTTTTTCTTTTTATTTTTCCAAAGTGGGTTCCTGTTTAACCTATCAAAGGCATTAGTGCTATCAATACTCAGCAGCTATGTCGTTTTTGCAGCGCTCTCCAACGCTTGCATATGCGGCAAGGTTAAAACAGCCCCATTGAATGAGGTTCCCAAACTCCTTCTGAATTCCATCTGTCATTCTATGAGTTTTGAAAGCCCATATTTCCAATTCCTTCTACATCAGAGATGCACAATGTTAACTTGATAAGTCTAATATGGATATGGGTCTATAACTAGCTGGTTTGGACCAATTTCCTTTTTGTATAGGGTAATTACATACTAGTAATGTTATAAAGAGGAACCAGATGAATAAGCATGATATATATGAATAGAGTCCAAAAGGATGTGACCACAACTCTGCAGTATGCTTTATTTTTTTATTTGCATTTATTTATTGTGTGATTTAGTTTGCAAAGTAAAACTTTACACACATATTCACACAGGAAAGTTCAGTGCACTAAAACACAATTTAAAACATACACAATTCATTCAACATCATAAATATAATCATAACAACCATCTTAAATCAAGGACATTTCATATATAGACAAAAGTAAGCTTAGTAAGTTCATCACATTGATTAACAGACGATCATTGGGATTAACTCATACATTCCACCAACGCATTTCCCAAGTTAGCAAAGGGTGAGCGATAAAATAAGACTTAAAAACATCCTTGGGTAAACCAGTTAGCGCTCGACACTCCACAATTGGATGTTTCAATGTTTCGACAGTACGTCTGCAACAGCGACATACGCAATACTAGGTGGCGCTGAGGTCCAGCAACCTAGAACATCATTAGTTCCCAGTACATTTTATTTTATACGCATCCAGAATGTTTTAAGGAATATCAAGACATGTTTTAGCACACATTTCTGGGGAGAATTGAAAGGTTAAATATGCAGAGAAAAATGATCGGACAGCTCGTAAAAGAGCACTATATTACTATTTTCGATCCAGTCATTTTCAAATGGTATCGTTTTAACCTTGTCTGGATTTATAATTACAGGAGCGAGCTGATCAGGATATGGGGCTAGGAATCTTTTTATATATTAGTTGCCTCCAGGAAGTCCATTTGGGAGAAATGACTGTCCCAGTCCCTAAGTTCTTCCCAAACAACAAAGCCAACACAATCTTCCTTATAACTACATGAGTAAATTTGGGTAAAGTGGGTCCCCCATGTCTCCTTATCTATAATAGAACAGGTGCAAACCCCAGTATCTCCATTTATTATTTCCCAAAATTTAGAGGGGTTGTTGACTGTTAAGGAGGTAAACATTTTTGGCTATCTTTATATGACTGTTGATTCTTATAATTCCTCAACCAATCACGATAATTTTGAAAAATACTACTCTTTTTGATAAAATATTAAGTGTCAGTTCTACTAGTTGGTTTAAGACGTCTCAGTCTGGCCATGTTTACTCTTGTTTGGCTTCTTCTAAACCATCAAAGACATGTCTCGTTCTTTCTAAATGACAGCAAATCGTTTTTATGGACATTTGTTTTAGACTTGATACCTCAGTGTCGTTTAACCTTATGACAGAAAAAAGATGTTCAATATGCTCCCTAGAGCTCATCAAGCTTATCTTGGACAGACATGCACTCAATTCTTTCAAACAGGAAACATGACAATGGATGCATTTGTCCTTTGTAAGGGGAGACACATGTGATAAACATTCTACTATAAAACGCGGAATACTATACAAACTTAACATACATGATGGAAAAGCATGATCTTTGAATTCACCGATTGCAATTTACAGAGACAAGCATCTTTCCAACATTGATGAAGTTAAAACAAATATAATCTAATAATGATTCACTCTGATCTCTGCACCATGAAATAGTATTCAACGTATTGTTGCATCCCGAGGCAAAAGCATAACCAGGCCCCAAGTTTCCATCAAATCACTCCATTGTTGCTGCTGAATCTGCTTCTATGTAAAGATTAATTGGAATATGAAGTCTCCAGGACCAAGTCATCCACCAAATCAATTGATCAAAGACTGTTTAAATCTCAGACTATCAAAATAGTATGCTTGCTACAAGTCTCTAACGTAAGAGGATAAAATGTAACTCACCCATTAATGTGAGATAGGTCAGCAACAGCACATTCCAACACACATTCACTAACAGGAAGTCCAATAGGCTTAGTTCTGTCTTGGAACCTATTTATGTAACCTATGTCTACTTCAGGGTCCTTGTTTAGCTGTTTTTGGAAAAGTATTGAATCCCTATATATATAGTGGGATAGCTTCTTGCAAAAATATTATTCCATAAACAGCAACACATGAAAACTTGTATTATTAATAAGATGACGGTGGACTCTTGTGTTCCATGAAATTAATGTAACCAAATTAATGTTAAAGATTATTCTTCTCCAAAGAATTAGGTTTACTAATATAGGTGGCACCCAGGACCAACTCATAACAGGAGATTCAACCATTACAGAGCTTTTTGGTATAGAGACCTGCCTATTGTTATTACTACCATAATGTCTTCTAATAGTAAGTGAATTTAGATCAGAAATGGAACACTTTTTCTGCAGGATGATGCCCAGAGTGCTTTTATTTCCACGTTTATGACAATCTGGTTAAAAGAAAGGTCAATACCTATTGTGCTAAAACAATCAGTGGGGTCCCATATTGATCGAGCACTAATCAAGGAATGAAAATACACAATAATCTGATATAAACTCCACTAAATCAATGTCCAATAATTGTATCAGTCTTAAAGTGAGGCTATAAGAAAGAATCTCCAATAATGTGTCTCAATTAATTGTTAGAATCTCACAGAACTGATTTAAAACCAACACTTATTCCTTCTCTAAGGAGCTGAAATCACCTTTTCAGAAGACGTAATAGATGTGAAAAAAGAGATGTTTTGATTATTTTCAAACTCTTTCATGTTAGATAAGGCTATAGGTCTAGCTAAAGATACCTCTGAGGGAATAATGCCTACCTCCACAACGTTTAAAGTCACCTCTTCCGCACCAATTCCGAAAGAAAAGCTCTGTAATCTCTTTCAGATCACATTTTTAATCAGAGGTTTTTTTTTTTTCTTTTTATCTTTTAGCTAGTTTAATTCTTAGCTTCTGGCAAAGTAACTAGATTATTTTCTTTGGGTAAGGAAAGATGTTTTCGTTGAGGAATGTTTTTTTAATTTAAATTTGCACTGTTTTGATTTTTTGATTTTCTCGTATGTTTAATACACTTCTCGAATCCAGTTTAGGCTACACGTCAAGAACCACCAATGACAGAGATTTTAGCATAGATCAATTATTATTCTCAGCCGGAGATGTAAACAATTCTGGAGTGTCACTCATTTTGTCATCCTTGCTACACTGCATTGTTACCACACCTTCAGAACCTTCCTGTATATATCAAGCTGTTAGTGAACCGGAGAAGCATGGCTTACTGTGTCATCCAGGAAGGAAAGCTTAGTGTTGGTTTTTAATATCTGTAAAGAATCCTTCTTATTGAAGGACAAGAACAAAAATCTAAGATAGATGAGTGACCTAAAGTATCCAACAATTCCGTGTTTGTACCATAAACTCCATCCTTCAGAGAGATTAGTACAAAGAATTTTAGGAGGTGCATGACAATTAGAATCGCTCCTGTCTGTACAAGATGGGATTGAATTTGATTGAATCTCCGCCTTCTGAAACATATCTTGGCAGTGTTGCCATTCATTTTTACAACGTAGGTTTGTGTATATTCCCAGGATGGATGTATTCAGTGAAACAGTTGAAGTATGCCAAAAATAAACCTGGAAGGGAGTAGCAACGTGAGGAGCAGGTGGGAGTACAGAACGTGTGGGTAAGGAAGGGCTTTCATGGAAGAAATCTGTCATGTTTTTTCCTGAATATTTTCTTTGGGCGCCCGTTAAAAGACTCCATTCCGACCAACCCCCTTCCATATTTCCCAAGTGCAGTAGCATCTCCTGCTTTACAGGTTGAAGTGAACTGTTGGATGAAGCATGAAACCACCGATGATATATTCGATATGTGTGGAGGCCATCGTGCCATAAAGCTACCATCTTTAATATTATAGGAAGGGGAAAACGATCACAGTCCTTAGCACAATTGAAAGAGTCTGCTTAGCTTGTGCGTCCACTTCTATGCCTGCTACGCACTCCTGCTCTGGATAGTGGATTGCATTACTCTGTGGAGGGTTTTTCAATCCAGACCTTCCTCCAATCAGTGTAGCAGCAAAAGTCAGCCAAAGAGAAACAGAGCAGCAGCATAGTCCAGGTGCCTGAGTGCACTCGCCAGCTGCATATCTGTGTCATGCTCCTCGCCACAGAAGGTTTTTCAATCCTGACCCTCCTCCAATTAGTGTATCAGGAAATGTTGTCAAATATTGTCAAAGTGAAACAGTGCAGTAGAAAAGTTCAAGTAGCTGATTGCACTTGCCAATCACACTTCCACGCTGTGCTCGCGTTATGGAGGGTTTTTCAACCCTGACCCTCCTCCAATCAATGTATCACCAAAAGTCATCCTAAGAGAAACAAAAGCAGCAAAGTCAAAGAGGCTGACTGCAATTGCCAGTCGCACTTCCACTTTGCGCCCCATGCTACAGTTTTTTTTTCAATACTGACCCTCCAATCAGTGTAGCAGCAAAGGTTGTCCAAAGAGAAATGAAGCAGTAACAAAGTCCAGGCTACTGACTGTATTTTCGAGCCGAACGCCCTCTCTGCACAACATACTACTATGGGGGTTAATCAATCCTGAACCTCCTTCAATCAGTTTAGCAGCAAAAGTCATCCGAAGAGAAACAGAGCAGCATCAAAGTCCAGATGGCTGACTGCAGTTGTCAGCCGCATTTCTGTAAGAGACTTTTGTTTCCATAGTTTTGAAAATGGCATATGTTTTGCCCATGCGGGCTCCCTTTGTTACTCTGTTTATTTAATACTTTCTCGTGGTGCCTGCACTCTTCATTCATGGGACAGCG
This sequence comes from Ambystoma mexicanum, assembly GCF_040938575.1. Taxonomy (NCBI): domain Eukaryota; kingdom Metazoa; phylum Chordata; class Amphibia; order Caudata; family Ambystomatidae; genus Ambystoma; species Ambystoma mexicanum. Next base: position 609,314,019 of record NC_090930.1, on the reverse strand, counting down.
CTGCTGTCTACAGTTTGAGTATGACAGCTACAGTGTTTGCAATTTAGGGGTAAATTTAACTTATCTGACAATGAACAGTGCAGCATGCGTGTCTTTGAGAGATAGCTCTGCTGTATATACCCTGATCTTTAAAAGTGCAGGGCAAGTTAATAAGGGGGACAGTTCTACTGTCTAAAACTTGAGTCTCTATGGCATGTAGAATTTAGGGGGATAGTTCATCTGTTTAGAGCAGCCAAGATACAGTGCAGGGATCTGTTTTAGCGGTTTATGGTAATTTCATCTAATTCCATTGCATCTAATGTCATTCCATCGACATTTTTCCATCTAAAAAATGTCCATCTAATGCATTTTTTTCTTTTCTTTTTTTGGGGGTACCCCCCCGAAACTCCTGTTTTTTACCATTTATAATGCACCTGAACAAAAATTAACCCTTTACCCCTCAAAAAACATGCATTAGATGGAAATGTTTTACATGGAAACATTTCGATGGAATGGTATTAGATGGAATGGGTTTAGATGAATTCACTAGATACCGTTTTAGCGAGCTAGCTCTGCAGCCTATAACTTCAGCATGTAAAGTACAATGCATGTAAATTATGGTGATTGTTCTTTTGTCTAAAACTGATCTTGTCCAGTTCAACATTTGTAAAACAGTGCGGTAGTTCTGGTGTCTAAATTCTGAAAATATGATGGTATGTTATGTTATTGAAATTTATACCATTCACTGCTGCCACTTATTTGGTATACTAGATCTCCTGTTGATGCAACATGGAATGGGTGGATGGTTGGTATAGTATGCATCGCTAAAATGATACCCCTGCACTACTAAACAATAAAAGGGGTGCTTGTCAGCATTTCACAATTATGAGTAAAGTCCTCTGTCCAAAACCTAAACTGACCTATCACTAACCTACTCTGAAAAGAAATACGATAGAAAATAATTCTAAGAAATAGTTTTTTCTCAGGGTTACTCCAATCATGCGACTTTTGTGGAGGCTGGTTCCTGACATCCTCCCACATGGGGCATGAGGTCTCTGAACACTCTTAACTAGGGCCTCATCAGAGTGAATTTAGAGTTTCTTACACTTTAAAGGAAAGCATACTTAACAATAAACAAAATGTCATAAGCAAGTGTGTTCAATAAGGCTTTTGCCAGGTATTAGCATTTATCCCATCTATGTGGATGCTGAAGTTTGTCCTTTAGATCTCAGAAAGGAAAGTAAACTTCCAGGAATGCTGGTCTATGAGTGTTCTTGCATGTTATTGATCTCTGGCCTCAGTTAGTTGTTGGGCTTCTCCAACCCGACTTGTGTTTGTTTCTTTTAGGCATCGTTTGCCCCTGCATTTCCTTGCGTAACCCCCTCTCGGGCTACAGCTTTTTGCGGTCCTTCCAGTTTCTTGGTTCAGGTCTCACAGGTTTTATGCTTCTCTTTATTTGGCCTGGGGTAGGCCATGGGTTTCTGCAGTCTGGTTTGTATTGGAATTACAGAGGCTACAGGGTTATCTCTCACCCCCACAGCACCTCCTTTGGCCCTGTGTGGGCTTTGGATCTTCCCGACCCTTGTGATTCCTTGATTACCCTCTCATAGGCTGCAGGCATCTGCAGCCCTCTCGGTTTTGTGGTTAATCGATTGTGGACTATAGGCATCTCTCACCTGTTTGGTTTCTCGTTTGGTGCTTCTAGGGCAATGGGCTATTCTAGCCCCAAGAGAATCTTGATTTGCCCGTGGCGGGTTATGGGCATGCCCCGCCCCTGCTTTGGCCTGCTTGTGTTTACCATGTGGGAATTGATTGTCACAGCCTCACCAGATGCTGGTGGTGGTGACAGTGCTCCCTGCCTCTGTTTCTCAGTAGTGCTTGCGAGCTCCACCTTTGTGAGAGCGCTGACATTCTTCTCTCCGCTCAGTGTTAGGATTGCATGAGACTCCTTCCTTGCATGGCTTCACAAGCCTGTGCTTCCTATTCCTGTGTAGATGTCCTCTTCTTTTGCTCTGAAGCTGATTTTAAGTTCCTCCTTGGATCGGAATAAATAAGCCAGTTGGTCTGTTTGTTCAGTCAAAAGAAGCACCATATCCACGGAAGAAACCCAGCCTCTTGTTTGGTCCACATATATCCTAAAAAGCATGTTTGACCGTAATGAAAGGGGAGGGAATGTTGTCAAGTTAATTCTGATGATTACTTAGTGAAGCAGACCTGGGACCACAGCTACTTTTAGGTCAGTTGAAACCCCCCTGACATCTAGGGTAAGTGGGACTTTTGGGTAGATATCTGCATCTCCATGGACTCAAGTAATTATGAATGTGTCCCCCAAGTTTACCTTGTCTGGGTCGATTAACTCTAAACCGACTGCGGTCTGCTCACTGGCGTGTTCTATTATGGCATCATCCCAGTTGTTATCCTCTCATACCTTCAAGCAAGCCTGAAAGAATTTGTCATAGGACAAAAGGATATTAGCCACTTCCAGAATTTTCACTTGGGGTTCTTTTCAGTCTGTTCTTTCCTCCATACCTGCCCAACCTATTTCCACAGGTTCTTCTATTTTATTCTTGGGACATGTAAATACAAAGTGGCCCTTCTCCTTGCATGAGAGGAAGGTGAGGCTAGTACATGGAATGAGTCTCAACCTGTTCCTCCCTTCCACAGTTAACCACTGGCAAGGGCAATGGTTCTCTCTCAAATTGCCTCTTGTATTACTTTGTCCAGACTTGAAGGTGGAACATATTGTCCCTTAATTGGGGACTGAAGGATATCCCAAGCCAGAGGTCTAGTATTTTCCTAGGTTTGGGAGCCTTCCACTGGTGTTGTCTAAGGAATTTATTGACTTTGGAATAGGTTGTTTGGATGACCATCTCTTAAGAGGGTTGTTTTTTTCTGTAATTTAGCAATTGAAGAGGAGGAGGTAAGGCGTTAGTATACATCGACGGCACAGGCAAGGGCTTACGTACATGATGCAAAATACCCTTAGGCAAGGAAGAGTTCTTGAGCATTATCAACACTCCTATGATGAGATCATAGTATGCTAAGCACTGGGTGGGAATGTTGCCATTGAACACAATACCCTATAGGTGGCGGGTAATTGATTCAGATATTTGCAAAGTTTGTCGAATTTGGTATGGAATACAGTGTGCACTTTTTGTTGTTATATCCATATTATTTGGATATCAGAAACATCCTATTGAAGCCTGCTTTGCTGCAATATAATGTCAGGCATTTACAGGAGGCACTGCTGTTGTCCAGGTGCACAGCTGATGACCTGGTGACTTTTGCATTTGCGACTAATATATACAATGCCTGGTTACTTAGAAACAAGTTTCGCAAAACAATCCAGATGGAATAAGCATGGGCACACAAAGGATTGCACTACCTATGTCTTTGAAGGACTGGTGCCCGTCCCCCTAAGTCCAACTATTTTTGTTATGGCACACTGACCCAAACAGGATGATTTTATGGAACGACTTTTTACTGTGGGTTATTGAGTATGTATGTATGTACTCATCTATTTATTCTGACTGTTGTTATGTTACACCTTTATGGCGATGCAAACATAAAAGTATGATGATGATGAAACATTGTTCTAATATTATGGCCTCTAGAACTGCTGGCAAAATCTTCTTTCCCAGCCATTGGCGGACTAGATTGTCGACCCTTAGCACTAAATCTGTCTGCCACTAATTGGACAATATTTGGGTGACTATTAACTTCCTCTGGAAGAATGCTTCCATTTGTACCACCTTCTCCACAAGGGGTCTTTTATTTCATCCACAGGGCTAATCCCATTTATATTGATGTTTTGGAAGGAGAGTTGTACTTCTCCTTTTATTAGTGCAGCTAATTAGCATATTTTCAGTGCATCATTCCACTGAAACTGTGTCGCCACTCTCGAGAAGGTAGTACAACATGCTCCCAAGTCTGTCCCTTCTCACTAAGGTTGACACATTCCATGACTGAATGAGCTATTGGCGGGATTGCTAACCAGGCGATACAGACTTTTTGGTGGTGTTTGTCCTCCCTAGCTTTGTTCTCAGTAAGATTTTCCTGGAAAGACAAGAGAGAGAGCGTGAGAGAGAGAGAGAGAGAGAGAGAGAGAGAGAGAGGCGAGAGAGACAGAAGAGAGAGAGTGTGTGCAACAGCCAGAGCTAGTGCTATGGGACATGATGCAATATCCTCAGGATTACTATCTTGGGTGTGAACAAAACATTGTTTTTGAATGTTGAGTCAACTTCTCCTTCCCTCTCGGACTCACTGGGAATTAGTTTAGTGAGGGGAGAGGATTGCTGAGTAGATCGTATATGAGTCCCAACTATCTCTGGATGTTTCCTTGGGAAGGTCTAATTCCCAATTGGCCTAGTGAGATGAGTTTTTCAATTGGTTTGAACATGAATGGAACTTGTGGGCATGCCTCGTCTGGCCAATCCCACTACTGACACAATTTGTGGCAAGACAGATATGAAAGACAGATATGAAGACATGATTCAAACAGATATTTGTTAGAAAATACCCTTAGCTATTCCCCATCACTAAAATGAAATCCCTATGCTACAAAATAATAAACATGATGTCACAAGATAATCAAAGTCATTGGTCGAAAACCTAACCTGACCTATCACTAAAAGGACCAGGTAGTGCACTACAATGTGTAAATCACTGCACTGATCAATAATGCTATTGGTGTGACCCTGCTATCTGTGATGGAGTTCAAGGGAGATGGTGCCCTTCCGTTCAAAATTGGGTTTGAAACAAATACAGGTAGAACCCTAGTCATATCGGTGCTTGGCAACAAGCTGGTTCAATGAGAATTGCATATGTTTTTGAGGAGTTGACCCAGTCCGGAAATGTTGATCATAAAGGTTATTTTAATTAAGATTCCAGCCAACACATGTTTCAACACTCCTGGGTCTTAGTAAAGGCTGTTGACAACATTATGTGACATCAACACATCAATTTCCATTGATTTATATCCCAAATAGTAAGTCCTAGTAAAGTAGTGTAGATACCCATAGTGAGGATCACCATACATTAGAGGTGTTTGGAATGGTTGTGTTGCACGTGTCCCAACAGACATGGCATATCCATGCAATAGATTGGTGAGGGAATCAATAAAAACAGGAACAGAAACAGATAATTGTAGCAGATAAGAGAACCAATAGTATATTGGTCCTGAAGTGGGTGAGTACATTATGGTAGGCGAAAGAAGAAGATGAACCAAGGAGGGAAGAGGAGAACATCATTAGTAACCATTGGTTAATTTCTGGGAATCCCATTGGGTTTAGTGTCTGATGTGCAATTGTTGCCCAATGGCATGGAGTTAAAGGCTTACTGTATGGTCTTTAGTTGTGTCTTTTAGGCAAATGTGAGTGCAATTTACGAGTGACATTCTGTTGAATCCAGATTCACACGCAGAACTGTCAAGAGATTGGAAGGGATGCCTATTTATTATACCATTGTTGAAAGTGGCAATAGGAATTTGATAGAATTTAACTTATGGCACTTGCCTGGTTGCACAGGGACGCAGCAGATTTGGCCCTCAGAGTCAGGGATGATGGTATCCTGGTAAATTAGTTTGGGATGGTTTGAATCCTTCAGTTGGATATTGAGAACATTTTCTGTTGAGAAATGTATAGCGATAAGGACCTACTGTCAACAGGATTGGGCATCGGCTTTATGTTTAGGAGGGATATGGCATAAGTGTATGGAGTGAATTGCCCATTAATGGCATGAACAAGTAGTAGTATAGGGACCATCTAGGTTGTGATACGGGTCAGTTAGGGTGTGAAGTTGCAGGTTATGTTGCATGCAAGTATATAATGAGCTCCATTATTGACCGTTGCTTGTGGTAACTGACTGCCTTTTCGTGACACTGATACTCATTCGTGTGAAGTTTGGAAGAAACTGTCCTTGGTAATATTTGATGTCCGTGCTTGTTTATCAAGTTGCCTGAATAAGGGTGTGATGGGTGTGGCTGGAGGTGTCTATCAGTAAACTGGTGTGCACTAGAGTGTTCCTTGTGCCATAATGAGAGAGTATATTTGCAATATACTACTGTCAGTGTATCACATGTGAAACATAATATTGCGGTGCTGCCTAAGTGACAACAATTGGCTTAATATGTTGTTTTGCCAGGTGAGATAGCATATAGAGGTTTTTTAACCTTACCCGCACGGCCATGTCAGGTCTGCTTTCATATGATCTCTGGGATGATGGTAATGGTGGTCTATTGATCCCGACCACCATTTTGGACATTCTATTTATAACGCAACATCAACGTGATGATGTATACAAATGGTGCAGTACCAGATTGGACCTAGGTATAGAATGGAGCGAATGGAAAATGCTTGAAAGGGCCTTTAATTTATGTATAGTTTAAATAGAGGCATGCATACTGTTGGTAGCATGAGGACGCTCTCCAGTGATGTCCAGTGATCTTTATGTATATGAATACACAAGTGTTCTGCTGTGTTGTGAATTCGGGTTAGAACAGCTCTATCTACTCCTGGCTATGGGTCTAATGATTAGTATGATGAGTGATGTGGTGCATCTTAACCTATCAGTGTATGATGCAAAGGGGCAGGTAGTGGCTGTACTGGACTGAGTTGAATCCTAACTCATGCATTAGTCAATGATAATTGAGGGGGTGGATTACTTGTGGGGGACAAGTTAATGTTACAATGTGATGGCATAGATTGCATTAGGGGGTTAGGTGGTCACCTGTGTAATTGGGACTTGGCAAGGGTGTTTGGTTCGGCATAGTGCCATAACCCAGGGTTGCAGCTATATGGAGTCCTGCATGCCACGGTTCTCCAGTGTGTTCTTATAATGAGCCTTATATTGCAATAGGTGACTCTGTTGGGCATTACAAAAAGACATTTAATTCATGTTCCATTTTAAGACATGTGGTTACACATCTATATTTACCAATTATTATAGATAATTTCTGTCATAAGCACAATTCACGATCTTCTCCTCTTCAGTTGCAAAAAACTGTTTGTAGTCCCACAAATATGATGTCCTTTTTGGTTTTCAGATGTTTCTCCTGCCAATGGGCTCTGTGACCCACTCCTCAATGCTATGCGGCATCACTCTGCCAGTTATGGGGAAAGAAACAGCAATAATGGTGGCAAAACCCTTGTGCGTGCCAAAAATCTACAAAAACCGTGTGCTTCAGCACACAAAAAGAGGGTTGCACAACCGGCCATCATGTGCGGTGGAATTGAGCACACCCCGCAGAAAAGGTGCCAGTGGGCTCCATGACCTGCAAACAGAGTGCAGAGAGAGAAGCAGCACTTTGCAAGTGGACCCCCAAAATGTGCCCACATATGACAGTTGATTTGTGGCTAAAAACTCCAAAATGCCTATAACACACCACTTCTCAACATTCAAAATCTTGCCTGGTGCTAAAATTCATGTATCTAATGAAACATTGTGAACATACAAAGTCCTAATGTGAAGAGCAAAACATGCTTCAAACAAACCGGATTGTCTGAAAACTGACAGCATATGCCAAAATCTGGGTAAGTACCCGGGGCTACCTGAATGACAGCTGTCAGAGGAGTACTGATGAAACTTTAAAATGACCTAAAACTAAAAAGTCTGCTGGATTATAAACATGAGAAGGATTGTTGCCAAAAAGGAATACAGATTTTAGTTGTGTTTTTGATCCCACAGATTTTAAGGCTAAGAAAGAAATGTATTTATGTTTGATGCAACAAATTTGGTTTTGGCTGGATTTAAAAAGTTAATTAGCCTGGGAGCTGAAAGAACTGGAAAAGCAGGTTTCTCCCAGAAGGAGGGCCTTCCTCTCAGCAGAAACGCACGGGGAGGTGTTAATTGCGGGTTAGAACAGACTGTTGTCTATGGAAAGAGAAGGAACAATGATAGAGCTTTAGCGCAGGAAACTGGAGGTGTGAAGGTGGTCGTAAATGGCTTCTAGAAGGAACAAACAAGGAGGGGGATGACCCTGGACTGCAGGGAGACAAACAGGGGTGGATGTTGCCAAACATGAACAAAGAACCAGTCTTAAAAGACTCATAAATTGTCATCCAAAAGGGTGAAAAATATAAAAAGGACAGAGTTGTTCATTTAATTTTTGGCTGCACGTGTGAAGCGGCGGTAGAACTGTGTCACATGTTCTGGACAGGAATGGAAATATATATGGTTTTATGCAAAATGTATTGTTAAGCGGCTTCACTTCAACACTACAGCTAAGTCAATGCCTAGTCTGGGATGCTGAGGGAAACCCTTATTGATATATTTTTAGGTCCAGTTCATGTACTCTGGATGACAACCCGTATATATCACCCCTCTCTTAGAATCCCCCTGACCCCACTGAGCCAAGAAGTATGTCTGTTTTGCAAATTTAAAAGGTTTATTTGAGAAATATAACAATATATATCTATCACACTTTTATAATAAATTTATATTGGATATCACACTTAAAATATGACAGTGATCAACAATGGATAATGTTCTACTGGTAAACTGATTTGGTTACTTAGAAGTAGTATAGAGGATGAGGTAGCTGAAATGCTTTATGGTTTCAAGGAAATACAAGGTGGAATAAATGCAGTACAGAAAATAAACTGATATGGTTTCACAAGAGATAATATGTTCACTTTTCCCCTGGTGGCAATTCACCCCCCCTATATGCAATGCAAGGAGATGGAAGTAACACACACAGTCTTCAGGAATACAATCAAATACAATACAGAATTCAGTTCCCCCCCCAGCAAGCTTAGACAACAGGTATGCTTTTTAAAACACGGGCAAGAGTGCTTTGTAATGTGGTGGCAAGGAAGTGAAAAATGCTGAAATTGCTTTTAATTCCCTATAGGAGGTTTAGGGTGAGTGGTAGACACTTTAAATCAGTTCAGGTCAGCCCTAACAATGGTTCAGGGATGGTTATTAGGTTGCAAACGAATTTTAGTAGTTCAGGCAAAAGCGGCTATCTTTTTACAGATGACGAAATCAGGCCAAATCGCGGTAACTTTTGCGAGTGCGTAAATCGCGATTGCGGTAAAAGTATAAGGGGTAGGAAGTTGGTTCTAGGATTGCTGGAAAACTTCCATTCGAAGCTTTCAGAGGAAAGTTAAATCTCGTTCCTAGGACAAACGGTTCCAGAGATACGGACGATTTTGTGAAGGTAGTTTTTCGGATTTAAAGTAAACTCAAAATGACAGGTGACAGCTTGCAGCTGCAGAATTGACAGGTGACAGTTGTACAGGTTTAAAAATGACAGATGACACAATTTCTAGGAGGCTGTTCTAATTAGGTTAAGATAGTTTGGATTAGATTATTTTAACTAAGAGATTGGGTTCTGCACAGTTCTGGCGGATACTCACTCCTAATTTTGAAATGAATGGGCCTCGTCACGGATCTGGTCAACTGGACTGGACTTCGGGCGGTTCTGCTCACAGCGTCTGGGTCAGCTCTGCTCTGCTGGTCTAGCCTCTCTGGATACAGCAGCCTCTGGTTCTGGATACTGCTCTGCTTTCTGGTCCGGATCAAGTGGATTCTGGATGTAACACTGCTTTCTAGGTACTGGCAAAAGTTCTTGGCAAAGAATTCAGACAGCTCGCCCGGCTGTGGAATAGTTTGCAAAAGATTTTGAGGCCTGCTGACAAATACTTTTGCTTGCAGTGGGCCGTCTTGGTTCAATGTTCTGTAGTCCATGGGTCTCTGGTTCTGGTCTCTGTCTGGATGGGATGTCGGCCGTCAAAATGCTCCGCAGAAATGGTAAATGAATGTCCCTACCTGTCCCAGCAGTCTCTTTTTATGTGTTTTGGGAGTGGGTGTGTGCGTGGCATAACTGAGCCTGCCCCTCTCACTTGTCATTGGCCCAGTTCTCCCCTCTCCCTTGATTGGGGAGCTGGGTTGTGTGTCATCTTTATGGCTTACAGAAAGACACTCCCCTTGTCAATGTGCACACAAATCTATTTCTGATCCAAATACATATTTCCCAGAAACACAATTTGTTGAAATTACATGTACACCTTATATATTCCTTATGGTCCATGCTTTTCCACCTCTGATCTTCCTGGGGGCTTGCATTCAAAAATGACAACATTTTGCGCTTTTTGACTGGTTTTGCAATATTGGATTTTCATCAAAAATAACCCAACTGTACACCCTCCTTCTCCACACATTCCAGCTATTTACTAGGTTTCTAGCATAAACCCGGTGTCTGTAATATCAATAAATAGCAGGGTTTGGTCCTAGAACACCGTAGAAATTGGAGTTTGGACTCAAATCGTGAGGGCATTTTTCATACTAAGACTCTCAAAGTTGTACATTCCTGTCATTTGGTTACAATAAGTTAACACTGTTTCTATAAAATATATATTTGTTGCAATTGAACTCCCCAAAGTGTTTGGGTCCGCCTCCAGAAGGCTGGGTGGGTCAGTGATCACATGTCTCTCCTTGCTGGAAGAGGGCTGTTGACAGGAAACACTCAAAATTAACATACCCCAATCAACTGAAAGGGGCTATTGTCTCTCTCCTCCAGGCTGAAGGGGAAACCCCCTCCCTCTCACTCAGAAGGGCCATGTGATATCCTGCCTCCTGTTGTGAGTCTTTGGGGTGTTATGAGTTCTCAGCCTCTTGGCCTCTAGGAACAGCAGGTGGCTAAGATTTTTTAATTAACCAACAGGCTTTGAAGTCCAGTTGACTCAGGTCCCTTTGTCAGCCAGTTCTCCTGTCAGAGTTTAGACCGCTAGCGCCGCCTTGTGGAATTTGTTGGTACTGCATCCATTTTTGGGATCTGTCTTGAATTACTGCATTTCAATAGAGTGGTCTTTTGCTTGATAGAATAGGACCCTTGCTTAACATTGTTTTGATGGCATCCTTACAGTAGAGTGGTGATGTGGAACCCCCCACAAGAAGGTTGTATCTTTGGAGTGGTCTTGTGCCAACTGCGCAGTTCTCCTGGACTCTGGGATGGAATGATGGGCGGCGGCAGCTCATCCCCACATCTACCCAGTCTATTGATTCAGCATGGGTCAAAACCCTTCACAGTATTAACGTTAGAATTGTGAAAATTTACAAGCGCATCCCTATGTTAAACAAGCACATGTATGGAAATTTGCATAAAATGTGGAAATTGTGTGCATAGCAAAAAGGGCAAAATGCTGTAGAAAGTTGAGACAAGATCCCAACGCTGCAGGGTTTGGAGGAATAGCTGCTACATAAAATATGGCATCTTTGTGTGTGATTTGTATATATGTGACCAATGTAGAAATGTACATTTAGTATCAAATCCGATTTTGAGACCGGTGGCTAAAGGGAGGTCTCTGAGGATTGTAAAGCAAACTATAAAATGTGACATCATTCGGCCTGGATCCAATCACTCAAATTGCAAGGGAGATGAGGTGTGGTCCTATCCCAGCTGACAGGGGCAAGCTTAGCTAAGCCGGCCCATACACCCCCTTTGTGATGTCATTTTAAAGGATGAATAGAGACAGCTGACAACACATAAGGACTCACTGATCCAGCCACTTTCCTGATTCCGGCAAAGCACTCTGATCCAGCATTCCACATCCAGCTTTAATATTCTTCCAGATCCAGATGCCAAATCTCTTGCCAGCAATAGAGAACCATTGATTTCCAGCAAGGCCCAGATCCTCAAATTTATTCTCTCCACCCAGTAAAGCACTGTGTGGTGTGAGAAGGCCTTTTTGAACCAGTATCCTGAAATCCTCTGGCTTGCCACCACTAGGCTTTCCTGGGGAACTCGCCATCCAGCTGATTCAAATACTCACAGACTAGGAGGGCAGATCCTGTGCTAGTCCGGCGACCGGCCTAGCTGATCCAGTACCATGCCTGATGTGCTGTTTTTCCTAGACCAGACCCAATCCCATGACCAGAGCGGACAGTCCAATTAATAACTTATCCTGTGAGTATTAATAGGAAGAACTGTGGCCCATAGTATATTTGCATTGTCTTATCCCTATCTCAAACCCATCCTATCTTTCATTCAGAACCAGTATTGTTAGGAGTATTTTTGCATTGTCTTATCCCTATTTCAAACCCATCCTACCTTTCATTCAGAACCAGTATTGTTAGAATCATCGTTGCACTGACTCTTTTCTCGTCTGAAGAAGTCGAGTTTCCTCAGTAGGCTGGCTACACTGATCACGTAACTGTAAGATTCCTCTGTGTTATTCGCTTTTTCATAATCATCCTCTAGTGTAAAGGAACCCATTTGTCATTTTAAAAAGTGCATTTCTGTTTTCCATTCTCGTGCCTTTCTCGCAAGAACAACCTTTACTAAAACCTCTATAACTCCCTCAGTTTTTGTGATAGAAACAACATTTCAACTCCTACTTGTACCTAACATCCATAGCTATCCATAGAACCCAAAATGCATTATAGCGTAAATTGCGAAAGGAAAAGTTTGCCACGATTTTAAAAATCTGAAAGGTTTACACATGTGTAATAAACTGCTTCCAACTTTGGACTTTTTTGATTTAAAATGTTTTTCTTTGGACTAAATCATTGCTTGTGATTTTGTGCAACTGTTCACAGTGGCTCCAATAAGAATTTGTAACATTTCAGTATTTTTGACCACAATTGGTGCTTTTACCCAATGAATTCGAAAAGACAATTTCGAAGCCATACTGACAGCTGAAAAGTCAATTCTGTTTTTCTCTTGTGTTTGATGGGGAAAGGGGAGATTGATATTCTGTTTGATTTGTGCTATTCCTGAATACCTGCTCTCTCCTTCCATCTCTTTACATTGCCTATTGGGGGTTGAGGGGTGTTGCAGGGGAACCTATAACCGTAGTGCTATCTGATCTGAACCAACACAAAAGTATTATTTTCTGTGCTACATTTGTTTTGCTTATTACTTAAGTGTATTAAAGATATTATTCAGTGTTTTGTCATCCCATTGGCGATTGTTGCTTATCTATTAAAACATATTGTGATCACATTTACATAAATAAATCTTTACCTTTGCAAACTAGCCTGATTCCTGGTTCAGTGTGACCGGGTGGGTTCCAGGAGAAGGGTGTGATATGAGTGGTATATCGTTCAGAATATTGAACTTATAGACAAACAAATAAGGGTTTCAGTTGTGCACTACATGCTGAGCTTTGACTTGGGTGTGTGCCGGATTGAAATCACTTACAGCTTGGTGGCTTGTGACAGTCCAACACAGCGTGCTAGCTGACGGGATACATATACCTTGTTGGGTTACCATACTGTGCTACACTGTATAAGCAACCCTCAAAAGAAATACGCAAAGGAGTTGGGCCTGTTTCCAAAAGTAAAGTAACCCCGAGATAAGCCAGAAGGAAATTAATATTTCTAGAAATGCGACCCCAGTGGAAATCATTATTGCAAGGGAACACCTACTGTACAAATTGTTTGTCAGGGTTGAATGGCTAATACAGGATGAACAGGTATGGCTGCGGGGAATAAAATAAGAAATTACTGAAATCAACCTTAATATCTAGCAGGACAAGGGGCCATTACATCAAGCACTCAGTGAGCTGTACATGACCCCTAAAATAAAAGAGGAGCAATGCAAAATTGCCAAAATAGCGGCCTACCTGTACCTCCACATAAGAGTCATACAGGAAAAGTATGCAGACCATGTAGATTTCACAAAGAGGCAAGGGGAAGCACTGCAGAAAATCCAGAGCAATCTGGACTCTGCATAGCAAAGGCTCCAAGATAGTAATGAATCTGAAACAGAGGCCAGGCAGAATGCCACCGAAGATCTGGCTCTCTTACTGCAAAAGAATACAGAGCAGGACGCCCAGGTACTGACAATGCAAAAAGAGCGTCAAGAAAGGTTGGACTCTCTACAACAGAGTCAACAAAGCTGGAGCAGCAATTAACCTTTAAAAGAGCATGCACAGAACCGATGGTCACTTTAGAGAACCGCATAGACAAATTAAAAGAGGAAAATAATAAATTAATTTATTAAAGACCTAAAATCCCAAACCGAGTTTGATGAGGAGCGCCCTTAAAAAACAGAGGGAAGACCTGGTGGCACAGAGGGGCACTTTAACTCAGGAAAGGGATGCATTAGGCCAGGAAGTCAGTCATTTAAAAACAAAGTTAGAAGAAATCCACCCGGCCCTTCAGAAACTTGGTGAAATCAAAATGGATTACAAAAAGCTACTAGAGCACACCAGGTGGGAGGAGGATGCTTAGGAAAAGAATAATCAGACCAGTAAGGACCAAACTCAGGAGGTGAGTCTCCTGCAGCAAAAATTGGCCCAATACTCCCAATTCAGGCAGGAAGCACAGAGAGACAATGAGGCTCTCGGTGAAAAGAATGACAGGCTCCATAGACAGATAGCCTTGCAAGAAAAAGTCATAGAGACCTGTAAGGCCTTAATAGAGGAACAAAAGGGTCAGATATGATCATGTCATCAGGGAGTAGGGGCTGAAAAAGATGAGGTAAGATGGGAGAGAGAAACCAATGAGCATAACCTCAGGAACCCTGGCATCAGGGACTTTAATCCATTCAACTCCATGGACTCTGCCACTCCCTTGTCCACTGGCTCATATGAACCAAGGGCAACGGGGATGGTAGATGGTAGCAGGAAAATGCCCTTGTTCAAATAAATTCTGGTGACTGCCTCCAATAAGGGGGGGCAGCCCAGAATCACAACCAGGGGAGCCCAAAACTTCCCGCATGTCAAATTGCCATCTTTTTCTTACAGGTTTTCAAGATCCCAAACAAAATCCTGCCCAAATCACCCCTCTGTCAGAATCCAAAGCAAAGAAATTAACCTACCAATTGGCCAATAATGTGCATTATCTTTGCCCCCTTGAGAAAAAGGAGAGAAGATTTTATGCCCCGGTCCAAAGACAGGGGCAATGTACATTTTTGGCACTGGTGGACACTGGATCCCAAGCCACCCTTCTGTCAAAAAGGGCCTTTGGTCAGCTGAATTCAGGAAAAATACCAAATCCCTCTCACCCCTCTTCCTGGACAACTTCAGAACTTCGATGGGAATGAAATTCCTGTCGAGGGGACTGCGGATTTAGACATTAAAATTGGGCGACACAAGGTGAAGCACCCGGTTATAGTTGTGACTCCATGGAGCACACCATGTTTACTAGGTAATGACATCCTGCGTACATTGTCTCCCCTCATAGATTGTGTAAACAAGGTCCTCTGAACCCAGACTAACCGACCAATATAATTGAAACATAGTGTCAACCATGTTAGTTTAAAAGGCACCTGCCACATGGTTGAACAAAAACCTGACCAAATTGAATTCCATTTCCAAAATAACCGAATCCCTGACGTGATAGTAATTGCAGTAGGACAACAAACTGGTGATGGGGAGTCCTCTCTATTTCTGAAAATCAACCTTCCTTCCAGTCTAAGGTGGCATTCCACACTGGAAGGGAACACTGAAATTCTATACAAATTCACAATCAGAAAATCCTACTTCTATAGTCCAAAATGATGAGAAATCAGCTCAAAGTTTGGCTGATGTTCAGAAAACTGGAGAGCATTTGTTCATCCCTATTCAGTTAAATGAAGGGAAGGACTTTGTTCTCGTCTGAGTATGTGTGAACAACAGTAAGAGCAACTTCATCAGCGAGGCATGTTCCGCAAACTCCCAAAAGATCCAGCCATTCCCACATTTAAATTGGTAGACAAATGGGAAATGGACCTGGAAACACCCAATTCCAAACATCTCCTGCCTTGCAGGTGTATGCTCAAAATTTCCATAGGTAACAAGAGCATAGTCCATAACTGTTGGGTTGTGCGAGATGTCCCTGCTGCATTTTATTTAGGCAGTGACATTCTCAATCACTTTGCCATTAGTTTGCACCTAATATACTTCAAAGCCTGGTCCCGATTAACGGGTAATCCCATGGACTTTGATGACCCAGACAAAGCATTTCAGTCAGCTCAACTGCTGCCAAATGCAGTTGAAATTCAGATTGGAGAGGATGTCACCATCCCAGAACGGACCCGACAATTCTCACTGCAAGTAAAAATTAAAAGAGGACAGAAACTGAAAAATCCTGACGCCTATGTTCCTCTCAATGCTCATTTCCAACAGCAAGGGTTGGGGGTAAACCCAAAGCAACTAGTCAATATAGAACACAACACCATTCCAATAGAGGTGGATAACAGCGTCCTAAAGAGTATCACTCCTGGCGCAGGCACCATTATTGGAATGGCGGTTGATGACCGACATTTTTCCATAGATTTAGGTAACAAACTGTTAGAACCAAACCCCAAGGACTGTTTTGACAGTGATAGCGACAATGACATAACACCAGACAGGAGCTTCACCCGGCATGGGGGGAATCTCCTGGTGTACTCTTCCTGCCCTTACGGTAAGGAAGATGTGACCTGTGACTTCAGGAGGGATGAGGTGATCTTTCAAGTCCACAAGGACTGCCTTTCCCACCTGAAGCCATCAGTCCAAATCACTTACTTTGACCAGGGACTTCTCCACCCAGCTGGAGGAGGCCACTGAGATACCCAAACCGGAAGTCTTTCCAGGCTTCAGGCAGATTGTTGAAGAGAGAGTCAACCTAGCTGATGTCTGTGAGACTCTGGAGCAAAAGCAAAAATTGAAACAAGTTTTCTTAAATTTACAAGATCTCTTTGCGGTGGACTCATATGACTGTGGTCGCACCGACATCCACACAACAACAATTCACATGTACCCTGGCATGTCTCCAGTTTTTGTGAAGCAATATCGCTTGCCTCTTGCATCAATGGAGTTCCTTACTGAAATAATTTAGAACTTTGAGTCCCGTGGGATAATTCGTCCAGTCCACAGCACCTTCAATAATCCGGTGCTGGGGATTTTGAAACCGAACGGCCAGTGGAGACTCTGTGCTGACCTAAGGGAGCTCAACAAACGGGTCCATACTTCCTGATGGCCTCTCCCCTACATTGAGCAAGGGCTGGCCCAGATCCAGGGGTCAAAGGTATATACTGCCATTGACCTGACCAATGGAACTGGACTGTACCTGTCAGTAGGGAGGACCAATAAAAGCTGGCATTTACCTTTAGAGGGCAGCAGTACACTAGGACCCGGACTCTCTTTGGATACATCAACTCCAGCAATTAATTTAACATCTTTTTGCATAAGGCCATGCCCGACTTGGGTGAAAGGGGTAACCTGGCCTATGTAGATGATGTCCTAATCAAAAGCTAAACTGTGGAGGAACACATAATGGATATCTGTTATGTTCTGACACAATTGAGTGCTGCCGGAGCAAAACTTTCTTTCCAAAAGTGTTCTGACTTGAGAGTCGTGTAGACCGAAGATACCTCCGTCCTCAAGTGACGCACAGGGAAACCAAAAGTACTCCCTGTGCGACCTTTGGGGCCACAGGTGGGAGATGTCGCTACCTGGATCCACGGAGCTTCAAGAACCACAAAGCCGCTGTAGGAAAAACGATATTAAGTACCAGGCAATAACAGTAATGCAATGCAGTGTATAACAAGTTAAAAGGGTCTTACCTATCCAATGGGTCAGAATGCGGTAAACATAGTGGTGGTTCGAGACTTAAGTGCGTGGCATCCCGAGTCCTGCAGGGACCAGCGCTGCGTGTGGTCGCAGGCTAACCCACCTGAGCGAAGGGTTTGGTTGCGTAGCGTAACTGCCGGAGAACAAGAACGTAGCCAAAGTACTTTCAAGTGTTCAAGAGAAATCCAAGTGCAGTGTGAAGGACGGTCCAAGAGTCGGCAACGAGGTAACAGTTCCAAGGTGACAAAGAAAAAGGGAAATCCAAAGAAGTCCAGGTGAGTAATCCGAGGTCAAGGTAATTCCAGGAAGCTAAACAAGATGTAGCGCCAAACAGGGTCCAGAAGACAGCTGAGAAGCGAGGACTATTTTGCGTATCAAGCGTTTTGGATTGGGCGCTTCCTGGTCACGTGACGCGTACTGCTGTCATGTGATGGACGCCACGAACCACGTGATCTGGAAGAATCAGCTTGGCGATGCGGAAGCGTTCTGCCGATCCTCCTAGCGTGCGATCTCCATGGCAACTGCCAGAGCAAAATGGGATGTAGGCGAGCCTGCATATTGCACCTGGCACGCGGTAATCGGTCCTGCGGGGCAACCAAAGCATGTGAGTCTCACACCCTGGAAATGTTGTGCGAGTTGGAGGAAGGTGTAGCGGAAATGCTAGAAGTGTTCTGGGGTGTGTGTGGATGAGTGACAGAGTGCCTAACAGAGCACCCCCCCAAGGGCCCACGACCTCGTGGGCAAGACGGATGGTCCAGATGAAAATGGGCCACCAGTCGGGGAGCGTGGACATCCACAGCCGAGACCCAAAAACGTTCCTCCGGACCATACCCTGTCCAGTCCACCAAGTACTGCAGACGGCCCTAAAGAAATGAGAACCCAGGATAGCAGACACCTCAAACACATCAGGGGTAGACAAACATACCGGGGCCACTGGGGAACAGAGCCGGGAAGCATCGGGGCAAGGTTTGAGAAGGGAGACATGGAAAACGGGGTGAATGCGCGAGGAAGTCGGGAAAACCAGACGGTAAGCCACCGGATTGATCACCTGAGAGATCACATAGGGACCAACAAAGAGGGGCAAATGTTTGCGACAACCAACCAGGCGCAGATGACGAGAGGACAGCCATACACGGGAACCCACAGAAAAAGCCAGGGCAGCCAAGCGTTTCCCATCAACACCCGTCTTCATAGAGGCTTTCGACTCCCCAAGGTGAGCAAGGGTACGGGCATGAACAGAATACATGTCCCTAAGGCAAGCCGCAGCAGCAGGATTCAAGGCCACGGAGAAATCAGGGATGGGCAATACGCTGGGATGCTGACCGTAAAGGGTGTAGAAAGGGGACTGGCCCATAGCAGAATGAGTCGCGTTGTTATAGGCGAATTCGGCAAGGCGCAAACCGCCCAGCCAGGAGGACTGCTGCTGCTTAACCAGGCAGCACAAATACTGCTCCATGGACTGATTAGTCCGCTCAGTCTGTCCGTCGGTCTCGGGATGGTAGGCCGAGGAAAACCGTATGTCAATGCCAAGCAGCTTAGTCAATGCATGCCAAAAGCGTGACGTGAATTGAGAACCACGGTCAGAGATGAGAACGGAGGGAAGCCCAAACAAAGAGAACACAGATTCAAAAAACAAGTCTGCCAGTACTGGAGCTGTGGGAATCCCCTTACACGGAACAAATCGGGCCATCTTAGTAAATGAATCCACTACCACCCAGATTGTATCAAAACCCCGAACCCTGGGGAGATCGGTCACAAAATCCATGGTTAATGTGTGCCATGGCCTGGGGGGTATGGGTAGTGGTAACAGAAGTCCTATCGGACGACCCCTTCGGTGTTTGCATTGAGCGCAAATGGAGCAAGTGTTCACATAACCCTCTACATCACGCTTCATGGAGGGCCACCAACACCAGCGTTTAAGGAGATCCATGGTGCGTTTCTGGCCGGGATGTCCATTGACAGGTGCGTCATGGGACCATTCGAGGGCCAAATTACGGGTGTCGGGTGTGGGTAGAAACAGGCGATCGTGGACGAAGGGCAACCCTTCATGGTAAACCGGGTCCCACTCCTGCAGTTGGTCAGGGTGACCTCTTGTCCATTCCCGCACTGAATCCAACAAAGGGAGAGAGGGCGTACAAAGACAAATCACGTGGCATTTGTCGAGAAGAGTCTCAGGGTAACTTGGCTGGGAGACCCCGCCTGGAGAACGAGATAAGGCATCCGCCTTACCATGTGCGACCCCAGGGCGATGCATGATGCAGAAATCAAAAGCGGCAAAAAACAGATGCCACCTGACTTGTCTACTATTGATATACTTCAGTGAAGCCATGTCCTGCAAGTTCTGGTGATCAGACTACACAGTGACTTGATGTCTGGCCCCCAGGAGATGGTGCCGCCAAACCCGAAAGGCATCCATTATTGCCAGGAGCTCCTTCTCCGTCACTGTATAATGGGCCTCGGTACTGGTGAACTTGCGGGAATGATAGGCTACCGGATGTAGTTTGCCAGAGGTAGGACAGATCTGTGACAGGACAGCACCGAGGGCGAATGAAGAAGCATCCGCTTCGACTACAAAAGGGAGCTCAGGATTGGGGTGTTGGAGGACCGGAGCTGTGGTGAAAGCGGTTTTGAGTGCCTCAAAGGAATCCTGCTGCTCTTTCTGCCAATGATAGGGTACCTGGGGACTGGTTAAAGCTGTAAGAGGTGCTACAATAGCAGAAAACGAAGAAATGAAGCGCCTATAGAAGTTGGCAAAGCCAAAAATGCCTGTAAAGCCTTGAGAGTCTGGGGAACCGGCCATTCCAGGACCGCTCATACCTTAGATTCATTCATTGCTAGTCCTCCAGGGGTGATGTGGAAGCCCAGAAACTCAACAGAACTTTGGTGGAATTGGCATTTTTCGGGTTAGGCAAATAGGGAATGTTCCCTAAGGCGAGATAGAATTTCTCGGACATGCTGTATGTGCTCATCCAGATTTCGTGACAAGATAAGGATATCGTCCAAGTACACTACCATGAATACGTCCAGAATGTCCCTGAAGATGTCGTTCATAAAACGCTGGAAAGTAGCCAGGGCATTGCACAAGCCAAAGGGCATGACTAGGTATTCGTATAATCCATAGCGAGTACAGAAGGCAGTTTTCCACTCATCCCCTCGCGGACGCGTACCAAATTGTACGCACCCCGTAAGTCTAGTTTGGTGAAAATGGATGCGTGAGACAAACGGTCCAGAAGTGGCGTGATCAAAGGGATCGGGTATCTATCTTTTTTAGTAATAGCATTGAGGAGGCGGTAGTCCACACAGGGACGGAGATCCCCTTCCTTTTTTGGGACAAAGAAAATGGGACTCGCGGCTGGTGAAGCAGAAGGGCGTATGTGACCTAGCTGTAAGGCCTTCTGTACATATAATTTCAAGGCCTGTTCCTCTGAGGGGGATAAGAAATAGATCATACCCGAGGGAATGACAGAGTCAGGGACTAGCTCTATCAGACAGTCGTAAAACCGGTGAGAAGGAAGCGCCTCAGAGGAACAACGGTCAAACACCTTCTCGTAATCCCCATACACAGGCGCAACCCCGTTGGCAATCACCCCAATAGTTTGTGTGCTCGGGAACATGGGCCCATTGTCTTCCACCGTGAGATGTGCTATAGTGCCCAGGGCCTGTGATGGCGTGTCGACCCCATGTTGATCCAGGAGACAGTAGTTTTGACAGATCTCTGATTCAAAGACAACAGTACCCTTTTTCCAGTCAATGAGTGGGTTATGCTCACGTAACCAGGGTATTCCTAATATGATGCCAAACTGGGGCATGGAAATCAAGTCAAAACTCATTGTCTTCATGTGGATGTCCTGAATGGTCAATAAAAGGGGGGCAGTTTGGTGCTTGATCAGACCAGAAATCAAATCGGTCCCGTCCAGGGCTTGTACAGGTTCGGGTCGGGACTTAACTACTAAAGGTAAATTGAGTGTGTGAGCCAAGGCAATGTCTATAAAGTTCCCTGTGGCACCCGAATCTATGATTATCATGACTGAGTGAGAAACACCCGAAGAGGGACGCAGGATGGCCTGCACAAAAATGGGGTGTGTGCGACCAAAAGCAGGAGGTGTGGCCGAGGATGAAGATTGAGTGCTCGACCTAGACCCCGGATCTAAGGCCAAGCGGTCCAAAAAACCTGAGGCTTGTTTGGGCATCGGGGGCACTCCTTAACATAATGTCCTGTTAGACCACAATAGTAACATGCATTGTCCACCTGCCTCCGTTCCCTTTCTAGCGAGGTAATGGGACTCTGTATTCCCCCCACTTGCATGGGTTCTTCTGAGGCGGATGCAGTTGGAGTGACGTGTGCTGACTGAGAGAACCCCAACTCGGCCCTGCGCTCAGATCGACGTGCGTCAACCTGCAGCGCCAGATCGACGAGTTCTTGGTACTGAGTGGGCAAGGAGGGAACTACTGATAGTGCATCCTTCATAGGATTATTCATACCCCTGTAAAAAACCACTGCCCATTTACTTTCTGGCCAAGAGGTCTCTGCGACCAACTGGTTGAAGTGTGTAATGTAGTCTATTAGTGAACCCCTGCTCTGGGCTAACTCGAGTAACTCCAAATCCCTGGACGGCACCTTATGTCTGGTGTCGAAGTCATAGAGTGCAGGGCTGTCATTCTCTAGCAATGGATTAGCCCAGGCAGTGGCTGTACCTGCCAAATGTGATAAGGTAAAGGCTGCTTTGTTGGTTGCATCAGGGAAGGCCAGAGGTCTACACAAGAAGTGTAGTTTACACTGATTGATAAAGGTCCTGAATTTCTTGGGATCGCCATGATAGCGTTCAGGAGCTGCTAACGGGAAGGGTGTTGGAAGAACTACGTTAGCCGGGACGGGGGTGCTAGGCACCGGAGGTGGTGTGGGTGGAGCGGCAGCTTCCCCGAATTCGGGGTCTGCAGGGAGGGGATGCTGTATGCTCTGTATGGAGTCTAGCCTTTGGTGTATGACCGTATTTGCCGCGGCCATATCTGCCCGTAATACTGTGATGGCCTGAACTAGCGTGGCCATGGGTTCGTCCGTGGATCCCTGCATGGTCCAACATGACTATATGGCTTCTCAGTCTGTTCTGACTTGAGAGTTGTGTAGACCGAAGATGCCTCCGTCCTCAAGTGACGCACAGGGAAACCAAAAGTACTCCCTGTGCGACCTTTGGGGCCACAGGTGGG
This sequence comes from Ambystoma mexicanum, assembly GCF_040938575.1. NCBI lineage: Eukaryota > Metazoa > Chordata > Amphibia > Caudata > Ambystomatidae > Ambystoma > Ambystoma mexicanum. Next base: position 609,291,355 of record NC_090930.1, on the reverse strand, counting down.
AGATGTCGCTGCCTGGATCCACGGAGCCTCAAGAACCACAAAGCCGCTGTAGGAAAAACAATATTAAGTACCAGGCAATAACAGTAATGCAATGCAGTGTATAACAAATTAAAATGGTCAAAATGCGGTAAACCTAGTGGTGGTTCGAGACTCAAGTGCGTGGCAGCCCCGAGTCCTGCAGGGACCAGCGCTGCGTGTCGTAGCAGGCTAACCCACCTGAGCGAAGGGTTTGGTTGCGTAGCGTAACTGCCGGAGAACAAGAACGTAGCCAAAGTACTTTAAAGTGTTCAAGGGAAATCCAAGTGCAGTGTGAAGGACGGTCCAAGAGTCGGCAACGAGGTAACAGTTCCAAGGTGACAAAGCAAAAGGGAAATCCAAAGAAGTCCAGGTGAGTAATCCGAGGTCAAAGTAATTCCAGGAAGCTAAACAAGACGTAACGCCAAACAGGGTCCAGAAGACAGCTGAGAAGCGAGGACTGTTTCGCGTATCAAGCGTTTTTTCTATTGGGCACTTCCTGGTCACGTGACGCGTACTGCTGTCACGTGACGGACAACGTGAACCACGTGATCTGGTAGAATCAGCTGGGGGATGCGGAAGCGTTCTGCCGATTCTGCTAGCGTGCGATCTCCATGGCAACTGCCAGTGCAAAAAGGGATGTAGGCGAGCCTGCATATTGCACCTGGCACGCGGTAATCGGTCCTGCGGGGCAACCAAAGCACGTGAGTCTTGCACCCTGGAAATGGTGTGCGAGTGCGAGGAAGGTGTAGCAGAAATGCTAGTGGTGTTTTGGGGTGTGTGGATGAGTGACAGAGGGCGTAACAAAAAGGCACAGTGGTGCAGGACCCATGTCAATTTCTTGGGGCATGAGATAACTCCTGAGGGTCTGTGTCCCCAGGAAAAGAAAGTAGAAGTACTCCAGAAAATAAAAGACCCCACAACTCTGCAGGAACTAAGGAGCCTCCTTGGACTAACTAATTACAGCAGAAAGTTCATTGAGGATTACGCAGAGATCACAAGACCCATAATCCATCTGTTGAAGGGGGGGCAAGTGGGAGTGGGGTCCAGAACAAGCCGAGGCAGTAAGACAACTCAAAAGAAGCCTCTCACAAGCGCCTTGACTAGCTTACCCTGTCAAAAACAAGGAGTCCTATTTGGAGACAGGGTTCTCAAATACATGCTTGACTGCAGTATCATATCAAAAGCATGAAAAGGTCAATAAAGTAATCTCCTATGCAAATAAGACTTTATCCTCTGTGGAGGAAAAATTCAACGATTGTGAGAAGGCACTCTTGGCAACGGTGAGGGCATTGAAGAATTACCGCCCGTTTTTCATGGGGGAATACATCATAGTGGAGACTCCACACCAACCTTTGCAAACTGACACAATCTGGGCCAGAAATGTGAGTAATTCCCGAATTACTTCTTGGATTCTGTCAATGCACGGCTTTCCTGTGGAAGTCAGATATGGCCAAAACAAGAAGAGTCCCCTCGCGCAAGTTCTGGCTGACTTGTATGATTGTGCAAGAGAAAACTGTATCAAGGACGAAAGTCTTAAAATCAAGGACAACATTGAAGCATACCTTAAGTCCCCACACAAAGTCTATGAAGAAGACAAGTGTGAGGGAATGCCCACTCTCTATGTGGATGGGTGCTCCTACCATGTTGACAACAACTTGGTAGGAAAAGGAACTTGTGGCCAGCATGAGAAATGCATGGGTGAATGATGTCCCAGAACCCTCTGGCGTGGACAAAATCAGTCCCGGAAGTAGTCAAGTGGCAGAGTTATTGGCTGTGCATCAAGCCATCCTCACTGCTTTCCAACACCAACTCCACAAACTGTTCATAATCACTGATTCAGATTATGTACGGAACGGATTCGTGGAGCACCTGGTTAGCTAGAAAACCAGAGGCATGATATGTGCTAATAATAAACCTTTACAACATGGAAAAATAATACAAAATGTTGATGATCTGGTCACCTCGAATGGGATGACATACCATATACTGGAAAAAGATTAAGGGTCATTCTAAAGTAGAGGGACCAGACAAAACTAGAAATGACCTAGCTGATCAGCTGGCCAAAACCAGAGCCATCCAATGGGATCTACTTGAGATCAAGTCCCTGTTGGGGGAAATCCTGGTTTCTGCTATCACTAGGTCCCAGACAAATGCTCAGAATTAACTCTCAACTGCACAATGCAGTAAGGAGACCCCAGATGCTGACTTGATTACGTCTCAAAAAGGGGATCCAATAATTGGTAAGTTTTAACAACACATTGCGGACCCTGAGAACTTTCCCCTGATGGATACGAATTACATTGGGAAAGATGACCTCAGAGTGTTGATGCAATATCCAAAAATGTTCCAAATCCAAGACGGTTTGTTGGTGATGAGATACATAGCTGGCCATGACCAGTGGGTGGTCCCTACCTCATTCCAAAGCCTTATGCTAAGTTACTCCCATGATGCGACCACAGCCAGTCATCAGGGGTTTGATACGACATTAGAAATCTTGCAAGAGGTTGCATACTGGCCACACATGGGGCAGGACCTCAAACAATACTTGAAGGGGTGTCTTGTGTGTGCACAATGTCAGCCAATGTCACTCACACACAGTGCTCCCCTCCAAAAGAGGGGGATGAGACTGCCTTGGTCAGAATTGCAAGTCGATTTTATCAGGCCCGTGATTCGCTCCTCTAGGGGGAACAAGTACATGTTGACCGTAACATGCTTGTTCACTAAATGGGTGGAATGTCTCCTGGCCCCAAATTGCAAGGCAGAAACAGCAGCTGCCCTGATGATCAATCACATCTTCTCGCGTTTTGGACTACCCCAAATGATTGAATCAGACCGAGGTAGCCACTTCACTATCGAAGTGATGACAAAGATGTGGGAGATACTTGGGGTAAAAAGGAAACTACACATTGCCTACTGGTTGTCCTCTAGTAGTGGAGATGAGAGGTACAATAAAACTATTGTGAGCATATTAAAAAAAGTTTGTGGCAGATTCTGGGCCAAGTTGGGACAGTTGATTACCCCTTGTCCTGATGGCCATCAGATCTACCCTTCACCTGCAACAAAAATGTCTCCATTTGAGTTGATGACTGGACGAAGGATGGTGCTATCCCAGCATCTGCTCTACAGAACCCAAGAGCAGACCTTGATAAATGCCTCCTCAACTCATGAATACGTTGAGAATCTGAGCAAACACCTTCAACATGCTTTTGCCTATGCTCAGCGGAATCTAGAAAGATCTGCAGACAGTATGAAGACCCACTATGATCTTAAGACAACTAAAAAAGAATATCAAGTAGAAGACCGGGTATACTTGTACAATTTCCAAAGGAACCAAGCCAAAGAGCGCAAATTCCTCCCATCTTGGCGGGGTCCTTTTGAAATTGTGGACAGAATATGCATCCCCAAGGGCAGTTTGGCAGAAGGGGAAGACAAGTGGGTCCATATAAACCAGCTGAAGAGTTGCCATCCCAGTCATACTTTGCGGCAAATAGACGAGCCAACCGGAAACCCAGAGCGGGAAATTCCAGAAACATAAAAGTAAAAGAATCACTAAACGTTCACTGTGTATGTGCAAGAAAAGTGTTAAGACCATTGGTAAACAGAGATGAGGAAGATTGCCAATTATAACCAATGCAAGTGTTTTTCCCACTGCTGACATCCCCAGATGACATGTGGACACAGTAGTGGGAAAATATCCATAATCATGCTCTGTTCTATCTTCTAGCATCTGTAGTAAGAATCATCCAAAGGATTACCAAGGAGGACCACTTGGGGACCGAGAAGAAAGACCCAAGGAGCCTGTAGTGCTGTTCCATAATCCCAGCACAGAACCAGAAATACTCCGGACCAGAACCGGCGAGGAGAGCAGGTCGCCTTCAGCACTGATGGGAGAAGCGACTGAAGCTCTCCCCACAGACAGAAAATGAACATCCCAATCTCCCGACTTCCCCTTGACGGGTGCTCAAAATCAAGTCGGGAGGGGGGCATCTGTGGGATGTACTGACCCACTCTGCTATGCTATGCGGCATCACCTGCCAGTTATAGGGAAAGAAACAGCAACAATGGCGGCAAAACCCTTGTGCGTACCAAAACCTACAAAAACCTAAAAAAACCACGTCCTTCAGCACACAAAAAGAGGGATGCACAACTGGCCACCGATGGTGCATGTGTGGTGGAATAGAGCAAACCCTGCAGAAAAGGTGCCAGTGAGCTTCATGACCAGCAAACAGAGTTCAGAGAGAGAAGCAGCACTTTGCAAGTGAAACCCCAAAATGTGCCCACACATGACAGTTGCTTTGTGGCTAAAAACTCCAAAATGCCTATAAAACAACACTTCTCAACATTCAAAATCTTGTCTGGTGCTAAAATTCATGTATCTAATGAAACTTTGTGAACATACAAAGTCCTAATGTGAAGAGCAAAACATGCTTCAGACAAACCGGATTGTCTGAAACCTGACAACATATGCCAAAATCTGGGTGCAGTACCCGGGGTTACCTGAATGACAGCTGTCAGAGGAGTACTGATGAAACTTTAAAATGACCTAAAACTAAAAAGTCTGCTTGCTTAGCAAACATAAAAAGGATTGTTGCCAAAAAGGAATAAAGATTTTAGTTGTGTTTCTGATCCCACATATTTTAAGGCTAAGAAAGAAATGTATTTATGTTTAATGCAACAAATTTGGTTTTGGGTGGATTTAAAAAGTTAATTAGCCTTCCTCTCAGCAGAAACTCACGGGAAGGTGTTAATTTTGGGTTAGAACAGACTGTTGTCTATGTAAAGAGAAGGCACAATGACAGAGCTTCAGCCCAGGAAACTGGAGGTGTGAAGGTGGTCGTAAATGGCTTCTGGAAGGAACAAACAAGTAGGGGGATGCCCCTGGACTTCAGGGAGACAAAAAGGGGCAGACCATCTGTTGCTAAACATGAAGAAAGAACCAGTCATAAAAGACTCATAAATTGTCATCCAAAAGGGTGAAAAATATAAAAAGGACAGAGTTGTTAATTTAATTTTTGGCTGCACGTGTGAAGAGGCGGTAGAACTGTGTCACATGTTCTGGACAGGAATGGAAATATATGTGGTTTTATGCAAAATTTATTAATGTTAGAATTGTGAAAATGTACACGCACATCCCTATGTTAAACACGCACATTTGTGGAAATTTGCATACAATTTGGAAATTGTGTTCATAGCAAAAAGAGCACAATTCTGTAGAAAGTTGAGGCAAGATCCCACCGGTGCAGAGTTTGGAGGAATAGCTGCTACATAAAATATTGCATTTTGTGTGTGATTTGTATACAGGCGACCAATGTCGAAATGTACATTTAGTATCAAATCCGATTTTGAGACCAGTGGCTAAAGGGAGGTCTCTGAGGATTGTAAAGCAAACTATAAAATGTGACATCATCCGGCCTTGATCCAATCACTCAAATTGCAAGGCGGAGATGAAGTGTGGTCCTATCCCAGCTCACAGGGGCAAGCTTAGCTAAGCCAGCCCATACACCCCCTTTGTGATGTCATTTTAAAGGATAAATAGAGACAGCTGACAACACATAGGAACTCACAGATCCAGCCACTTTCCTCATGACAGCGAAACACTCTGATCCAGCATTCCACATCCAGCTTAAATATTCATCCAGATACAAATGCCAAATCACTTGCCAGCAATAGAGAACCATGACTTCTAGCAAGGCCCAAATCCTCAAATTTATTCTCTCCACCCAGTAAAGCACTGTGTGGTGTGAGAAGGCCTTTTTGAACCAGTATCCTGAAATCCTCTGACTTGCCACCACTAGGCTTGCCTGAGGAACTCGCCATCCAGCTGATTCAAATACCCACAGACTAGGAGGGCAGATCCTGTGCCAATCCGATGACAGGCCTAGCTGAGCCAGTATCATGCCTGATGTACTGTCTTTCCTAGACCAGACCCAATCCTATGACCAGAGCGGATGGTCCAATTAATAATTTATCCTGTGAGTATTAATTTGAGGAACTGTGGCCCATAGTATATTTGCATTGCCTTATCCCTATCTCAAACCCATCCTATCTTTCATTTAGAACCAGTATTGTTAGGAGTATCTTTGCATTGTCTTATCCCTATCTCAAACCCATCCTATCTTCCTTCAAAACCAACATTGTATTATCCCTATCTCAAAACCATCCTATCTTTCATTCAGAACTAGTATTCATAGGAGTATATTTGCATTGTCTTATCCCTATTTCAAACCCATCCTACCTTTCATTCATAACCAGAATTGTTAGAATGATCTTTGCGCTGACTCTTTTCTTATCTGAAAAAGTCGAGTTTCCTCACTAGGCGGGTTACACTGATCACGTTACTGTAAGATTCCTCTGTGGTATTCGTTTTTTCATAGCCATCCTCTAGTGTAAGCAAACCCATTTGTCATTTTAAAAAGTGCATTTCTCTTTTCCATTCTCACACCTATCTCGCAAAAACGACCTTTACTATAACCCCTATAACTCCCTCAGTTTTTGTGATAGAAACGAAATTTCAACTCCTACTTGTACCTAACATCCATAGCTATCCATAAGACCCAAATCCCCACTCATCAGTGCGATTCTCCGTTATAACGAAAATCGAACAAGGAAAAGTTTGCTGCGATTTTAAAAATCTGAAAGGTTTACACGTGTGAAATAGCTTTAAAATACTTCCAACTTGGACTTTAAGATTTCAAATATTTTTATTTGGACTAAATCATTGCGTGTGATTGTGTGCAACTGTTCATAGTGGCTCTCATAGAGATTTATAACATTTCAGTATTTTTGACCACATTTGGTGTTTTTACCCAGTCAATTCTAAAAGACAATTTTGAAGCCATCCTGACAGCTGAAAAGTCAATTCCGTTTTTCTCTTGTGTTTGATGGGGGAAAGGGGGGATTGATAGTCTGTTTGATGTGTGCTATTCCTGAATACCTGCTCTCTCCTCCCATCTCTTTACATTGCCTATTGGGTGTTGCCGGGGGAAACTCTAACCGTAGTGCTATCTGATCTGAACCAACACAAAATTATTCTTTTCTGTGCCACAATTGTTGTGCTTATTACTTATTCCTAGTGTATTAAATATATTATTCAGTGTTCTGTCACCCCATTGGTGATTGCTGCTTATCTATTATAACATATTGTGATTACATTTTAAATACATAAATAAATATTTACCTTTGCAAACTAGCCTGATTCCTGGTTCTGTGTGACCGGGGGGAGGGGTGGTTCCAGGAGAAGGGTGTGATATGAGTGGTATATCGTTCAGAATATTGAACTTATAGACAAAAATAAATAATGGTTTCAGTTGTGCACTACATGCTGGGCTTTGACTTGGGTGTGTGCCGGATTGAAATCACTTACAGCTGCCAGTAGGTATCTTGTGTCCCGTGAACTGAGCATAGTGAGATGTTCTCTGATTCTTGTCCATAGTTACCTTATTCTGCTTCCTATATACATTAGTTGGCACACACAGATGATCACATACAAAACATATATGGACCAACATTCGATACTTTGCTGAATCTTGTGGCAGTTGGTCCCATTGAAAACAACTTGTTTTGTGTTATGTGCAAATGGACACTTGGAACATGTTCCACACTTGTGAATTCCCACTGTTTCTAGGGCTTGGAATTCTTGAAAGGCTAGGAGATGGGTGTCATACATGATGGGCTCAAGATAGTCCTCAGGGTTTGGGGCCTTCTTGAAAGAATAATGAGGTTTCCCAGAGACCAATTTCTTAATATCTGAGTCAATTTCCAGCAGGTGCCAGTATTATTTGGGGGATCTTGTATCTACCCTGGCTGTATTGTGTTACAAACCGTAAGGTGGTGTCGTGTTATTGTTCTCTCTTTAAGGGTCAATCGTGAATCTCGAGTTATGCCATTTGTCACGTTTTCTGCTTGCTTCACAGTCTTGGCAGCATATCCTCTAGAAATGAATCATTCCTTGAGCAATCAACATTCCGCTTGATAAGCACCTTCATTGTTAAATACCTCCAGGCATGCATGTACTCACCTTTTGGAATATTCTGTCTCATGGTCCTTCTGTGACAGCTTGTTGCTAAGAGAACAGAGTTGACCTCTCTGGGTTTTCTGAATGTTTTAGTTTGTAGTCTATCAGGGATTACTTTAATTCATAGCTGTGATTATCGATCATCTGGATTCCAAATGAGTAGGAATTTAGAAAGTGTTCAAATGTTTCAAGGTGTTCCATAGTACCAGACCAGATCATGAGAACATCATCTATGTATCGGTACCATTTGATAATATTAGGATTACATTCTGGATGTGTCAATGCATTTACACTTCCAAAAATGGTTAATAAAAAGATTGGCTACTGTAGGTGAATATGTAGCCCCCATAGCGATCCCTCTTTTTTGGTGATAGTAATGTCCATCAAAGAGAAATATAGTGTTGGTTAAGGACAATTCCTAAACTTCTTTTGTCATTTCCAAATGGGAGAAAAAATACTCAAATTCTTTGGAATTGGTGAAATCTATTGCATCCATTTCCAAGGCATGCTGGATCGAGGTGTAGAGCGCTCTGACATGTAGCATCACCATTTATGTCTTGTAACATTTGTAGTGTGTGCATAGTGTCCCATAGATATGTTGGAATTTTAGTTACTTCTTTGTCAATCAATAGCTTCTGATGAGTGAATCCTTTCCATGTGCAGTGTAGTTTGTGATGCAAGGTCAATCAAGTGGTCTTGCATATAGCCCTTCTGCCACTGTTGATTGTTCAACAGCACGTGGTTATGCAAGAAAAAGTGGGAGGGTCATTACTGGGACAATGGGAGATGCAGATGTGAAACTTGAGGTGTTTGAAGGGTGCAGGTCAAACAAACGTTTTCCCTATACCATATCATTACATACAACTATTCTGCTTCCTTCCCCTGTCATGTGTTCACTTCACCATTTTTGCGTAACCATGAGACATTTAATGGGATCCTTTGGCACTATCAAGATGTTAAATCAAAAAATGTTGACTAAAAAATGTTGACTAGACTTACCATGCAATAGATTGTTCTAAAACTGCTGTGTGATGAGTTTTTATTGACAACCTTCAAGCTGTGTTGCTGTCCTCTCTTGAAACTCACTAGCAATGTCAGAGAAGATGTTTTCTTAATGTATAACAAACTGATTTAATGTGACGGGGAATGGATATAGTCAATAAACCAGTAACCAGCCAACAGTATGGAAAAATACCTGTCATCCTGCCACAATACGCCCCACCTTACACAGCTTAAACACCCATCTGCTTTCCAGCAAGACTCCCTCACACTTAAGGCGCCAAGATGCTGATCCGTAGCTTTGCCAAAATGCCAGGAAAAACCTCTCCTACACTATCAGGCGAGTCAAGGATTGTGCAAATTGTGCTGTGCACTTCCTTTGTATGCCACAGATTTCAGACAAGGTGCAGGTGAAGGAGAAAACGCCATATCCTCTTACTGTGACCAGTGGACTATTAAATCCATTGGGCCTCATTACGACTTTGGAGGTAGTCATGCCCTTATTAAGGGCATGGCTGCCCCCAAAACCTTGTCCGGGTCTGGTTTCCCTGAATGGGGAATTACCGGGCCATTCCGAGTTTGGAGGGCCCGGTAATTCCTCCTTCAGGGAACCAGGGCCCGGACCTTCCCCCATTCCCATTTGAGCCCCCATAGGGCTCAAATGGGAATGGGTGCGGGAGCTAACAACGCGCCGATTATGACCGGCCCGTTGTTAGCTCCCTGGTCCCCTTGCAGGACACGCTCTGGACATCTGGTAAAACCAGACGTCCAGAGTGGGTCCCGCAAGGGGACCTCGTAATATAGCGGAATGCGTTTAACAGCACCGCCACCATTAGCGGCGACCGTTAACCCATTCCGCAATAGTTATAATGAGGCCCATTGTCTTCTAACGTAATGTCAAAGTAAGATTATACAGCAATTTGAAAACAAACGAAAAACAATGGCTTCTAATGGAATCTATACACAACAGGCACAGTATTGCAATATCGTACAAAGCATTTCAAATGATGTGGAGTATGTGGGATGATCTATATTTCCATGTTCCATGTGCAGGGTGGCAGAGAGGAAATGGCGTGCTTCATGTTCATCCTCTGACAAACTGGCCTGTCGCCTGCTCCAAAGGCAATACCGGCTCTCCGTTCTCACCAAGAAGAGAGCCCTTATCCAAGCTCGCATCTCTGCGGCATCTAACAATTTGGCCAAACTCTTTAAAATCTGCAAGGAGCTGGCCAACCCTGCTGCAGTCTCTACCTCTCCTGTCCCCTCCCAGGCCCTCTGCACAGCACTGGCCTCTCACTTCATTTCAAAAACTCAGGACATCCTGTCCTCACTCTCCTCCTATAACCTCCCCCCTCTATTCCCTGCCCTTCCTCTGGCTCTTATGCAGCCACCCCTCCTCTCTCCTTCTCTTCCTTTCCCCTTTTTTCTGCTGACAAGGTTTCAAGACAAGTCCGATCTATGAAAGTCTTGTCAAAACAGGTCCACCCCTGTTCCTCCAAAACTATCAATGACCACATTGACTCCTTGGCTCCTGCCCTTGCTGACTTCTGCAATCACTTCTTCGCCTCTGGAGTCTTCCCATCCCCTCTCAAGCACTCCCTTGTGCACCCCCTTCATAAGAAACCCTCTTCCGACCCTTCCTGTCCAGCTAACTATCGCCCAATCTCTATCACTCCCTTCCTGGGCAAACTCCTGGAGAAACTGGCCATCTCCCAGCTTAATCTCCATGCTGAATGTGTTGGTAGTCTTCATGACCATCAGTCTGGCTTCAGAGCTGCCAGAAGCATGGAAACTGCTCTCCTGAACATCCGTGAGGACCTGCTCTCGAACCTTGACTCTAACATTCCATGTGTTCTCATTTTGCTTGATCTCTCTTCTGCCTTTGATACTGTCAACCATACCATCCTGCTCAACCGTCTCCGTGATAACCTCGGTATCACTGGTCAGGCTCTGGCGTGGCTGACGTCTTTCCTCTCAAATCGACCCTCCCAGGTCCAACTGGGGTCTTTCATCTCTGACATCTTCTTCTCTACCTGTGGTGTCCCCCAGGGATCTAACCTCTCTCCCTGGCTGTTCAACCAGTATCTGGCACTTCTCGCCCACCACATCGCCGCTCTCTGCCCCTACTTTCAGTGCTATGCGGATGATACCCAGCTCATTTTCAGGCTACCCTCGGCCTCCTCTTCTCCTTCCCTCATCTCTGACTATCTTTCTGCTATCCAGGATGGTGTGCCGCCAACGACCTCTGCCTTAATGCCAGTAAGACTGAGATTCTACTCATCGGCACTCCCACTCCTTCCTTCCCTGCTGCTCTCTGGCCGGCCTCTCTGGGCCCTCTTCCTGCTCCTACCTGCAAGGCAAAAAACCTTGGGGTCAACTTCGACTCCACACTCTCCTTCTCTCCTCACATATCCGACGTATCTAAGAAGTCACACTACCAGCTACACCTCCTCAGAGGTATCCTTCCTTTCCTCTCCTTCCCCCAGAAGCTCACTGTCTCTAGAGCCCTCGTTCTCTCTAAGCTGGACTACTATAACAGCCTCTATCTTAATCTGCCCGCCTCTACTCTCCGCCCTTTGCAACTCATCCAGAACAGGACTGCAAGACTTGTCCCTGGCCTCAAGCCCAGGGACTGCATCTCTCCAGGACTGAAATCACTACACTGGCTCCCAGTGACTGCGAGGATCAAGTTCAAAACCCTCTGCATTGTCCACAAGGCCGTCTAGGGCCTTGGGCCAAAATACCTTCAACTCTCTCTTCCTAAATATCTTCCTTCTCGAGCTCTTCGCTCATCCGCCTCCAACTCCCTCAGGGTCAGCCGCTTCTCCAAACAACGAGTTGGGGGCAGATCTCTTTCCACTGCAGGGGCCTCCCTCTGGAACAGCCTTCCTACCTCCCTGAAAGTTGAGGAGAACCACCTCCGGTTCCGGAAGCACCTCAAAACCTTCCTCTTTGCCTCCGCTTTCTCTCCCCCTCTCCCCTGCTAATACTACTGAAACTGCACTGAATCTGCAACTGGGCCATTCACCGTTCTGGGCCCAGCCACTCTCCCCTGCACTGCCTCCACGGCAACCCCTGCACTACGGGACTGTGTCTGTATCCATACAGCCCCCCTTCCCAGCACTTGTCTGCACTTACCTCGCACTTGCCACCAGCTGGCCCTTGTTATTTATCCTGTATGCTAATAACCCTGTACTGCACTTTCCCCTCTCCCTTTCCCCCATGCACTTTTCCCTTCCCCTCTACCCTTGCACTTGCGCGATCTGAATGACACCTGGCCTAGTAAGATCGTTGTCTGTCTCCCCTTGTTCCCCCCCTGCCTCGTCGCGCCTTGAAACACTTGTGTATAGGCGCGTTACAAATGCCTTATCATATCATATCATATCATGTTTTTGGCTAAATTGAGAGGCTACATTAATCTTCTTTCTATACCGCTCTGGGATCTGCTGCACCTCATGCTGGGCTCTGTTATATATTTCATATTAGATTAACAACCACATTTAGCCTTGCAGGTTCATGGACTGATTTACAAAAGCGTAAATGAAGTCCTTAGTGTGTGTTCTGTACGTTGAGCAGTGTTTTATGAACAAGTTAATCATTTTAATTTGGTTTTAGGCTTCATTTACTAGAATGTCCAGGTGTGTACATCATTCTCAGTGTGATTTTTGAACATCACTTGGACTTTTGGGTTTTTCTTCACATAAACATACTATTACCTGTCCGGCACTGTCCTTGCATTCCATAACAGACTGGGGTATTAGCCCGCAGTGGCATCATTTAACAGCTGTTTAGATTTCTTCTGCGGACATTTCCGATAATAAAAAAAACGTATCTTTCCCAAACACTGTTACTTACTAATTTATAATGTCACATGCATGACACATAGGACTCTAGATTATTTCCTAGAATGGAAGCAAAAAGAACTTTCTTAAGTATAGTTTCAAGGCAGTTTAGTTTTAAGTCAATTAATTCTAAAGGAAAACGTATCCATTTTTCAGGAATCGTTCATGCCCTGAGTGACAAAGGCAAATTGTGTTCTTCTTGAACGATTAATTTAAGTTCATAGAAACCATGCTAAGTTTCTCCCATGATGCGACCACAGCCAGTCATCAGGGGTTTGATACGACATTAGAAATCTTGCAAGAGGTTGCATACTGGCCACACATGGGCAGGACCTCAAACAATACTTGAAGGGGTGTCTTGTGTGTGCACAATGTCAGCCAATGTCACTCACACACAGTGCTCCCCTCCAAAAGAGGGGGATGAGACTGCCTTGGTCAGAATTGCAAGTCGATTTTATCAGGCCCGTGATTCGCTCCTCTAGGGGGAACAAGTACATGTTGACCGTAACATGCTTGTTCACTAAATGGGTGGAATGTCTCCTTGCCCCAAATTGCAAGGCAGAAACAGCAGCTGCCCTGATGATCAATCACATCTTCTCACGTTTTGGACTACCCCAAATGATTGAATCAGACCGAGGTAGCCACTTCACTATCGAAGTGATGACAAAGATGTGGGAGATACTTGGGGTAAAAAGGAAACTACACATTGCCTACCGGTCGTCCTCTAGTAGTGGAGTTGAGAGGTACAATAAAACTATTGTGAGCATATTAAAAAAAGTTTGTGGCAGATTCTGGGCCAAGTTGGGACAGTTGATTACCCCTTGTCCTGATGGCCATCAGATCTACCCTTCACCTGCAACAAAAATGTCTCCATTTGAGTTGATGACTGGACGAAGGATGGTGCTATCCCAGCATCTGCTCTACAGAACCCAAGAGCAGACCTTGATAAATGCCTCCTCAACTCATGAATACGTTGAGAATCTGAGCAAACACCTTCAACATGCTTTTGCCTATGCTCAGCGGAATCTAGAAAGATCTGCAGACAGTATGAAGACCCACTATGATCTTAAGACAACTAAAAAAGAATATCAAGTAGAAGACCGGGTATACTTGTACAATTTCCAAAGGAACCAAGCCAAAGAGCGCAAATTCCTCCCATCTTGGCGGGGTCCTTTTGAAATTGTGGACAGAATCTCACCAGTCGCATACAGAATCTGCATCCCCAAGGGCAGTTTGGCAGAAGGTGAAGACAAGTGGGTCCATATAAACCAGCTGAAGAGTTGCCATCCCAGTCGTACTTTGCGGCAAATAGACGAGCCAACCGGAAACCCAGAGCGGGAAATTCCAGAAACATAAAAGTAAAAGAATCACTAAACGTTCACTGTGTATGTGCAAGAAAAGTGTTAAGACCATTGGTAAACAGAGATGAGGAAGATTGCCAATTATAACCAATGCAAGTGTTTTTCCCACTGCTGACATCCCCAGATGACATGTGGACACAGTAGTGGGAAAATATCCATAATCATGCTCTGTTCTATCTTCTAGCATCTGTAGTAAGAATCATCCAAAGGATTACCAAGGAGGACCACTTGGGGACCGAGAAGAAAGACCCAAGGAGCCTGTAGTGCTGTTCCATAATCCCAGCACAGAACCAGAAATACTCCGGACCAGAACCGGCGAGGAGAGGGGGTCGCATTCAGCACAGATGGGAGAAGCGACTGAAGTTCTCCACACAGACAGAAAATGAACATCCCAATCTCCCGACTTCCCCTTGACGGGTCCTCAAAATCAAGTCGGGAGGGGGGCATCTGTGGGATGTACTGACCCACTCTGCTATGCTATGCGGCATCACCTGCCAGTTATAGGGAAAGAAACAGCAACAATGGCGGCAAAACCCTTGTGCGTACCAAAACCTACAAAAACCTAAAAAAACCACGTGCTTCAGCACACAAAAAGAGGGATGCACAACTGGCCACCGATGGTGCATGTGCGGTGGAATAGAGAAAACCCTGCAGAAAAGGTGCCAGTGAGCTTCATGACCAGCAATCAGAGTTCAGAGAGAGAAGCAGCACTTTGCAAGTGAAACCCCAAAATGTGCCCACACATGACAGTTGCTTTGTGGCTAAAAACTCCAAAATGCCTATAAAACAACACTTCTCAACATTCAAAATCTTGTCTGGTGCTAAAATTCATGTATCTAATGAAACTTTGTGAACATACAAAGTCCTAATGTGAAGAGCAAAACATGCTTCAGACAAACCGGATTGTCTGAAACCTGACAACATATGCCAAAATCTGGGTGCAGTACCCGGGGCTACCTGAATGACAGCTATCAGAGGAGTACTGATGAAACTTTAAAATGACCTAAAACTAAAAAGTCTGCTTGCTTAGCAAACATTAAAAGGATTGTTGCCAAAAAGGAATAAAGATTTTAGTTGTTTTTCTGATCCCACATATTTTAAGGCTAAGAAAGAAATGTATTTATGTTTAATACAACAAATTTGGTTTTGGGTGGATTTAAAAAGTTAATTAGCCTTCCTCTCAGCAGAAACTCACGGGAAGGTGTTAATTTTGGGTTAGAACAGGCTGTTGTCTATGTAAAGAGAAGGCACAATGACAGAGCTTCAGCCCAGGAAACTGGAGGTGTGAAGGTGGTCGTAAATGGCTTCTGGAAGGAACAAACAAGTAGGGGGATGCCCCTGGACTTCAGGGAGACAAAAAGGGGCAGACCATCTGTTGCTAAACATGAAGAAAGAACCAGTCATAAAAGACTCATAAATTGTCATCCAAAAGGGTGAAAAATATAAAAAGGACAGAGTTGTTAATTTAATTTTTGGCTGCACGTGTGAAGAGGCGGTAGAACTGTGTCACATGTTCTGGACAGGAATGGAAATATATGTGGTTTTATGCAAAATGTATTAATGTTAGAATTGTGAAAATGTACACGCACATCCCTATGTTAAACACGCACATTTGTGGAAATTTGCATACAATTTGGAAATTGTGTTCATAGCAAAAAGGGCACAATTCTGTAGAAAGTTGAGGCAAGATCCCACCGGTGCAGAGTTTGGAGGAATAGCTGCTACATAAAATATTGCATTTTGTGTGTGATTTGTATACAGGTGACCAATGTCGAAATGTACATTTAGTATCAAATCCGATTTTGAGACCAGTGGCTAAAGGGAGGTCTCTGAGGATTGTAAAGCAAACTATAAAATGTGACATCATCCGGCCTTGATCCAATCACTCAAATTGCAAGGCGGAGATGAAGTGTGGTCCTATCCCAGCTCACAGGGGCAAGCTTAGCTAAGCCAGCCCATACACCCCCTTTGTGATGTCATTTTAAAGGATAAATAGAGACAGCTGACAACACATAGGAACTCACTGATCCAGCCACTTTCCTCATGACGGCGAAACACTCTGATCCAGCATTCCACATCCAGCTTTAATATTCATCCAGATACAAATGCCAAATCACTTGCCAGCAATAGAGAACCATGACTTCTAGCAAGGCCCAAATCCTCAAATTTATTCTCTCCACCCAGTAAAGCACTGTGTGGTGTGAGAAGGCCTTTTTGAACCAGTATCCTGAAATCCTCTGACTTGCCACCACTAGGCTTGCCTGAGGAACTCGCCATCCAGCTGATTCAAATACCCACAGACTAGGAGGGCAGATCCTGTGCCAATCCGATGACCTGCCTAGCTGATCCAGTACCATGCCTGATGTACTGTCTTTCCTAGACCAGACCCAATCCTATGACCAGAGCGGATGGTCCAATTAATAATTTATCCTGTGAGTATTAATTTGAGGAACTGTGGCCCATAGTATATTTGCATTGCCTTATCCCTATCTCAAACCCATCCTATCTTTCATTTAGAACCAGTATTGTTAGGAGTATCTTTGCATTGTCTTATCCCTATCTCAAACCCATCCTATCTTCCTTCAAAACCAACATTGTATTATCCCTATCTCAAAACCATCCTATCTTTCATTCAGAACTAGTATTCATAGGAGTATATTTGCATTGTCTTATCCCTATTTCAAACCCATCCTACCTTTCATTCATAACCAGAATTGTTAGAATGATCTTTGCGCTGACTCTTTTCTTATCTGAAAAAGTCGAGTTTCCTCAGTTACACTGATCACGTTACTGTAAGATTCCTCTGTGGTATTCGTTTTTTCATAGCCATCCTCTAGTGTAAGCAAACCCATTTGTCATTTTAAAAAGTGCATTTCTCTTTTCCATTCTCACACCTATCTCGCAAAAACGACCTTTACTATAACCCCTATAACTCCCTCAGTTTTTGTGATAGAAACGAAATTTCAACTCCTACTTGTACCTAACATCCATAGCTATCCATAAGACCCAAATCCCCACTCATCAGTGCGATTCTCCGTTATAACGAAAATCGAACAAGGAAAAGTTTGCTGCGATTTTAAAAATCTGAAAGGTTTACACGTGTGAAATAGCTTTAAAATACTTCCAACTTGGACTTTAAGATTTCAAATATTTTTATTTGGACTAAATCATTGCGTGTGATTGTGTGCAACTGTTCATAGTGGCTCTCATAGAGATTTATAACATTTCAGTATTTTTGACCACATTTGGTGTTTTTACCCAGTCAATTCTAAAAGACAATTTTGAAGCCATCCTGACAGCTGAAAAGTCAATTCCGTTTTTCTCTTGTGTTTGAAGGGGGAAAGGGGGGATTGATAGTCTGTTTGATGTGTGCTATTCCTGAATACCTGCTCTCTCCTCCCATCTCTTTACATTGCCTATTGGGTGTTGCCGGGGGAAACTCTAACCGTAGTGCTATCTGATCTGAACCAACACAAAATTATTCTTTTCTGTGCCACAATTGTTGTGCTTATTACTTATTCCTAGTGTATTAAATATATTATTCAGTGTTCTGTCACCCCATTGGTGATTGCTGCTTATCTATTATAACATATTGTGATTACATTTTAAATACATAAATAAATATTTACCTTTGCAAACTAACCTGATTCCTGGTTCTGTGTGACCGGGGGGGAGGGGTGGTTCCAGGAGAAGGGTGTGATATGAGTGGTATATCGTTCAGAATATTGAACTTATAGACAAAAATAAATAATGGTTTCAGTTGTGCACTACATGCTGGGCTTTGACTTGGGTGTGTGCCGGATTGAAATCACTTACAGCTGCCAGTAGGTATCTTGTGTCCCGTGAACTGAGCATAGTGAGATGTTCTCTGATTCTTGTCCATAGTTACCTTATTCTGCTTCCTATATACATTAGTTGGCACACACAGATGATCACATACAAAACATATATGGACCAACATTTGATACATTGCTGAATCTTGTGGCAGTTGGTCCCATTGAAAACAACTTGTTTTGTGTTATGTGCAAATGGACACTTGGAACATGTTCCACACTTGTGAATTCCCACTGTTTCTAGGGCTTGGAATTCTTGAAAGGCTAGGAGATGGGTGTCATACATGATGGGCTCAAGATAGTCCTCAGGGTTTGGGGCCTTTTTGAAAGAATAATGAGGTTTCCCAGAGACCAATTTCTTAATATCTGAGTCAATTTCCAGCAGGTGCCAGTATTATTTGGGGGATCTTGTATCTACCCTGGCTGTATTGTGTTACAAACCGTAAGGTGGTGTCGTGTTATTGTTCTCTCTTTAAGGGTCAATCGTGAATCTCGAGTTATGCCATTTGACACGTTTTCTGCTTGCTTCACAGTCTTGGCAGCATATCCTCTAGAAATGAATCATTCCTTGAGCAATCAACATTCCGCTTGATAAGCACCTTCATTGTTAAATACCTCCAGGCATGCATGTACTCACCTTTTGGAATATTCTGTCTCATGGTCCTTCTGTGACAGCTTGTTGCTAAGAGAACAGAGTTGACCTCTCTGGGTTTTCTGAATGTTTTAGTTTGTAGTCTATCAGGGATTACTTTAATTCATAGCTGTGATTATCGATCATCTGGATTCCAAATGAGTAGGAATTTAGAAAGTGTTCAAATGTTTCAAGGTGTTCCATAGTACCAGACCAGATCATGAGAACATCATCTATGTATCGGTACCATTTGATAATATTAGGATTACATTCTGGATGTGTCAATGCATTTACACTTCCAAAAATGGTTAATAAAAAGATTGGCTACTGTAGGTGAATATGTAGCCCCCATAGCGATCCCTCTTTTTTGGTGATAGTAATGTCCATCAAAGAGAAATATATTGTTGGTTAAGGACAATTCCTAAACTTCTTTTGTCATTTCCAAATGGGAGAAAAAATACTCAAATTCTTTGGAATTGGTGAAATCTATTGCATCCATTTCCAAGGCATGCTGGATCGAGGTGTAGAGCGCTCTGACATGTAGCATCACCATTTATGTCTTGTAACATTTGTAGTGTGTGCATAGTGTCCCATAGATATGTTGGAATTTTAGTTACTTCTTTGTCAATCAATAGCTTCTGATGAGTGAATCCTTTCCATGTGCAGTGTAGTTTGTGATGCAAGGTCAATCAAGTGGTCTTGCATATAGCCCTTCTGCCACTGTTGATTGTTCAACAGCACGTGGTTATGCAAGAAAAAGTGGGAGGGTCATTACTGGGACAATGGGAGATGCAGATGTGAAACTTGAGGTGTTTGAAGGGTGCAGGTCAAACAAACGTTTTCCCTATACCATATCATTACATACAATTCTTCTGCTTCCTTTCCCTGTCATGTGTTCACTTCACCATTTTTGCGTAACCATGAGACATTTAATGGGATCCTTTGGCACTATCAAGATGTTAAATCAAAAATGTTGACTAAAAAATGTTGACTAGACTTACCATGCAATAGATTGTTCTAAAACTGCTGTGTGATGAGTTTTTATTGACAACCTTCAAGCTGTGTTGCTGTCCTCTCTTGAAACTCACTAGCAATGTCAGAGAAGATGTTTTCTTAATGTATAACAAACTGATTTAATGTGACGGGGAATGGATATAGTCAATAAACCAGTAACCAGCCAACAGTATGGAAAAATACCTGTCATCCTGCCACAATACGCCCCACCTTACACAGCTTAAACACCCATCTGCTTTCCAGCAAGACTCCCTCACACTTAAGGCGCCAAGATGCTGATCCGTAGCTTTGCCAAAATGCCAGGAAAAACCTCTCCTACACTATCAGGCGAGTCAAGGATTGTGCAAATTGTGCTGTGCACTTCCTTTGTATCCCACAGATTTCAGACAAGGTGCAGGTGAAGGAGAAAACGCCATATCCTCTTACTGTGACCAGTGGACTATTAAATCCATTGGCCTCATTACGACTTTGGAGGTAGTCATGCCCTTAATAAGGGCATGGCTGCCCCCAAAACCTTGTACGGGTCCGGTTTCCCTGAATGGGGAATTACCGGGCCATTCCGAGTTTGGAGGGCCCGGTAATTCCTCCTTCAGGGAACCAGGGCCCGGACCTTCCCCCATTCCCATTTGAGCCCCCATAGGGCTCAAATGGGAATGGGTGCTGGAGCTAACAACGGGCCGATTACGACCGGCCCGTTGTTAGCTCCCTGGTCCCCTTGCAGGACACGCTCTGGACATCTGGTAAAACCAGACGTCCAGAGTGGGTCCGGCAAAGGGACCTCGTAATATAGCGGAATGCGTTTAACAGCACCGCCACCATTAGCAGCGACCGTTAACCCATTCCGCAATAGTTATAATGAGGCCCATTGTCTTCTAACGTAATGTCAAAGTAAGATTATACAGCAATTTGAAAACAAACGAAAAACAATGGCTTCTAATGGAATCTATACACAACAGGCACAGTATTGCAATATCGTACAAAGCATTTCAAATGATGTGGAGTATGTGGGATGATCTATATTTCCATTTTCCATGTGCAGGGTGGCAGAGAGGAAATGGCGTGCTTCATGTTCATCCTCTGACAAACTGGCCTGTCGCCTGCTCCAAAGGCAATACCGGCTCTCCGTTCTCACCAAGAAGAGAGCCCTTATCCAAGCTCGCATCTCTGCGGCATCTAACAATTCGGCCGAACTCTTTAAAATCTGCAAGGAGCTGGCCAACCCTGCTGCAGTCTCTACCTCTCCTGTCCCCTCCCAGGCCCTCTGCACAGCACTGGCATCTCACTTCATTTCAAAAACTCAGGACATCCTGTCCTCACTCTCCTCCTATAACCTCCCCCCTCTATTCCCTGCCCTTCCTCTGGCTCTTATGCAGCCACCCTCCTCTCTCCTTCTCTTCCTTTCCCCTTTTTTTCTGCTGACGAGGTTTCAAGACAAGTCCGATCTATGAAAGTCTTGTCAAAACAGATCCACCCCAGTTCCTCCAAAACTATCAATGACCACATTGACTCCTTGGCTCCTGCCCTTGCTGACTTCTGCAATCACTCCTTCGCCTCTGGAGTCTTCCCATTCCCTCTCAAGCACTCCCTTGTGCACCCCCTTCTTAAGAAACCCTCTTCCGACCCTTCCTGTCCAGCTAACTATCGCCCAATCTCTATCACTCCCTTCCTGGGCAAACTCCTGGAGAAACTGGCCATCTCCCAGCTTAATCTCCATGCTGAATGTGTTGGTAGTCTTCATGACCATCAGTCTGGCTTCAGAGCTGCCAGAAGCACGGAAACTGCTCTCCTGAACATCCTTGAGGACCTGCTCTCGAACCTTGACTCTAACATTCCATGTGTTCTCATTTTGCTTGATCTCTCTTCTGCCTTTGATACTGTCAACCATACCATCCTGCTCAACCGTCTCCGTGATAACCTCGGTATCACTGGTCAGGCTCTGGCGTGGCTGACCTCTTTCCTCTCAAATCGACCCTCCCAGGTCCAACTGGGGTCTTTCATCTCTGACATCTTCTTCTCTACCTGTGGTGTCCCCCAGGGATCCAACCTCTCTCCCTGGCTGTTCAACCAGTATCTGGCACTTCTCGCCCACCACATCGCCGCTCTCTGCCCCTACTTTCAGTGCTATGCGGATGATACCCAGCTCATGTTCAGGCTACCCTCGGCCTCCTGTTCTCCTTCCCTCATCTCTGACTGTCTTTCTGCTATCCAGGAATGGTGTGCCGCCAACGACCTCTGCCTTAATGCCAGTAAGACTGAGATTCTACTCATCGGCACTCCCACTCCTTCCTTCCCTGCTGCTCTCTGGCCGGCCTCTCTGGGCCCTCTTCCTGCTCCGACCTGCAAGGCAAAAAACCTTGGGGTCATCTTCGACTCCACACTCTCCTTCTCTCCTCACATATCCGACGTATCTAAGAAGTCACACTACCAGCTACACCTCCTCAGAGGTATCCTTCCTTTCCTCTCCTTCCCCCAGAAGCTCACTGTCTCTAGAGCCCTGGTTCTCTCTAAGCTGGACTACTGTAACAGCCTCTATCTTAATCTGCCCGCCTCTACTCTCGCCCTTTGCAACTCATCCAGAACAGGACTGCAAGACTTGTCCTTGGCCTCAAGCCCAGGGACTGTATCTCTCCAGGACTGAAATCACTACACTGGCTCCCAGTGACTGCGAGGATCAAGTTCAAAACCCTCTGCATTGTCCACAAGGCCGTCTGGGGCCTTGGGCCAAAATACCTTCAACTCTCTCTTCCTAAATATCTTCCTTCTCGAGCTCTTCGCTCATCCGCCTCCAACTCCCTCAGGGTCAGCCGCTTCTCCAAACAACGAGTTGGGGGAAGATCTCTTTCCACTGCAGGGGCCTCCCTCTGGAACAGCCTTCCTACCTCCCTGAAAGTTGAGGAGAACCACCTCCGGTTCCGGAAGCACCTCAAAACCTTCCTCTTTGCCTCAGCTTTCTCTCCCCCTCTCCCCTGCTAATACTACTGAAACTGCACTGAATCTGCAACTGGGCCATTCACCATTCTCGGCCCAGCCACTCTCCCTTGCACTGCCTCCACGGCAACCCCTGCACTACGGGACTGTGTCTGTATCCATACAGCCCCCCTTCCCAGCACTTGTCTGCACTTACCTCGCACTTGCCACCAGCTGGCCCTTGTTATTTATCCTGTATGCTAATAACCCTGTACTGCACTTTCCCCTCTCCCTTTCCCCCATGCACTTTTCCCTTCCCCTCTACCCTTGCGCGATCTGAATGACACCTGGCCTAGTAAGATCGTTGTCTGTCTCCCCTTGTTCCCCCCCCTGCCTCGTCGCGCCTTGAAACACTTGTGTATAGGCGCGTTTCAAATGCCTTATCATATCATATCATATCATATCATGTTTTTGGCTAAATTGAGAGGCTACATTAATCTTCTTTCTATACCGCTCTGGGATCTGCTGCACCTCATGCTGGGCTCTGTTATATATTTCATATTAGATTAACAACCACATTTAGCCTTGCAGGTTCATGGTCTGATTTACAAAAGCGTAAATCAAGTCCTTAGCGTGTGTTCTGTACGTTGAGCAGTGTTTTATGAACAAGTTAATCATTTTAATTTGGTTTTAGGCTTCATTTACTAGAATGTCCAGGTGTGTACATCATTCTCAGTGTGATTTTTGAACATCACTTGGACTTTTGGGTTTTTCTTCACATAAACATACTATTACAGGTCCGGCACTGTCCTTGCGTTCCATAACAGACTGGGGTATTAGCCCGCAGTGGCATCATTTAACAGCTGTTTAGATTTCTTCTGCGGACATTTCCGATAATAAAAAAAACGTATCTTTCCCAAACCCTGTTACTTACTAATTTATAATGTCACATGCATGACACATAGGACTCTAGATTATTTCCTAGAATGGAAGCAAAAAGAACTTTCTTAAGTATAGTTTCAATGTTTTTTCAGGCAGTTTAGTTTTAAGACAATTAATTCTAAAGGAAAACGTATGCATTTTTCAGGAATCGTTCATGCCCTGAGTGACAAAGGCAAATTGTGTTCTTCTTGAACGATTAATTTAAGTTCATAGAAACCATGAGAACAAAAAAAGAGTAGTTACATATTTTTGAAAGTGTGTCTGAAGTAAAATTGGTCTATTTAATTTTCAAATATAAAATGTTCTGCCCTTAACCTTCCATACACCTGATGGGAGAGGTTTGAGTTATAATGATGTATGTTGGAGTTGTGCCACATGGGAGGGTCATTTGCACATATGATCTGTGACTGTTCAAAGGTGAGGTCGTTTTGGCTGGAAGTCACAAGAACAAGAAATCGTGTTTTACTAACGAATATAGATTTTGACTTTCAGACTGTAATATTGGGGGAGAATTGCCTACTAGAAGATTTGAGTTACACACAGAGGTGTTGGTTGTTGGAGCTGCCCTTTGAGCAAAGAGATAATTCTGATGAATTGGAAAAATGACACAATACTCAGCAGTTCCGCATGAATGGATTATCTACACAGAATGTCTCAAATAGAAAGGGTCATCTTGAGCAAATGAAAGAAAATAAACCTGTATTAAAGGATAAGGGGGAGAGTCCTGGAGCTAATGTAAATATTGGACTTGTGCTGGTCCAGCCTAGCCGGTGTCTGTGTACACTTGTATGTATTGGTGTAATAAGAAAATCTAATAAAAATGTGAATATAAAAAAACAAAACAAAATCCATACTCCTTTTCTGTCAATCGAAAATGTTCTTTGTCCTTGCCCCACTCACCAAATCAAATAACAACGGCATACATCAGCATTTAAAGAACCAGTATTTTCTATATATCAAATGTTACTAATACTTACCTTTTTCATGTTGCATCAGATTGTCCAATTAACTGGCGCATGTTAACGCCATTTGAAGTTAATCGTAGACTTGTTCAGAGCTGATAGGATTTCTTTGTATAAAGTAGTTTCAGTCAAATTATGTGTGTAAAAAAGTTCTAGCTTTGATTTTTTTAAACATTTTTTTTTGGTTTCTACTAAATTAAATTAGGCTCACACCTCAACAGATATTATTTTAGTAACGGTGTCCATTACGAAAACTTTTTAAAACAATATATATTACATATGTGCTGAAATGTTGTCTTTGGAGAATGCAATGTGTCATGCTTTTTGGGGTTTTAAACATGTGCAGGTTGCACACAGAGTTTTTCTTCTAGTTTCACTCCGCCAACGTGTTGCACGTCAGCTGACTAATTGTCTCCACATTTGGCTGCTGCAGACCGGCCGGGCGGCATTTAGAAAGTAAGAGGAGTGAGGTTTCATTGCACACTACTAACGCGATTAGTATATTGTTTATGTTTTTTCTAGCTTTTAGCTTTTTAAACTGATTTTCCTGTTTACATTTCCCCAAAGTTCCTTATTTATATTGTTGTGCTTGTCCAATTTCAGTCAGACTTTTTAGGGTTTTAAACGTGCACCCGTTGCAGAGGTAGTGTTTCTTCTAGTTGCAATCTGGCAACGTGTTGCTAGTCAGCTGACTCGCTCTCTGTATACTTGAGTTGGGTCAAACGCAAGCTCAGAGGGCGGGAGCAGCGGGCGCGACTGATGAGCGCCGAAGGCACACAAAAAGCGAGCCCGTCTGGGACCATCAGTTTCCCTGAAGGGCTGTAGGCCTTATGAGCAAAATCAAGCAGGATCCTGATGAGCTGATAACTGCCTCAGGATTATTGTAAACCGCAGTTGGATATCAGCACACTAATAAATGCTAGGTCAGCAAGGACACATCGTCAGGGTAAATGTGCCCTTTTAGAGGACCTATACGTCAATCTGCTGTGCCTAAACGAGACCTAGATCATGCCTCAGTCGGAACCTGATATGGTGCAATTCATTACGACATCCTGAGTTCAGACAGAGCACTGCCAGCAATTGGTGTATGAACAGCACTTATTTAATCAGCATCTTTAAATTGCTCCTCAGTTGATGTTAGCCATAATCTGCTGTGTGAACTCCAATTAATCAGGCTTCAGACTTGTACATCAAATTCTACTTACATTGTGTTAGTCTACAGACCTCCTGCTTCATCACTGGCTAACTTTGCCTGTGACTTTGCACAATTGTTTTTTTGATTTGGCTGTTGACCATCCCAGTTTGATTCATATGAGCGATTTTAATGTTAAACCTAACAACCCTAACAATACTCATGGAAAAAAAAAACTGATTAGTACTTTTGTTGACATGGACTTGACATGGACTTGGTGCTATGTAATAACTGTCCCACCCAGAAGGGGGAAAATGTGTTAGACCTAATTTTCTCAACTAGAACCTGTGTGGTTGTCTTTACCCCTATTCCAGTTTTATGGTTGAATCACTTTATTCTCCTGCTCAAGATTGATGGCATGGATACTGCCCCTCAGAGTCGTTCAAACATTTAGTTGCTGAGGAGATACTGGGGCACAGTGTCCTCGGGCTCTGTAGAAAATATCCTGGTAACCAGCGAAACCCAGCTAATGTCCAAGGATAATCAAGACCCCTGGAATGCTCCTCTTAAGGCCATGACAGAGGCAGCAAATCTCTTTGCACTGGCCAAAGTCAGTCGCAACTGGGCTAAACCATCAGCGCCTTGGTTTAACCCAGAGCTTCAGGCCCTCAAGCTGGCCAGTCGTTGCTGTGACGCAAATGACAGCTTGATTTTGGTGAACATTCTAAAGTGACTTACAAACAGTCGTTTTTGTGTTATCAGCAAGCTATCAAGCTTGCCAAATCTCAGTATTATGCTAGCAACATTGTATCATCCCCTTGTGTGGCACGTGAGCTTTCTAAGGTTGCTAAGGAGCCGCCAAGTGTATCTCCACCAATTGATTCACGGAGGTGACGAGCACAATGTGATTCCATTAATTCTTACTTCAATAAGGAGATTCAGAGAATCAGAGAATCAGGCTTCCCATATCTGGGAGTGGAGCAGGTTGTCCAAATACAACGTTCTCTGATCTTACTCAAATAAGTAATGATTCTAGAACGACTACTTTTGAACCAGTCATTGATGCTATTATCTTGAAGTCCTGTAGAAAGATAGAAATCATCATCCCCTGCAGATGCTGTTCCACTCTGGTGTATCCAGTCGCTGCTAGAGTAAGTTATTCTGCTTCTTACAGCTGCAGTTCAAGCTTCTTTTTCCATAGGTGCTTTTCCTACTATTTTGAAGCATGCGGTTGTCTCTCCTTTATTGAAGAAACCACAGCTTGACGCAAATCTTGCAGCATCTCTTGCAGCCAATTACCAGCCATCTCCTTGTTACCCTGCATCATGAAGCTTATGGAAGTTATTATCACTCCTCAATCTGTCTCGCTACCCTGAATCCCAGGATCTTTTACATCCTTTTCAATCTGGATTTCACCCTGCCAGAGGCACAGAGGCAATGATGATCTTGGTTTTGGATGATCTTTCCCTGCTCCAGAACCATGGAGAGGTCAGGGTTTTAATTCTCCTTGACGTCTCTGCAGGTATCCAGTGATTCCCTTGAAAACATAGCATCAAATGCAAAAGCCTTAGAAAAAAAAATGCATCGAAAAAATGAATTTTTTTGTAGGTAAAGGGGTTGAGGGGTTCCCCCCATTGAAAAAAAATGGTAAAAAAATTCATTTTTTCGATGCATTCAATGCTTTGGATGTCGAGGCTATCACTAGGAACTGTCTTTGCAGCATTTGATGTGATTGATCATAAAATCTTGCTTCAACGCCTGGAAGGGGTCGGTATCTCTGGCTCTACCTCTAACCTGGTTTACATCATTTTTGTCTGAATGAACACAAACTGTCTCTCTGTTTCCTTTTCAATCCCCCTGATGGCTCTTACGTGTGAGATCCCCAGTGGTTGTCTTTATCCCCGCTTTTAATTAATAGTTATCTTTGCCCACTGGCAGTCCTTATCCAGGAACACAAGTTGTGGTTCTAAACATATGCTGAGGACACCCAGCTGCTGTTCCACTTGGACCCCCCAGAATCTGAATCCCCTCTTAAACTTTGAAACTGCCTTGTGGCAGTAGGGGAATGGATGTCCATAAATTGGCTTAAACTCAATGGTGAGAAAACAGATATCATGTTTGTAGGTACAGCCACAAGCTCAGGGATCCTGGACCAAAGATGTCTTGCCTTAATCTCTCAGACTCTGCCCCAAATCTAGCAAATTGGTTAAAAGTCATACCCTCTGGCTCACGAGAGTTTCATGTTTCGGCGGTTTGTAATTCAGGTTATCTGCAGCGAAACATTTTGAAAAAAACACAAATTTTTCTCCTAGTAGAATATCGGGTAACGTTGTACAGCTTACATATTAGGGTAAACAGATTACTACAACAGCATCTATTTATGACAACCAGCCTTTAGATTGCAGTTATTACAATATGATGCAGTGAGGCTGGCCCTGGGAGCCAACCGGTTCGCTCATTCACATGACCTTCTTCGATTTTGTGCATCACACAGCGGGCACTCCACCGTATAGGGGCAGAGTATCTTCAGGCAAAATGAATCCTATATGTGCCATCTAGGGCCTTGAGGGCATCTTGGCAGAAATCTTTGACAATTACCAGAATTTGCAGGGCACAAGCGTTCTCAACCCTTGCATCCGCTATGTGAAATTCTCTTCCAGGTCAGTTATGAGAGTTGAACTAGCATCTGAGCTTCCTGAAAGCCTTAAACGCATATCTGTTTTAATACGGTTCCCTTTTACTGTTGCCAGGCCTGGATGCCTTCAAGTTGTATCTTGCCATTTATAAATTCAATTACATTACATGTCATGGTCTCACCACTTTTACAATTACATTTGCAAGTGAATGCCATGAGGAATTTGCACAATAATAAAACAAACTCACATTCAGTAAAAAGTTCAATGAAGGCTCTTCCAAAGACCTTTAGAAAAAACTGATAAGGTGTCACAGAGTAGGCCCAAGAGCTAGACATTGTCCTTAATCCTAAAATCTAAACCCAAATCGAGGGCTCTCAGTCTCTGCATATGGAGGGCCCATCAACGTGTACCATTTCTCCCCCAAATGGCACTGAGGTATTTCACAGGTAAGGATAATAATTGACAACTCAAAACTAAAATAAAGGGGTTAGAGCTTTTTTTAGGAACAACAGAAAACAGTGCATTGGATGGAACTGACCTCAAAGGGTGGGATTATTAACGTGAGCATTTTCTCTCCCTGGACATGTCTGCATTATTGGTGGGACACAGTCACAAATAGTCATTGAGGTTTACAGCACCCACCACTTATGTGTTGGAGCCTTTCTTGGCTTGAGCTGCACATATCCGGATTGCTTGGTGGTACAACTGGATATCTTGGATGTTTGACAACACCACCCTGGTGCCATGGATCATCTTTATCAGCGCTCTGCTTCAGATTATTTTGCAAGCATTGCAACCTAGGATTGTCAAACTCCTTCCTCTTTTGATAGATGTGGACTGTTCTGCTGGTGGACCTTCTGGGCCCTCCTAGTTTGAGTGAGGTTTTTACTCAGATCAAGGGTTTGGGGATTTGCTTTTGTCCCCCGTTTACCTTTCCCTTGCTTCTTTTCTCCTCATCCTTTTCTTTTCCTGTTTACTCTTCTCAATCTCTATTTGTCTTCCTCTATGCTCACTTCATTTGTTCCTGCCTCCTAGCAACATCACCATGCTCATTTCTTCTCTCTATTATTTTCATTCTGCTCTCTCCATTTATATCTCTTGATCTCTCCCCATTTTACTTCTTCTCTCTCTCTCTCTATCTCAACTATGGGTGTACCGTACTTCGGCTTTGAGTAAATATTCAGCCGAATTCTGGTCGAAAAACAGGTATTCGCCTTTGGCTGAATGCTTACTGCAAACCTTACTCGAAGCCGAAGTTACACCCCTAGTTGCTTTGATCCGTATTTGCTATTTCACGTATCCTGTAGGAAATGCTGTTCGAACTGCCTGCCATGGAATCACTGGCATGCTCAGTGAAACTGCCTCGCAGATGCTTGTGGCACTATATAAACACATCGTCACCAACAATATAGTGTGAGTCAGCTACTGAACTACAACCCGACTTAAGACTTATCTGTGTAAAGTATTTTTTTTTGGAATGTTGCAGTTTGAGGGAGATGTGGGTGTCTGCTACCGAACCAGGACAACCGTATTCTAAATCTGGCAGCATCCCCACTAAGACACTGTGTGATCCTTGGCAAAAGAGTTCCCATTCCCCTGCCTATATAAAATTATCACAGGCAGCGTCTTGTCATCTTAAACAGTGACAGGCTATGTGTGCACCGGGTGCAATGCAAATAGGCACAAGCCTGGACTAGAACTCTTCAATGCAATGCATTTCTCACACAGCACTTCACATGCATTGACCTTTTCACCGGACAACGCATGCCGACCAGCACATTACACAGCGATCTAGACTCAGGCAGCAGAGGGGCAAACATGAAATATTAAAAAATCCACACACAGCAACATCATTAGTACATGCCACTAAACACAATGGCGCCCTGAACAAAATTAAAAAGACGTAGGCGCATTTTCGCATGCAGCTATGTGTGTCAGTGACTGGCCGTGAGGCTGGCACACGTGTGACTCTAGTGGGCTGCAATGAATTGCAGGCCTGCATCGTAGAACCAGGTGCCTGTAAATGAGCCCGTGGTCCCTATTGATATGAGGTGGTGTGTGCAGATGGGCTTCTGAATTGCCCCACGTGTCGGTGCAGCGTGCCAGAGGGAATTAGAGCAGGAGCAGAAGGCAGAGTGCAGGGACCGTGCCTAGCCCAAGAGTTGGGGCAGGGGTTGTCTCTGAGGACAACCCAAGTCCAGGCAGCTTCGTTCTCACAGCTGCTGCATTCCTATCATTTGACACTGTGTGGAAAACAAAACAAAGAAACAGCACCTCTGTTTTGATAACAGAGCCCCACGCGCCCAGAAGCATCCCAGAACTTAAGTTTGTTTTTCTGAAATTAAACAGTAAAGTGCCCCGGCCCGTGTCAGGTGGGGTCGAAAAAATGCAAACATTATTGTGAAACTCTTCTTAAAATGACATTCCATTCGAATAGTCTAAGTTTGACTACAGCCACATGTTATTTTGCAGTCAGTTTAATTTTTGTAAAAAACTACTTTTTTCAATTGCACAGTATATGTGGTTTAATTTAAAGAAACACATTAGTGGGTGGCAAAGATGCTCCAATTCACACATGTGTTTATATCTGGGATAGCCCTTTTTCTCCCACCATTAGCATGGTCTGAAGGGGGTTAAATGACAATGGGGCTCCTAAAAAGCCATGCAAATAATGGAGAGCATGCCAAGCCCCAGGGTGTGAGGTGGTGTTCATCACCAAGCTGCCAGGTGACAAATCACAATGAAGGCTCCCTTTGCAGTGCTGTGGGCCCACCTTGGGATTTCCTGTCTCACTTAATGGCCGGAGCCAAGGCTTGTATTCTCTTGCACTTGGTCTGCATCTGCCTTAATGGCATTGTGGTAGGGCCCAAGTCACACCAAAAAACAAACTTGGATTTCATGCGAGCACAGCAGAGCTGCACGGAGGCTTGCACATCAGTGAGGTATTATGTATTTATGTTAAGCCTCACACAGAGTGTCACTGTCATCGCAAGCTTCAGGTCAAAACCAGCCACATTTTTTGCAGACAAATGCACCCCAGTTAACCTGTGATAAAACAAAGAAAGGAACCCAAACATGACAGGGTATTTGTGTGGTAGTCTGACAAAAATAGAAATGCAATTCAAAGAAAACTAGTGAATGCAAGTTTAAGCTGCATTTTTTTGTTTGGAAATGTCTCTTTTTTTTTTTTTCTATGAAAGTGTAAGATGCACATTTGGAAAACAATGGTGTGCCCAGCATTAGAGATCTGGCTTTAATGCTGATGGCTACAACCCCAGTGCTAGTAATGGGTGGACACTACATAGGTTTCAAGCAATACACATCAGCAATGACAGCTTATGCATCATGCCATAGGAGGGAAAGAACTATTTGGCTCCGTATTCAGCTTCGGCCGAATACTTTGGCCAACTATTCAGTATTGGCCGAATACAAAATCTACTATTCGGTAGACCCCTACTCTCAATGAACATATCCAGTCTTCTCTGTTTGCAGTCTCGGTTTTTACTCCATTATCTTTCTTAAATAGTTTTCAAAGTGGCCCCATATGTGAGCAAGCCTAACCCCTTTAACTAGGATTTTGGGGAATACTGTGTTCCAGAACATGTTGGATCTGTGACATTGCTTCCTGCTGCCATCTTGGACCAACCTCATCTCCAGCCGAATGCCACAAGAGGCTCCTCTGGCAACACCAGTCAGAAGAAATCGGCTCATCTCAGCAACAGCAGGGACAATATCAGAGACCAACAACTGATGGATTAAGTGATCAGGTGGGAGCATGTTTCATTCCTTCTGAACTTCATAGGGGCATACCAGTTAAGGGCAGAACAGTGAAGGGTGAAGACCAGCCCTTGACCAGCCTTTTGCCTCTTAGCCTATGAGCCGTTACTTTAGCCTGTCTCTGTGTTGCACCTGTGAATACCAAAAGCTTCCTAATTACTATAATGTCTCTCCACACTATGCTACTAATCTATAACCTTTGATGCATTCACTCCTGCTCCTTCTGCTTCTGCTCATCCACCTCACCTCTCCCCATGCTTTCTCCATTCATGCTACACATTCCTCCTTTCCTAATCCTATTATTAAGCTCACAACTCAAAACACTCACTAGTCCATCTCTCTTCCACCTCTTTCCAACACACAAAGACAATGTAACCATATCTCCTCTAACACCTATCCACCTTGACCATCTTCTTCTGGTACTCAACTTCTCTACTCTTCCATACCTCATTAACTGAACATTGCACTCTTGAATGCTCAGTCTGTATGCAACAAAACATCCTTTATCCCTGACTACTTTCACTCCAGCTCTCCTCCCCTAGACCTTCTTGCGATCAGTTAAACCTGGATTTCTCCATCTGACACTGACACTCTGGTGGCCCTACACGACTCCAAACTATCCTTCATTCATGACTGACTGGCAGAGGTGGAGGTGTTGAACACCTACTCGCTTCCCACCCCAATGCCTCACCAATCTCTAATGCACTTCCTCTACTACTGCTTTTGAATTCACCATCCCTACTATTGCTGTACTTCACTTGGTTCACATCATCTCCCATCTATCGCCCTCATGTTCCAACAGAACCATTATTTGATGATCTTGGGCCACTCCTTGATTCTCTTTCCACTAAATATCACCTTATTCTCCTAGGTGACTTTAACCTTCCCTCTACAACCACTTCTCAGAACTCCGAACCTCAGTCTTTTCTTAGTGACCACACTTTCCACTCTATCCATAACCTTACTACCCACACAGCGGGTAACTCTTTGGATTGCTTATTCATCTCCATCTCTAATCCACTAATACTACTGTCACACCATCCATATCTGATCACTCAGTACTTTCCACCACCATCTCCTTTACACACTTCGACCTCTCCTCGCCATGTGCTTCACCTATTACTAAAGGAAATGTAAACCTTCTGACATTCCACCCTTTATCTTCAACCTAGAGTTCTCACTCTCCTCCTTCACACCTAATACCTCCTCTACCAACATTGCATTCTGCAGCTTCCAATCTCTTCTATATGACTCAATCTCCTCTCACTTCCAACTGCTTACTTTCACCCCTTTGTCTCAACATCCTCAACCATGAGTCACCATATTCATACACTCTCTATGCACAGACATGCATCGGCTGCTGCACAAACGGAGGCATACCCACTCACATGAGGACCTGCAACTCTACCTCTCTGCCCTGAACTCTCTCAAGTCCACTCTGGAAAGCCGAAAAGGGAATTCTACTTATACCTCATTGACTCTCACTCCAACCATCCTCGCTGGCTACAGGGCTCCCTAAACTCACTCCTCACGCCTGCTCAGTCTATTACTATCAACTCCACTCTCACACCTAATGACCTAGCTGAATACTTCACTGCAAACATTTCCAAAATGTGGCACTCTATCCTGAACTTACTCATACTTCATCATCCTACATATTACACTCTGCCTTCTATACCATTATCATCTGCATCCATCTCCCACTTTAGTCACA
The DNA here is from genome assembly GCF_040938575.1 of Ambystoma mexicanum. Taxonomy (NCBI): domain Eukaryota; kingdom Metazoa; phylum Chordata; class Amphibia; order Caudata; family Ambystomatidae; genus Ambystoma; species Ambystoma mexicanum. Next base: position 609,257,573 of record NC_090930.1, on the reverse strand, counting down.
TTAATACTGACAAAGTGCTATCTCTATATATGAAGGTTAAACCCTCTTTTGCTCTATCAGACCCTCTTGGTCCTCAGCTAATCATGCCTTTTGCTCCTACAGTGGCCGCTCGCCTCGCTGAACTCTTCAACTTGTCTTTCAACTTTGTTTGCTTTCAATCTGTTTTCAAACCATCCACAGTCATCCCTCTCCTAAAAAAGTAAGGCGCTGATTGGAACCTACCGACTAACTTTCCACCTGTGTCGCTCCTTCCACACTATTCTAAAGTGCTTGAAAGTGTTGTGTTCCACCGTCTTACCAATTTCTTAGGCATCCACAACCTTAGATACCACTAGAAGCAGGTTTCATCTCCTGTCACTCCACAGAAACTGCTGTCATGAACGTGTCCAACTTCATCACCTCTGCAAAGTACTCAAACCTAATGTCAATCCTAATTTGCGTTCAACTGTCTACTGCCATTGAGATTGTCGATCACTCTGTGCTCCTTAATACTCTCTTTCTTCTTGGGATTTGCAATCAAGCAATCAAGCCCTTGCCTGGATTGACCCCTACCTTGCATCTCACCAATTATCTCTCTCCTGGAGCAACATTTCTCAACTCACTACTGTAACTGTTGGTGTTCTACATGGCTCTGCCTCGGGTCCGCTCTTCTTTACAATCTACACTTCTGCAATTGGAGCAGTAATCTCCTATTTTGGGTCCTCATACCAACTCTTTGTGGATGACACCCAAATCATCTTCTCTTTTACTGAAATCTCCTCTCATCAATCTATCAAAATTACCAACTGTCTCTTTTCCATTAAATATTGGATGAATTTGCACTCTCGGATATTAAACTCTACCAAAACACAGGTACCCTTCTTCCTTGCCAAAAGCTCTCTTTCATTTCTTCCTCTGCCTATCCAGTTCCCACCTGACACTCTTCCCTACTCTTCTTCAGCTAGAAACCTCAGTGTCATCTATGAACCTTCTCACACCTTCTCTACTTTCATCTCCAAAACTGTAAAAGCAGCTCACCCCAACCTCCTAAATATTAGGAAAATCAGGCACTTCCTTCCTTTCAACACTGATAAGCATCTTTTCACCACTTGTGTCTTCTCTAAACTGGACTACTGTGCTAGAATATTATTGGGTCTCCCCAACTGCGCGTTACACCTTCTTCCTCATACCATCACCAGGCTGATGATGCAAAACAGGGTCAGATTTCAATTTCTCCTCTATCTATCCTCTTCTATCAAACTCCATAAGCCTTCTCGTAATCTTTGCCCTGCCTCCACAAATACTCTTGCGGCCCCATGCCCTCCCTATGCTTCCTCTCACTTCCGCTCTTTATCTCTTCTAGCTCCACTTGCGTGGAATTCTTTTCCCTGGACATCCGCAAAACAGTCCACATGGATTTGTTCAAAACTAAAGTAAAAGCCTAGCTCCTTGTGTCTGAGTTACCCTCTTTCCCTACCTCTCTGCCTGCTAGCTAACATCTTCCCTCGCCTCTAGCCTGCCTTTGTCTTTCACTTCCTCTGCCTCCATTCTAGAACTTCACCAATCATGATCGCATCCCGAGCACAGCTGGCGTACCGCCTACCTGCACTTAAAAATGCCCAACGTTGCTTGTCCTTAATCTATGTATGTCCACATATGTATTGTCCCCAGTGACTATTCCATTTTCATCCCTCCACAACCTGATCAGAATGTCCCTCAAACTCACCCCATTGTAAGAACATCACTGCTCCTGTCAAATCTGATTTCTAAGCTGCTGTATGTTCTTTTGTGATCAAAAGAGCATTGCTCCACCTGTATAAAAATAAACAAACTAAATAAATAAGTAAATGTGTGGCCATATGTAGGGATTAAAAAGCTGACATATAACATTTGCTAATAGTGGCTAACAACACACTGGAAGATGTATTATTAATTTGATATGATATGATGAGATTTATAATGTGCCTGTAAGTGTTTCTACCACAAAAAGAGAAGGGGGATGAGGATATAAGGACAGAAGGCATAGAGTGACTGGTAGCAAGGGTAAGAAAAGTGCAGAAACAGAGTACACACAATAGGTCAGTGGTGAAGTATACCAGGAACATCTCTAGAATTCCCTCAAGTCCAGTCCAGCACTGATTAGGAATATGAGGACCTATGCCTTGAAGGTATTACGGTGATGTAAGGTAGAATGCACCATTTCTCTAAGGATAAGGAAAGATGTCCACAATTTAATTATGAGGGCTATTTTGAAACATATTTTTATTGATTGCCTAAATCATCTAGTTTTGTTAGTCACAAATATGCAACGATAACACAAATCGAACGTTCGACTAGTTGGATTCTTCTAATGTTTGTGAATTTAGAGGAGCAACCAGTAGATTGCAGAATGTATTTTTGCAGACTTAACCATGTGTAGTTAGCCACGAATTGGAAGCAATATGAATCCCCAATAGTATCCTTATTGCAGCAAGTATTTCTTACTAAAATATGACATTATTGATCAATTAACAAACTCAGCACTTTAGTTCATCACACGTTATTTTAGATCACTTTTTTCTTAACACAAACATTGCATCAGAAAGGACACAATTGTATTTAACTTAAGAAAACATGATTACCCACCGCACTCCAAACAACTACTTTGCCATACATCACAAATGAATGCAGTGGCACTACATTAACAGTATTGAAGAGCGGAGACAATGTTATGATGCATGCATGCATTCGAACTGAGCAACAACAGACTCATTGTTCATATAGATACAAACAAAGTGGCACGTTAGAGTGGGAGCCAGATTCGATCAAACTGACGATTGTTTTCATTGTGTTGGTGATTTTTGCAATTAGGAACATATTTGTCAGACTGTAACGTGTCATCCTTTTGTATCATGTGTTGTGTTGCGGCGTATATGGCTATATTCTTTACCCATCCAGCTCGGATGTAGGCACATCTTGTAGACTGTAGAGTTCAACCTCTTTTCTCAGTGCTCCCTTTATGGGAACTGCATAGGGACATTGCGTGTCATCTTTGTGAATATACTCACTTGCAAGAGGTCTTTTCAACGTGGACATTGAGTTATCTCCTAAAATATGTTATGACCATACACCTTTTTCAAATGGCTATTTTGAGAAGTATAACCAAGATAAAGTTAATGAGACTACTTGTCCTGTACACCAAAATGTCACCACCAAAAGATGGAATCAATCAAAGGCAAGTCTGGGGAAATAAATTCATGTGTTCCCCCAGCCACCTGACTTTTCATTGTATTTAGGTGATTTGGGTTCAGCCACATTTTTTAAAGTTTTGAGTCACAAATTAAGGTGAAGCTTATGACAATTCTGGCTGATGAAATGTTGCTGTAAACATTGGGTTGAAGAGGACAGACCTTTTCATGCAAGCACATGTTCAAAGCAAACTAAGTATACAGCTAATGGAATATCTCAGAAGTTCAGAAGATTTCCTGCCAATTCTCTTAAGAAAGCTGTAAGTGATTTCAATCCGGCATACACCTAAGTCAACGCCTAGCGTGTAATGCACAACTGAAATCCTTATTTGTTGTTGTCTAAAAGTTCTTTTTTCTGAACAATGTACCACGCATATCACGCCCTTCTCCTGGAACCCCCTCCACCCCCCGTCACACTGAACCAGGAATCAGGCTGGTTTGCAAAGTTGAATATTTATTTATGTATTTAGAAAATTAATGAAACTGTGTTTTAATGGGTACACAATGATCACCAATGGGGTGATGTAACACTAAATAATCTCTTTAATACACAAGGAGTAATAGTAAGCAAAACAATCGAGCACAGAAGTACTACTTTTGTGTGTGTGTTCAGATGAAATAGCAGTGCGGTTTCTAGTTCCCCTTGCACACCCTCAACCCCCCAATAGGCAATGTAAAGAGATAGGAAGAGAGAGCGCAGGTATTCAGGAATGACAGAATTCAAACAAAATATCAATCCTCTTTTCCCCCCAGCAACACAAGAGAAAAATAAAATTGATTTGCAAGCGGTCAGAATGGTTTTAAAGCTATCTTGAGATTGAATTGGTTTAAATTGCTGAAATTGTTTAAATTCTTATCGGAGCCGCTTTGGATAGTTGCACACAAACACTAGCAATGATTTGATACTAAGAAACTAAGAAATAATACTAATACTAAGAAACAATATGATATCTTAAAATTAAGGTCGAAAGCAATCAAAGGCTGTTTTACACGTGTCAGAATTTCCCTAAAACGAAATTTGCAGCAAACATTTCAATGCGCCGTAATCCCGATCATGGGAGAACCGTATGGTTTTGGAGTGCAGATGAGGAAGTTATGGACGTTTTAGTGGAGATAGTTTTTTCGAGATAGGTGCAAGAATGGGAAAATGGGAATGCACTTTTAAAATTACAAAAAAGATTTCTTACACTAGAGGATGACTATGAATAAATAAATACCACACAGGAACACAGCCACTTTGTCGAAATAGAAAGTATATTGTGCCTCCTATTGTAATAAATATATTTAATATTGGCCTACGCCAAGCTGCTCGAAAGTCGCTTGCGAAAGTAATCTGTGTTGCAAGTTCCTGACCTTAAATCCATGTAGGCCGCCATTTTAGGTCAAACCGCCATTTTAGGATTCGTTGTGTAAAAGTCACCCTCTGAGCTAAAATGGTGGATGATGTCATTGCAGAATACAACATGGCCGTCTTGACCTCTGTACATAGCTAATGTGTAATTTGCCTGCAGGCCACTTGTTGAGGTCATGAACTGAGACCTTGTCCTTCACTGACCTATGTGTAGAAAGGATAAATCGTGCAATGAAAACTAATCCACGAGCATATGTTGAGACAATGTATTCAAATACTGAACAAAGAACATCTGTTTAACTACATTGTATTAATGTTTAAGAAGGCCTGCATGGAAAACTTTAGAATACACAGCTATTGCATATGCTTGTTGATACATGTATTAAAGGCAAACCAGCTATATGCGGTTATTTGAGACTTGGCACGAACCCTAGATCGGTGATATATTAAAAGGAATATTAACCCAAAGTGGGGCTGGGCATTGCGCCCACAAAATCTATAAAAAGCAAATGCATTCTAATGTACAGCGTCTCTCACTGAACACACTGAACCACGCTGGAGTTCGTTGTGTTGTACTGAGGGCCGATAACTATCTGATTTTGCTCTGTTTCTGTAATTGGATTCAGTATAGAATAAAATACTTTGTATGTTCCTTTGTAACCCGTGTTCGGTGTATTTCCTTTTGGGGTACTCAGCCTCGATATTCTTTTTTCTGTTTTCACAGTTGGCGCCCGAATAGGGACCCTCCAGATTGATGTCGGATTGTTGAAAGTTGACACACGCTATCGGACTGGGATCGGACGGTGTGTCATAAATGGGCCCCTGGATGAGACGCGACACCTCAGCCGCGCTGCACGACCCGATCCCTGGACGATTAGCTTGTGGTCTGAGATGGCATCTTGACGAGGGTCCACTTATCGAGGCGGACAGATTTGCCGAAATCACCATACACGAGGTAAGATTAGTTAGGTAAGATTCTTAGAATTATCGGTCCTCCTAAGGTTTGGTCAGGTGAGTCGTGACCCGATTCTTAATTTAACCCTGACAATTTGAATTTTGGCGCATTGTATCTGTAGACACAATTATTAACCAGGTAACACCAAGAATTTGAGATATGCCTGGGAAATTGTCTGCCTGCTTTAGGGCATTATTCCGCAGTGATAGACAATCGTAGGAATTTAGCCATCCCGCACCACAGGAGGGGTTGCCGGCATTTACTATGTACTGTAAGTACGGCATTGGAAGTATAGTATTTAATGATATTTGGCACAGACAAACCAGACATGCCTCCGAACTTCAGTGGCCAATCAATGGTAGTTTTGAGATCCCTCGCATTGAATATTTGGAGTCAGTCTTGTTAAAGAAAAAAGCTAGACCTGCAGCATTTGATGTTTTGCAGAATTGGAAAAAAGAAGCATTGCAACAACTTAAAGGTAGAGAGAAACATGCACGTCGTCATAAAACAAACACTGAAAAAGCATTGTTATATGACCAAAACAAACAGGCTGAGGCGACTAAAAATATGGATAGGGCTTCTCACTTGGTATTCAGAAAATCTATCCTTCTAAAGATCTTCATATTTCTGATGAGTTTATTGACAAAATATTAAATGAACGAAGGCATGGTGCCTCTGCGCCACCTCCGTATGTTCCTCTTCCCACTGCTGTACCTCCTCCTGCTGTTTTTCCTGCTCTTCCTGTTCAGTCTGTTGTTCCTACTCCTCCGGTTTGTGTCCCTCCACCTGCTCCTCTGCCTCTTTTTATCTCACCAATTATAGTACCTCCATCGAGTTTGCCTGCTCCCTCTCTTCCAAGTGGTCCTGAGCCGCTTGTAATCGATCGAGGTACGTGAACAAAAGTTGTCACTCGCAATACTGTACCGCTGGAGAAGAAACGTGAGTTAATTGCATGGGCTAAGCATTGGATGGAGAAGGATGATCAAGCTAGTGTTTTTGCCACACTTTGTAATACGGATAATTTTCCTGAGAAAAATGTTTTTATTGAAGGTTTAGGGATTCAGTTATGTATAATGTGGGGAAGATTAAATAATGCAGATGTTCCGCAAGGGTTAAGGGATCTGAATACTCTAGCACTTTCCATAGACACTGTGGAGAAGGTAAATGATCTTGTCGAGAGGTTATTTGGGTATAGAAAGGAGTTAGAAAAGATACAGAATGAGGATGATGAAGAGGAGAATATGTATGTACAGAAACGGTTCCTTCTGTGTCGTAAACCGATATCGGAGGAAATGCGAATTTGTAAGAAAGACGCGATTAGATGGATTTCAGACATATCGATAACTCCAGTTGAGGTATATGACACATATAGTCAATATATGTTGGAAATGCAGAGGAAAGTGCTACAGGTAATGGTAGAGTACCTGCAGGATGAGTGTGTAAAAAGGAAGATTAGTTGTCCCACAGAGTTATTGACCGTTTATAAGAGAGCTTTTTCACTTGACACTTCTTCGACTGCTTTAGCGCTCGACTTGGCCCTGTTGCTTAGTAAGCGTTCAGAGTTGCCTACATCTCAGTTGCCTATGAGAGAGGTTCCTCCTACATTTGTCCCGAAGGTTGAGGTTGAGGCTGATCCTGTAAATAATATAGTCGCTGTGAACATTCCTGCACATTATGTATCACAGTTTGTTCACGTCCCGTTTTCACGGCAGGAAGTGAACACCATTAGACAGTCTATTCCTGGCATTAGAAAAAATCCGACAGGGTTCTATAAAGAGATGGAATCTGTTTTGCAATCCTCAGTGTTCACCTTAGGTGACATTGATTTGTTGTTTCCTGTACTCCTGCCCGTAGATTTATGGAAACAAGTTAGAATGATTGACGATGTACCCGGGTTGGAGATAGATGGGCGAATATAACCATACTCGATGGGGAAAGGCCAGCTGGCGAAAGACCGCAACAGGTGATATTAACTCTGCCTGATAGAATCATTGCTAAATTAAAAACCATAATTCCCGAAAAAAGAATTATTTGGGACAAGCTTACAGTCTGTGTCCAAGGAAAGTCTGAAGGTGCTACCGAGTTCTTTAACCGGTTCAAACAGGTGTTCTCGGATTTCAGTGGACAAGACTTAGGCACAGAGTCTGGGAAAAGATTATTTGTGGACAAATTTGTACGTGGATTACTGCCTGACATTCAGTCACAGATTATGTCTTCTGAGAGCGCTTGGCAGGCGAAATCACAATCAGAAGTACTGCACATGGCTCAGTACTATGAGAACTGTGTCAATAATGAAAAGATAGGATTGAAAAACGGAAAGGCGATTTAAAAACTAAAGTGCTATTGCTGCAAATTGTTAGGGGCACCAGAGAGGGTAATTCTCAGGTTAGAGGTCAGTATTGCCCGCAGGGGAATGTGCCCTTGGGTCCTGTGAATATTAACCAGTGTGCTCATTGTCATCGAGAGGGTCATTGGCGAGCACAATGCCCCGTCCTTCAACAACGGTCGAATAATACATTTGTTAATATGGGTAGGCGATCCAGAGGTTGCCCGGGCGTAAGAGGCCCTTGGTAGAGGTCAGTTTACACAGGACCCTCAAGAACCTTTCTCGCAGGACAATCAGACTCCGAATGTGGACACTAGGAATATATTTGATCATCCTTCCGCTGCATCTGAAGAGCTTCCGTTTGATGATATTCTGTTTTGTTAGGATTGCCCGAAGCAGGGTTTGGACCCTACACCTATTCCTGTCAATCAGAAAGGTCCCTACGTTGAAATGGTGGTGGGAAATTGGAAACATCAGCTTTTGATAGACACTGGAGCACAGAAGTGTTCCATTGGTCATTTGCGGGTTCCAAACATTCCACTGTCAGGGCAAACAAATGTTTCTGTAGGGTTTTCCGGTACACCAGTTGTTTGTCCGGTTTCTATGCCGGTACCTATTTCTTTGGGTCCCTTTACAGACCAGTGTCCTTTTGTGCTGATTTCGGATTTCGGGGAGAACTTGCTGGGGTTGAATTTGTTAAAAGAATTAAATGCAGTGATTTATTGTTCTTCTGATGGAGTGTGCTTGACGATTTCACCAAAGCAATTTTCTGCCTCGCAATTTTTGACTAGACCTTTGCCTCCAGAATTCATTGATGTACCAGAGAGCTTGTGGGCTGTCGACGACAATGATGTCAGTGTTTTACAGATCGAGCCTGTTAAGATAGTTTTGAAACATGGAATTGAGCTGCCATGCATTCCCCAGTATAAGATTTTGGTTGAGGGCGAGCGAGCTTTGAAATGTATTGTTTACGATTTTGTGCATCGCAGTGTGATTGAAGACATTTCAGGAAGTTTGTGTAATAGTCCGATTTTACCCATGTACAAGAAAGGCAATAATATAATTCCATTCCGTTTTATAATTGATTTACGTGCCATTAATAAAGTTGTGGCACCACAATTTCCAATTGTGCCTGATGTAACAACGATCCTAACCATGATTCCAGCTACTGCTACTTGCTTTAGTGTTGTGGACTTAAAGAATGCGTTCTTTAGTATTCCTATACACAAGGATAGTAGATATTTGTTTGCGTTCACCTTAGGGGGAAGCTCGTTTACATTTACTCGTGCACCTCGAGGGTACACAGAGAGTCCTATTATTTATAGTAGGGCTTTGAAAGGACAACTTGATACCCTTGAATTGCCCTCTACCTGTACTTTGCTTCAGTACATTGACGATTTTCTTCTAGCTGCTGACTCTGAGAGTGCCTGTAAGGAGGGCACTGTGTTATTACTTATTCATCTAGCTAAGCATGGTCACAAAGCTTCGCTTAAAAAATGTCAATGTTGTTGTCAGGAGGTCGCCTATTTAGGCTATCTCCTGTCAAAGGAGGGAAGAAGATTGACACCTGAAAGAATAAAACACGTTTCTGGCATGTCTGTCCCAAATACACAGAAGGAAGTTAGGGCCTTGATAGGTATGGCTTCTTACTGTAGGTTGTGGATCCTGAATTTCTCACTAGTGATCAAACTGATGGTGGCTTTGACAAAGAAGGGCATTTCTTCACCATTGCCATGGAATGCGGTACACCAGCAGTCATTTGACTTGCTTAAGACTGCATTATGCTCTGCACCAGTTTTGGGCACACCAAACTATGAAAAGGCATTTGTATTGTTTGTGCATGAATGTGATGGATGTGCTTTGGCTGTATTAACGCAGGAGCAAGGAGGGAAGAATAGGCCGTCCGGTTACTATTCTTCCGCCCTTGATCCTGTAGCATGGGCTTTGCCAAGATGTTTGCGTGCTGTCGCTGCTGCTGCTGCGTTTGTAAAACAGAGTGAGGGAATGGTCCTAGGCCATAATCTAACCCTGATGGTGCCTCACTCTGTAGATGTTCTATTGAACCAAACTCAAACACAACACCTCACTTCTGCACGGTTGACAATATATGAATTGATCTTGTTTGCTCCCCACATTCAAATTAAGAGGTGTTGTGTCCTTAATCCGGCTAAACTCCTACCTTTTCCGTAAGATACTACTTGCGCTGATGAAGAGTCACATGATTGTTTGTATACGACCGAACAAGAAACAAAGGGCAGAATTGATTTGAAAGATACTCCTTTGGATAATCTGCAAGGAGAGCTGTTTTGTGACGGCTCTTGCTTTAAACTTCCAGATGGTACATCCACAGCCGCTTATGCAATCACTACATTGAGCACGGTTGTGGAAACTAAGAGAATTACGCATAATTCTGCGCAGGCCGCAGAGATTATAGCATTGACCCGAGCTTGTGAACTTTCCGAAGGGCTTGCAGTAAATATATATACTGATAGTCAGTATGCCTTTGGGGTGGTTCACAACTTTGGGAGCCTTTGGTCAGAAAGAGGGTTCCTAACTTCGCATGGCACCAAGATTGAACATGGCTCCCTAATAGTGCAACTACTCTCAGCGCTTGCGCTCCCTATTCAGTTAGCAGTTATGAAATGTGCAGCACATCGAAAGATTGTGGATGATATTGGAAAAGGGAATGCTTTCGCTGATCAGATAGCTAGACAAACTGCCACAGATCTTTTCACGGAGATGTATGTTTCAAGGGAGACTGTAGATGCCTATGTAAAAGACACAACGGTATCATCAAGAACAATCTTGCTAAAATGTGTGCCGGCACCAAACTAAAATGGCCGGACGCCTTACCGATCATGTTACTAGCCATGCGTACAACCTGTCAAACTCAGACTGGGCTCTCTCCATTTGAGGTGGTAATGGGGAGACCTGCCAATATCTGGAATCTTCCAAAATGCCGAACTTTAAAGAATGTTGAAAATGTACTACTTTCAGATTATTGTAGCCAATTGACTAAAAACCTGTATTTGATTTACCATCAGGTACGAGAAGCTTTACGTGTACGATACGAGGGTCCGGGCCACGGCATACGACCTGGGAGTTGGGTGCTCGTCAAATCATTTGAGCGCACCTCTTGCCTCGCGCCTCGCTGGTGTGGCCCATTCCATACAAAAGAAGTTTCGAAGGCTCGTCCACGGCGGGATGAGAATGGTGACACCCCGGCACAAGTATTGGGAGATATAGCAAAATCAGTTGTGCCATTTTGGGGGCAGATAGCGAATTCAGAAGATTTCAGAAAACTAGCGAGAGTACTGGAGAGAACCATCAACCGGACCACGGACATACTCTGTAATATGATGTTAGAACAAAAGGCGATAAGATTAGAAGCACTTCAAAATCGAATGGCATTAGATGTCATTCTAGCTGAGCGTGGTGGAGTATGCAAATTAGTGGGGTCCACTTGCTGTGTTTTCGTACCAGATTCCTCCTCAACTATCTTCAAGGCAATACAGAATCTGCACGTCCTTAGTTCCGAAGTGCATATTCCCGAGGGAAAGTGGGATCTGAGCGCTTGGTTCGGGGACTTGTTGCGATCTTTGGGTTGGAAGGTGCTTTCGGTCTAATTGATTATTTTGGGAATACTGTTGTTTCTTTGGTGTTTGTTAGGGAGAATTCTCTGTTTAGGCTGAATTTCCTAACCTAGTGAGTCCCCCAGCAGCTTTGCTGGATTTCTGGAGTTTGTTTTTTCCATCCTGCCAAGAGTGAGACTCTTTTTCCCCCACTCTTGGACATGTATGTGTGTGTAATTCCTTTGAAATGTCAATGTGTTCGATGGGCTATGGGGTCTTTTACTCCATAAGGTCTCATATGTTTTTCTATGTGTGTTACACCACATCCTACGTGCCGTAACACTGGGGCGTCCTAGCGGACCCCCACCATAGACTCCATACCCGGGGACTGACTACTGTCTCCCCGGGCATGTAAAGTCACCATTGGCTTTACTAGACCTAAATTTACTAACAGAACTAGTACAAACCATCGTATGGTGGACGTACTAGTAGGGGTAATTCGATTAATCCTGGATCTGTTACTCGAGGGGGCACTGTCCCGTCCCCCCTCGTCGAGTTTCGGCTGGTGGCAGTGGAAACTACTTGTTATGTTCGACCCCAAACATAACCCTATGGGATTCGTCCCATTGTTGGAGATTGATACTTTTTCTCGTTAATCTCTAACGTACCACCGATCTACTTATCTTAAATAGGTTTATCGGATGGTATTTTCTGCCAGAACTCGGTTTGTAAAATGGCGTCTGTGTTCATCTCTGTGACTCCTAAACCAAAGGTTGAGCCCTTTGTTCCACTTTTGGCGGGCTCTGTACAGAGACCCTCCTAAGTGGTGCAATTCTGTCTGGGTTACAACAGGGGTATGGGAGAGGGTTTAGGCGCCCTGGACCGAGTTACCTTGCCAACTCCGGTCGCACTCTGGAGTGATTGGCCCAAGTGGTGAGCCTTCCCGCTCACCACTTAGCATGTGTTGATTGACAGCTAGGCTGAATTAATGGGGGTTTTCTGCATAAAAGCAGGGCTTTTGGGACTGGATCTTCAGAAGTCGCCACAGGACCTAAGAATCCGATGAGGGTAACGCTGAGCCGACCTGCAATGACGACACCTCCGGTGGAGCCCTGCTGAGCCGACTCAGCACTTCCCGACGACAGAAGAGATCTCCCTGCCGGAGAGTCTGTTCCCCTGGCTGGTGGGAACAACCAGCCCCCTTTGCTTTTTATTTGCCTCAGTACGCAGTGGTCGAATTGCCCGTGCAGAGCACCCCGGCACCTGGATAGCCACTACCCCTGTACCGCGACCCAAAGGTGGTGCCTTGTGACGGAGCACTCCGCGGCTGGTCTCTTCCCTGGTGGTGCACCGGACTTCCCTTTTCTTCGACGACGAGATCATCTCTACTCTTGGCAAAGACCCGACGTGCATCCACCACCAGGAACAACTGCCCCCGCCGGAGCTGCCCTCCACAACAAGGTACCGTGTCCGCCTGGCTTTCCTTTCGATCGGTTCGAGTGAGGTGTCTTAATCCTCTCCGTTCTGTTGGGTCGCCTCCAAGCTTTTCTCATTTGTTGTTCTGAACTGGTTCAATCTGCCGATAACAATTTGCTACAAAGACTTGAATGCATCTCCACTAGAGACTTTTTGGGACATCGCGCCTTGCCTCTCGCCGAGTGGGCCTGGCCTCTGAACTTTATGATCTATTGTGATTCTTGCCTTCCTGCCTTGCATTTTATCCGCGAAGGATTGAACTGTGTTGATTTCATAACCTGCCTATCTTTTTCTCTCCCATCCTAACTAATGTTCGAGTGTCATCTAGGTTGAGGTATACACCTCTGTCTGAAAATAAGTGGTACCAGTAGAACCTAGAGTTGTCGAAATATTGCTAGGGGGATTGATTGTTTTCTGCTTCGTAGAGTAATTGTGTTTGATTTGTTTGCCGTGAATTTGCTATAGTGTTTTTCATAGATGTTCTGTTATAAATAAATACCTTAATATCTTTACACTAAGCCTCGTTGCGTGTTTGCTTGTCTTGCTGTGAAGAATTGCCCTATTTTGTATACTCCACATACTGCTCAACTTTTCTTGAGGGAAGTCTGACTGCTCAGCCACAGCTACCAAGTGAATCTGTGTGGTACAGACTGCTACCAAGTGGGTTCACCGCCAAACGCCTGTGGTCCTAAATCTTTTGCAGTGGTCCCAGAGGGAACTGCACAGGTTTCCGCCTAACACTGGTGTACAGCGGTGGGATTTGTATCGAGTATACAGTTTAGAGTGCTTTTCGACACTGTAGGATAACTAACCACAAAACTTTGCACAAAAAGCAACTTTCAAAAAACATGTCTATGATGGAAACTTCCAGTCAAGAGTCCTTGTCAGGTGAAAATACTGAGAGTTTGCAAGCTCTCTGTAGGCAAGCGAATCTTTCTGTAAGAGGCAAGAAGTTAGAACTAATCGAGAGATTGCTGGCGAACCAAAGTCTGGGTACTGGTTCAGAGGAACCAATCTCTCCAGCGACTGTAGATAACAGTGATGGAGTTGATCTGAATCGTAATTCTGATGATAGCGATGAAGAGGCTGACGAGGACGGCGAGGCTAACAAAACTGTCTCCCCTGCTCCTCCACCCGCCTTACCAGCTGTGCCTACGGGGCCCATACCAGGTCCCACAAGTAACCCTGCTTATTTTGAACTTGAAAAAATGAAGCTCGAACTAGAATACAAACGGTTCTTGGCTCAATCCGAACGAAACCAAGAGCTCGAGTTCAGACGGATGAATGCCCAGGCTGAGCAGAAGCAAGCTGAGTTAAGACTCAGGGAAATAGAACTTAATCACGAGTTAGAGATGAAAAAGTTGTCTATGGAAAATGCTTCTCTCTCCTCTGGTTCCTCTAGGAGCTCCAGTCCCAAAAGACCCCAGATGCCGAAGGAATTAGTGGGTATGTATGAACCAAGATTGGATGTGTTGGATTGGTTGAAACTGTTTGAATACAATCATATCATGGGCTCCAGGACATCACCGGGAATGCTTTGCTTCCCTGGTTGTTCTCTAGGCTCCCTCCTGTTGCGACTGATGTGGTAATGGAGTTGGGGGAGGCGGATAAGACGGATTACGAAAGTGTGAAACTAGCTTTAATAGCTAGATTCGGGAAGACCCCTTCCCAGTATCTTAAGAGGTTTAGAAACCTCAAAAAGCATGATGGTACCCCTTGGGCTACCTGGGTGAGTGAAGGGTTGAAAAACTTAGAGGGATGGATTAAGGGTTACAAAGTGAACACTTATGAGGGTATGAGGAATCCTTTTATGTTGGAGTCTATTTATGATGCCTGTTCTCCTGAGCTCAGACAGCACTTGGCTGATTCGAAGGAATTGGATTCCAGGGAGCTAGCTAAGGCTGCTGACTTGTGGGTTGCCAACAGGGCTACTCGTAAGGATTCTGGGGCAACTCAGAAAAAGGATGAGGGAAAACAGCCTAAAAAAGACTCAAAAGAGAATTCTAATAACTCACATTCCAAAGAGGGCCCCAAACAAAACCAGAAGGGTAAGCCACCGGGAAAACCACAGCAGAATAGTGTGCCTTCTGGTGCCAAACCGGAAGGAGGTCAGAACAAGCCACCATTCCAGAAAGCATTTGGTAAATGCTTTGTTTGTGGCTCGACTGACCACGTGAAAGGAGATCCCAGATGTAAGGGACAAACCTTCAGGGGTCCAGCTTGTATCCTTAGCCTTCGCTCCAGAGGAGGAAGTCCAAATGGCAAGTGGAAACTTTCTACTGCTAGCTGACGAACCCATTGGAGTCTCAGCCAGCGTTTCTTTAGTATTTCTGGGGTTGTGGGAACAACAGAATTTAGATGTCTATAATTCTATCCCTTTTAATACTAAAGAGTATTATAAGGACAGTGTCCAGGTGAATGGTCAGGAGACTCCTGCCATTAGGGACACTGGGGCCAGCATAACTGTGGTGGATAAATCGTTTTTTCAGGCTGAGGATGTTGCTAAGGCACCCAAACGCCTCACCAAGTTAGCTGGAGGGCCTGTGCAGATGCTTCCCCAATTACCAGTTCTCATCCAGTGTAACGACATGACTGTGAAGATACCTGTCAGCATACAGAGTGAGGTACCAGGACGCGTACTGTTGGGTAACGATTTGAAAACCCTCGGAGTTGTATTGCATACTCCCAGACCTCCTAGTAAACAGTTACAGGAGCTAACCAGACCTGCAAGAGAGAGGACCATGCGCGGTACTCTGCAGGAGATGATGAAGCAAGATATCACTCCTGCTCCACTGGAATTGTCGGCCGCTGTCTCCAAGAAATCAGAAGCGAAAGGGAAACCTAAGGCTTCTACCCCGAAACAAGCAGCCCACATTCCAGTGCAGCCAACATGGACTTCCCCGCGTTTGTCCACAGTTACACCCGTAACTCCACCTCCAGCCGAGGCTGAGAGGGAGGTACATCCCTGTGTGGTAGAATTAGACTCTGAGGAAGAGCTAATGGAAGGCCAGGAACTCATTGGAGATCTGGATCCTGTTGACCATCCTGAGCTGCAGTCTTTACTGGCAGAAGGGGGACCCAGCAGAGCAGACTTCAGTAAGGGACAGAGAGAATGTCCAACTATGGAAGGTCTTTCGCCACCAGGCAGAAGCTCAGGCTGAAGGGCAAGAGCCTGGGAAATACAGGTTGCTCTGGGAAGATGGCCTCTTCTACAGTGAACCGACCGAATCTGCACCTGGAGACTACAAACGACTTGTAGTACCCCAAGAGAACAGACCACAGTTCTTGCAGTTAGCCCACGAGATTCCTTTGGCTGGTCACTTGAGATACAAGAAGACTAAGGAAAGGCTCTCTCTCTACTTCTATTGGCCGAAGATGGGGGCCGAAGTAGAAAAACACTGCAGGAGCTGCCACACCTGCCAGATCTCTGGTAAGGTTGGTTCCAAGAATGTGGCACCTTTAGTGCCTCTCCCAGTCATGGGAGTCCCATTTGAGAGAGTAGGGATTGACATTGTTGGTCCCCTTGATCCTCCAACCTCCTCAGGCAACAGGTTTATACGTGTTGTAGTAGACCATGCTACTAGGTATCCTAAGGCAATTCCTATGAGGACTGTTACAGCTCCGGCTGTGGCTAAGGCCCTCCTTGGTATTTTTACTAGGGTCGGGTTTCCGAAGGAAGTAATCTCTGACAGGGGGTCGAACTTTATGTCCCAATACATGAAAGCCATGTGGAAAACCTGCGGAGTTACTTACAAGTTCTCAACGGCTTACCACCCACAAACCAATGGGTTGGTAGAACGGTTCAACCGAAGCATGAAGAGCATGATAGGTGCTTTAGAGGAACCCCTTAAGCGCAAGTGGGACCTTCTACTGCCATGCCTTCTCTTTGCTTATAGAGAAGTCCCTCAGGAGGGCGTAGGTTACTCGCCCTTCGAACTCCTCTATGGTCATCCCGTCAGAGGTCCATTGGCCCTGATTAAGGAGGGGTTGGAGAGTGCTCCTTCCCCCAAGCCAGTCAGAGTGACTGACTACGTGATAGGTCTCCAGAGGAGAATGTCGCACATGATGACGGAAGCAAGCGATAACTTGAAAGCTGGACAAGCATTGGTCAAGCACTGGCACGATCAAAAGGCTAACATGGTTGAGTTCGCTCAAGACCAGCTCGTTCTCGTTATGATCCCAACAAGGCAGAGGGCCTTGCAAGATAAGTGGATGGGACCCTTCCGAGTAGTGGGTAAACTCAGAGAGGTTAACTATCTGGTGGACTTGGGCAATCCCAAGGAGGCTCCGACAGTCTTTCACACCAACCGACTTAAAGCGTATGTCTCACGACCTGATGAAGGAGCGTTGCTTCTAGCATCATCCGAGGAAGAAGAAGGTAGTGAAGCTCTTCCGGATCTCCTCAGAGGCTTGCCTTTAGATGAAAAAATTGAAGGAGTGAAACTCTCCTCCAATCTGACACCCGAGCAACAAGAAGAGTGCAAATCGATGTTGAATCAGTTTGCCCTTCTGTTCTCGCTTTCACCAGGCTTGACCCCTTGGGGCCAGCACGACATACTCACTGGTGACTGTCTGCCAGTCAAAAGCAGAGGATACAGCATGTCAGAAAACGTACAAACCTACATCAAAGGTGAGGTCAGCAAGATGCTTGATCTCGGGGTAATAGAGCCCTCTACAAGTCCATGGTCTAGCCCCGTTGTGTTAGTACCAAAGGCCGGATCTAAAGAACTTAGATTCTGCGTGGATTATAGATCTCTTAATGCAGTCACCAAGACTGATGCCTACCCTTTGCCAAGAACAGATGAGTTGGTGGATAAACTTGGCGCCGCCCAGTTCCTCAGCACATTTGACTTGACGTTAGGCTATTGGCAAATAGCCCTGACAGACCATGCCAAGGAGAAAACTGCATTTTCTACCCCCGTTGGCTTATACCAGTTTAAGGTAATGCCTTTCGGATTGAAAAATGCTACGTTTCAACGGATGGTAAACCAGGTTCTAAATGGGATGGAGGACTTCTGCATGGCATACTTGGATGACATCGCAGTGTTCAGCAATTCCTGGGAAGAACATGTAACCCACCTGAGAGATGTTTTGCAGGCTCTTGGACGAGCCAATCTGACCATAAAGGCGAGTAAATGCCAATTTGGACAGAGTAAGGTAGTCTATCTTGGTAAAATTGAAGCTGTGCAAAATTGGACAACACCGACTACTCAAAACCAGGTGAGAGCCTTCCTATGCCTCACTGGGTATTACAGGAATTTCATAGAGAACTATGGGACCATAGCTTCTCCACTGAATGTCATCTCCTCGCCCAAATTTCCTAAAAAGGTTAAATGGAACGAGGGGTGCAATCAGGCTTTTGAAAACCTGAAAAAGGCTCTTTGCCAAGCCCCAGTACTCAGAGCTCCTGATTACCGCCAACACTTCATTGTGCAGACAGATGCTTTGAATGTAGGGATAGGTGCCGTACTCAGTCAACTGGATGGGAAATGTGGAGAGCACCCCGTTTGCTTCATCAGCCGCAAGCTGAAGGATCCTGAAACAAGGTGGGCGACAATCGAAAGAGAGTGCTTTGCTATCATGTGGGCTCTGAAGAAGTTTAGGCCGTACTTGTATGGTTCTACTTTCGTCATTCAGACTGACCACCAACCCTTGAGATGGTTAATGCAAATGAAAGGGGAAAACCCAAAACTATTGAGATGGTCGATCTGCCTGCAAGGGTTTGATTTCACCATTGAGGACAGGTCAGGATGTCACCACCAAAATGCTGATGGTCTCCCTAGGATGTTTGTCATCAACTAGAGGTATGAGATTCATTCAGGAGTGGATTAAATCCTCCTGTCCCTTAGTCTGGGGGGGGGCGAGTGTTAGGGAGAATTCTCTGTTTAGGCTGAATTTCCTAACCTAGTGAGTCCCCCAGCAGCTTTGCTGTATTTCTGGAGTTTGTTTTTTCCATCCTGCCAAGAGTGAGACTCTTTTTCTCCCACTCTTGGACATGCATGTGTGTGTAATTCCTTTGAAATGTCAATGTGTTCGATGGGCTATGGGGTCTTTTACTCCAAAGGGTCTCATATGTTTTTCTATGTGTGTTACACCGCATCCTACGTGCTGTTACACTGGGGCGTCCTAGCAGACCCCCACCATAGACTCCATACCCGGGGACTGACTACTGTCTCCCCGGGCATGTAAAGTCACCATTGGCTTTACTAGACCTAAATTTACTAACAGAACTAGTACAAACCATCGTATTGTGGACGTACTAGTAGGGGTAATTTGATTACTCCTGGATCTGTTACTCGAGGGGGCACTGTCCCGTCCCCCCTCGTCGAGTTTTGGCTGGTGGCAGTGGCCCCCGAACATAACCCTATGGGATTCGTCCCATTGTTGGAGATTGATACTTTTTCTTGTTAATCTCTAACGTACCACTGATCTACTTATCTTAAATAGGTTTATCGGATGGTATTTTCTGCCAACACTCGGTTTGTAAAATGGCATCTGTGTTCATCTCTGTGACTCCTAAACCAAAGGTTGAGCCCTTTGTTCCACTTTTGGCGGGCTCTGTACAGAGACCCTCCAAAGTGGTGCCATTCTGTCTGGGTTACCACAGGGGTGTGGGAGGGGGTTTAGGCACCCTGGACCGAGTTGCCTTGCCAACTCCGGTCGCACTCTGGAGTGATTGGCCCAAGTGGTGAGTCTTTCCGCTCCGGCTTTTGGGACTGGATCTTCAGAAGTCGCCACAGGACCTAAGAATCCGACGAGGGTAACGCTGAGCCGACCTGCAACGACGACACCTCCGGTGGAGCCCTGCTGAGCCGACTCACCACTTCCCAATGACAGAAGAGATCTCCCTGCCGGAGAGTCTCTTACCCTGGCTGGTGGGAACAACCAGCCCCCTTTGCTTTTTATTCGCCTCAGGACGCAGTGGTCGAATTGCCCATGCAGAGCACCCCGGCAACCGGATAGCCACTACCCCCGTACCGCAACCAAAAAGTGGTGCCTTGTGACGGAGCACTCCGCGGCTGGTCTCTTCCCTGGTGGTGCACCGGACTTCCCTTTTCTTCAACGACGAGATCATCTCTACTCTTGGCAAAGACCCGACGTGCATCCACCACCAGGAACAACTGCCCCCGCCGGAGCTGCCCTCCACAACAAGGTACCGTGTACGCCTGGCTTCCCTTTCGATCGGTTCGAGTGATGTGCCTTAATCCTCTCCGTTCCGTTGGGTCGCCTCCAAGCTTTTCTCATTTGTTGTTCTGAACTGGTTCAATCTGACGATAACAATTTGCTACAAAGACTTGAATGCATCTCCACTAGAGACTTTTTGGGACATTGCGCCTTGCCTCTCGCCGAGTGGGCCTGGCCTCTGAACTTTATGATCTATTGTGATTCTTGCCTTCCTGCCTTGCATTTTATCTGCAAAGGATTGAACTGTGTTGATTTCATAACCTGCCTATCTTTTTCTCTCCCATCCTAACTAATGTTCGAGTGTCATCTAGGTTGAGGTATACACCTCTGTCTGAAAATAAGTGGTACCAGTAGAACCTAGAGTTGTCGAAATATTGCTAGGGGGATTGATCGTTTTCTGCTTCGTAGAGTAATTGTGTTTGATTTGTTTGCCGTGAATTTGCTATAGTGTTTTTCATAGATGTTCTGTTATAAATAAATACCTTAATATCTTTACACTAAGCCTCGTTGCGTGTTTGCTTGTCTTGCTGTGAAGAATTGCCCTATTTTGTATACTCCACATACTGCTCAACTTTTCTTGAGGGAAGTCTGACTGCACAGCCACAGCTACCAAGTGAATCTGTGTGGTACAGACTGCTACCAAGTGGGTTCACCGCCAAACGCCTGTGGTCCTAAATCTTTTGCAGTGGTCCCAGAGGGAACTGCACAGGTTTCCGCCTAACACTGGTGTACAGCGGTGGGATTTGTATCGAGTATGCAGTTTAGAGTGCTTTTCGACACTGTAGGATAACTAACCACAAAACTTTGCACAAAAAGCAACTTTCAAAAAACATGTCTATGATGGAAACTTACAGTCAAGAGTCCTTGTCAGGTGAAAATACTGAGAGTTTGCAAGCTCTCTGTAGGCAAGCGAATCTTTCTGTAAGAGGCAAGAAGTTAGAACTAATCGAGAGATTGCTGGCGAACCAAAGTCTGGGTACTGGTTCAGAGGAACCAATCTCTCCAGCGACTGTAGATAACAGTGATGGAGTTGATCTGAATCGTAATTCTGATGATAGCGATGAAGAGGCTGACGAGGACGGCGAGGCTAACGAAACTGTCTCCCCTGCTCCTCCACCCGCCTTACCAGCTGTGCCTACTGGGCCCATACCAGGTCCCACAAGTAACCCTGCTTATTTTGAACTTGAAAAAATGAAGCTCGAACTAGAATACAAACGGTTCTTGGCTCAATCCGAACGAAACCAAGAGCTCGAGTTCAGACGGATGAATGCCCAGGCTGAGCAGAAGCAAGCTGAGTTAAGACTCAGGAAAATAGAACTTAATCACGAGTTAGAGATGAAAAAGTTGTCTATGGAAAATGCTTCTCTCTCCTCTGGTTCCTCTAGGAGCTCCAGTCCCAAAAGACCCCAGATGCCGAAGGAATTAGTGGGTATGTATGAACCAAGATTGGATGTGTTGGATTGGTTGAAACTGTTTGAATACAATCATATCATGGGCTCCAGGACATCACCGGGAATGCTTTGCTTCCCTGGTTGTTCTCTAGGCTCCCTCCTGTTGCGACTGATGTGGTAATGGAGTTGGGGGAGGCGGATAAGACGGATTACGAAAGTGTGAAACTAGCTTTAATAGCTAGATTCGGGAAGACCCCTTCCCAGTATCTTAAGAGGTTTAGAACCCTCAAAAAGCATGATGGTACCCCTTGGGCTACCTGGGTGAGTGAAGGGTTGAAAAACTTAGAGGGATGGATTAAGGGTTACAAAGTGAACACTTATGAGGGTATGAGGAATCCTTTTATGTTGGAGTCTATTTATGATGCCTGTTCTCCTGAGCTCAGACAGCACTTGGCTGATTCGAAGGAATTGGATTCCAGGGAGCTAGCTAAGGCTGCTGACTTGTGAGTTGCCAACAGGGCTACTCGTAAGGATTCTGGGGCAACTCAGAAAAAGGATGAGGGAAAACAGCCTAAAAAAGACTCAAAAGAGAATTCTAATAACTCACATTCCAAAGAGGGCCCCAAACAAAACCAGAAGGGTAAGCCACCGGGAAAACCACAGCAGAATAGTGTGCCTTCTGGTGCCAAACCGGAAGGAGGTCAGAACAAGCCACCATTCCAGAAAGCATTTGGTAAATGCTTTGTTTGTGGCTCGACTGACCACGTGAAAGGAGATCCCAGATGTAAGGGACAAACCTTCAGGGGTCCAGCTTGTATCCTTAGCCTTCGCTCCAGAGGAGGAAGTCCAAATGGCAAGTGGAAACTTTCTATTGCTAGCTGACGAACCCATTGGAGTCTCAGCCAGCGTTTCTTTAGTATTTCTGGGGTTGTGGGAACAACAGAATTTAGATGTCTATAATTCTATCCCTTTTAATACTAAAGAGTATTATAAGGACAGTGCCCAGGTGAATGGTCAGGAGACTCCTGCCATTAGGGACACTGGGGCCAGCATAACTGTGGTGGATAAATCGTTTTTTCAGGCTGAGGATGTTGCTAAGGCACCCAAACGCCTCACCAAGTTAGCTGGAGGGCCTGTGCAGATGCTTCCCCAATTACCAGTTCTCATCCAGTGTAACGACATGACTGTGAAGATACCTGTCAGCATACAGAGTGAGGTACCAGGACGCGTACTGTTGGGTAACGATTTGAAAACCCTCGGAGTTGTATTGCATACTCCCAGACCTCCTAGTAAACAGTTACAGGAGCTAACCAGACCTGCAAGAGAGAGGACCATGCGCGGTACTCTGCAGGAGATGATGAAGCAAGATATCACTCCTGCTCCACTGGAATTGTCGGCCGCTGTCTCCAAGAAATCAGAAGCGAAAGGGAAACCTAAGGCTTCTACCCCGAAACAAGCAGCCCACATTCCAGTGCAGCCAACATGGACTTCCCCGCGTTTGTCCACAGTTACACCCGTAACTCCACCTCCATCCGAGGCTGAGAGGGAGGTACATCCCTGTGTGGTAGAATTAGACTCTGAGGAAGAGCTAATGGAAGGCCAGGAACTCATTGGAGATCTGGATCCTGTTGACCATCCTGAGCTGCAGTCTTTACTGGCAGAAGGGCGACCCAGCAGAGCAGACTTCAGTAAGGGACAGAGAGAATGTCCAACTATGGAAGGTCTTTCGCCACCAGGCAGAAGCTCAGGCTGAAGGGCAAGAGCCTGGGAAATACAGGTTGCTCTGGGAAGATGGCCTTTTCTACAGTGAACCGACCGAATCTGCACCTGGAGACTACAAACGACTTGTAGTACCCCAAGAGAACAGACCACAGTTCTTGCAGTTAGCCCACGAGATTCCTTTGGCTGGTCACTTGAGATACAAGAAGACTAAGGAAAGGCTCTCTCTCTACTTCTATTGGCCGAAGATGGGGGCCGAAGTAGAAAAACACTGCAGGAGCTGCCACACCTGCCAGATCTCTGGTAAGGTTGGTTCCAAGAATGTGGCACCTTTAGTGCCTCTCCCAGTCATGGGAGTCCCATTTGAGAGAGTAGGGATTGACATTGTTGGTCCCCTTGATCCTCCAACCTCCTCAGGCAACAGGTTTATACGTGTTGTAGTAGACCATGCTACTAGGTATCCTAAGGCAATTCCTATGAGGACTGTTACAGCTCCGGCTGTGGCTAAGGCCCTCCTTGGTATTTTTACTAGGGTCGGGTTTCCGAAGGAAGTAATCTCTGACAGGGGGTCGAACTTTATGTCCCAATACATGAAAGCCATGTGGAAAACCTGCGGAGTTACTTACAAGTTCTCAACGGCTTACCACCCACAAACCAATGGGTTGGTAGAACGGTTCAACCGAAGCATGAAGAGCATGATAGGTGCTTTAGAGGAACCCCTTAAGCGCAAGTGGGACCTTCTACTGCCATGCCTTCTCTTTGCTTATAGAGAAGTCCCTCAGGAGGGCGTAGGTTACTCGCCCTTCGAACTCCTCTATGGTCATCCCGTCAGAGGTCCATTGGCCCTGATTAAGGAGGGGTTGGAGAGTGCTCCTTCCCCCAAGCCAGTCAGAGTGACTGTCTACGTGATAGGTCTCCGGAGGAGAATGTCGCACATGATGACGGAAGCAAGCGATAACTTGAAAGCTGGACAAGCATTGGTCAAGCACTGGCACGATCAAAAGGCTAACATGGTTGAGTTCGCTCAAGACCAGCTCGTTCTCGTTATGATCCCAACAAGGCAGAGGGCCTTGCAAGATAGGTGGATGGGACCCTTCCGAGTAGTGGGTAAACTCAGAGAGGTTAACTATCTGGTGGACTTGGGCAATCCCAAGGAGGCTCCGACAGTCTTTCACACCAACCGACTTAAAGCGTATGTCTCACGACCTGATGAAGGAGCGTTGCTTCTAGCATCATCCGAGGAAGAAGAAGGTAGTGAAGCTCTTCCGGATCTCCTCAGAGGCTTGCCTTTAGATGAAAAAATTGAAGGAGTAAATCTCTCCTCCAATCTGACACCCGAGCAACAAGAAGAGTGCAAATCGATGTTGAATCAGTTTGCCCTTCTGTTCTCGCTTTCACCAGGCTTGACCCCTTGGGGCCAGCACGACATACTCACTGGTGACTGTCTGCCAGTCAAAAGCAGAGGATACAGCATGTCAGAAAACGTACAAACCTACATCAAAGGTGAGGTCAGCAAGATGCTTGATCTCGGGGTAATAGAGCCCTCTACAAGTCCATGGTCTAGCCCCGTTGTGTTAGTACCAAAGGCCGGATCTAAAGAACTTAGATTCTGCGTGGATTATAGAGCTCTTAATGCAGTCACCAAGACTGATGCCTACCCTTTGCCAAGAACAGATGAGTTGGTGGATAAACTTGGCGCCGCCAAGTTCCTCAGCACATTTGACTTGACGTTAGGCTATTGGCAAATAGCCCTGACAGACCATGCCAAGGAGAAAACTGCATTTTCTACCCCCGTTGGCTTATACCAGTTTAAGGTAATGCCTTTCGGATTGAAAAATGCTACGTTTCAACGGATGGTAAACCAGGTTCTGAATGGGATGGAGGACTTCTGCATGGCATACTTGGATGACATCGCAGTGTTCAGCAATTCCTGGGAAGAACATGTAACCCACCTGAGAGATGTTTTGCAGGCTCTTGGACGAGCCAATCTGACCATAAAGGCGAGTAAATGCCAATTTGGACAGAGTAAGGTAGTCTATCTTGGTAAAATTGAAGCTGTGCAAAATTGGACAACACCGACTACTCAAAACCAGGTGAGAGCCTTCCTATGCCTCACTGGGTATTACAGGAATTTCATAGAGAACTATGGGACCATAGCTTCTCCACTGAATGTCATCTCCTCGCCCAAATTTCCTAAAAAGGTTAAATGGAACGAGGGGTGCAATCAGGCTTTTGAAAACCTGAAAAAGGCTCTTTGCCAAGCCCCAGTACTCAGAGCTCCTGATTACCGCCAACACTTCATTGTGCAGACAGATGCTTTGAATGTAGGGATAGGTGCCGTACTCAGTCAACTGGATGGGAAATGTGGGGAGCACCCCGTTTGCTTCATCAGCCGCAAGCTGAAGGATCCTGAAACAAGGTGGGCGACAATCGAAAGAGAGTGCTTTGCTATCATGTGGGCTCTGAAGAAGTTTAGGCCATACTTGTATGGTTCTACTTTCGTCATTCAGACTGACCACCAACCCTTGAGATGGTTAATGCAAATGAAAGGGGAAAACCCAAAACTATTGAGATGGTCGATCTGCCTGCAAGGGTTTGATTTCACCATTGAGGACAGGTCAGGATGTCACCACCAAAATGCTGATGGTCTCCCTAGGATGTTTGTCATCAACTAGAGGTATGAGATTCATTCAGGAGTGGATTAAATCCTCCTGTCCCTTAGTCTGGGGGGGGGCGAGTGTTAGGGAGAATTCTCTGTTTAGGCTGAATTTCCTAACCTAGTGAGTCCCCCAGCAGCTTTGCTGTATTTCTGGAGTTTGTTTTTTCCATCCTGCCAAGAGTGAGACTCTTTTTCTCCCACTCTTGGACATGCATGTGTGTGTAATTCCTTTGAAATGTCAATGTGTTCGATGGGCTATGGGGTCTTTTACTCCAAAGGGTCTCATATGTTTTTCTATGTGTGTTACACCGCATCCTACGTGCTGTTACACTGGGGCGTCCTAGCAGACCCCCACCATAGACTCCATACCCGGGGACTGACTACTGTCTCCCCGGGCATGTAAAGTCACCATTGGCTTTACTAGACCTAAATTTACTAACAGAACTAGTACAAACCATCGTATTGTGGACGTACTAGTAGGGGTAATTCGATTACTCCTGGATCTGTTACTCGAGGGGGCACTGTCCCGTCCCCCCTCGTCGAGTTTTGGCTGGTGGCAGTGGCCCCCGAACATAACCCTATGGGATTCGTCCCATTGTTGGAGATTGATACTTTTTCTTGTTAATCTCTAACGTACCACTGATCTACTTATCTTAAATAGGTTTATCGGATGGTATTTTCTGCCAACACTCGGTTTGTAAAATGGCATCTGTGTTCATCTCTGTGACTCCTAAACCAAAGGTTGAGCCCTTTGTTCCACTTTTGGCGGGCTCTGTACAGAGACCCTCCAAAGTGGTGCCATTCTGTCTGGGTTACCACAGGGGTGTGGGAGGGGGTTTAGGCACCCTGGACCGAGTTGCCTTGCCAACTCCGGTCGCACTCTGGAGTGATTGGCCCAAGTGGTGAGCCTTTCCGCTCCGGCTTTTGGGACTGGATCTTCAGAAGTCGCCACAGGACCTAAGAATCCGACGAGGGTAACGCTGAGCCGACCTGCAACGACGACACCTCCGGTGGAGCCCTGCTGAGCCGACTCACCACTTCCCGATGACAGAAGAGATCTCCCTGCCGGAGAGTCTCTTACCCTGGCTGGTGGGAACAACCAGCCCCCTTTGCTTTTTATTCGCCTCAGGACGCAGTGGTCGAATTGCCCATGCAGAGCACCCCGGCAACCGGATAGCCACTACCCCTGTACCGCAACCAAAAAGTGGTGCCTTGTGATGGAGCACTCCGCGGCTGGTCTCTTCCCTGGTGGTGCACCGGACTTCCCTTTTCTTCAACGACGAGATCATCTCTACTCTTAGCAAAGACCCGACGTGCATCCACCACCAGGAACAACTGCCCCCGCGGGGTGCTCTGCATGGGCAATTCGACCACTGCCCTCCACAACAAGGTACCGTGTACGCCTGGCTTCCCTTTCGATCGGTTCGAGTGATGTGCCTTAATCCTCTCCGTTCCGTTGGGTCGCCTCCAAGCTTTTCTCATTTGTTGTTCTGAACTGGTTCAATCTGACGATAACAATTTGCTACAAAGACTTGAATGCATCTCCACTAGAGACTTTTTGGGACATTGCGCCTTGCCTCTCGCCGAGTGGGCCTGGCCTCTGAACTTTATGATCTATTGTGATTCTTGCCTTCCTGCCTTGCATTTTATCCGCAAAGGATTGAACTGTGTTGATTTCATAACCTGCCTATCTTTTTCTCTCCCATCCTAACTAATGTTCGAGTGTCATCTAGGTTGAGGTATACACCTCTGTCTGAAAATAAGTGGTACCAGTAGAACCTAGAGTTGTCGAAATATTGCTAGGGGGATTGATCGTTTTCTGCTTCGTAGAGTAATTGTGTTTGATTTGTTTGCCGTGAATTTGCTATAGTGTTTTTCATAGATGTTCTGTTATAAATAAATACCTTAATATCTTTACACTAAGCCTCGTAGCGTGTTTGCTTGTCTTGCCTTGAAGAATTGCCCTATTTTGTATACTCCACATACTGCTCAACTTTTCTTGAGGGAAGTCTGACTGCTCAGCCACAGCTACCAAGTGAATCTGTGTGGTACAGACTGCTACCAAGTGGGTTCACCGCCAAACGCCTGTGGTCCTAAATCTTTTGCAGTGGTCCCAGAGGGAACTGCACAGGTTTCCGCCTCACAGTGTTGTATTCAGTGTCTGCCTGGTATGTGTTCGATACTAGGGGGATGTTGCGCACAAGCGATAAGTTCGATAGGACATAAAGTATATGCCCTAGATAAGACTTCCAAAGAATACGTATTGAAGGATATTTTAGCAAAAGACCTAATGGCAATAGATATTTCTGATAGTGATTCAGGGTGCATGGACAATGATGCATGGAGTTATTTGCAAGGAGATCCAAAGTAGTTTTTAGCTCTTGGCATAGGCCAAAAGGAGGCTTTGTCGAAATAGAAAGTATATCGTGCCTCCTGTATAATATATATATAATAAATATATTTAACATTGGCCTACGCCAAGCTGCTTTAAAGTCGCTTGCGAAAGAAAATCTGTGTTGCAAGGTCCTGACCTTAAATCCATGTAGGCCGCCATTTTAGGTCAAACCGCCATTTTAGGATTCGTTGTGTAAAAGTCACCCTGTGAGCTAAAATGTTGAACAATGTCATTGCAGAATACAACATGGCCATCTTGACCTCTGTACATAGCTAATGTGTAATTTGCCTGCAGGCCACTTGTTGAGGTCATGAACTGAGACCTTGTCCTTCACTGACCTATGTGTAGAAAGGATTACTCGTGCAATGAAAACTAATCCATGAGCATATGTTGAGACAATGTATTCAAATACTGAACAAAGAACATCTGTTTAACTACATTGTGTTAATGTTTAAGTAGGCCTGCATGGAAAACTTTAGAATACACAGCTATTGCATACGCTTGTTGATACATGTATTAAAGGCAAACCAGTTATACGCGGTTATTTGAGACTTGGCACGAACCCTAGATCGGTGATATATTAAAAGGAATATTAACCCGAAGTGGGGCTGGGCATCGTGGCCACAAAATGTATAAAAAGCGAATGCATTCTAATGCACAGCGTCTCTCACTGAACACACTGAACCACGCTGGAGTTTGTTGTATTGTACTGAGGGCCGATAGCTATCTGATTTTGCTCTGTTTCTGTAATTGGATTCAGTATAGAATAAAGTACTTTGTATGTTCCTTTGTAACCCGTGTTCGGTGTATTTCCTTTTGGGGTACTCAGCCTCGATATTCTTTTTTCTGTTTTCACAACTTAATCAGGGCGACTGCCTGCAGTGGAGGTCACCTACTTCAGATGAAAAATATCAGCGCAAAGATAGTTTTAACAATACTACCACAGGAGGAAGATAGGAGGGATAGGATATAGAGTTCAGGCAATTCAAAACTACTCCTAACAATGCAGGTTCTGAAGACAAGATAGGATGGATTTAAGATAGGGATTAACTAAGCAAGGTACATAGTCTAGTAACACAGTTCTATCTATAGATACTCACTAGATATGTTTCAAATGGAACCGTCAGGGATTCTGGTCAGGAGAGACTGCTGGGTACACCGGATCGGACTGGGTCTGTTCACAGCACGGCCCAGGACTGGGTTGGATCTTTTGGTTCTGACGATAATTCTTTTAGCGGGCAAGCTGTACAGCACAGCCCAGCTGTATGTTTGATGTTCCCTTTAGGTTTCTGGGGTTGGTTCTGGAAATTTAAGGCCTAGCTGAAAATGGTTCAGCTATACAATGGGCCTTTCTGCTTTGCCAAGTTTCTGAAGTTTGGAGCAAGTAAGATGGATAGTTCTGCAGCAGGTGCTCTGCCAGAAACAGGATAGTGGGTGAATCTGTCTGTCTTTTTGAGTGCTGAGCTGTCTCTATTTATGCTTATGATAAAAGGGGTGTGTGGGTTGGTTTAGCCTAAGCTCGCACCTTTGACAGGGATTGGTCAGGATCTCCTCTCAGCCTTGATAGGAGGAGAAAACCATGTGTCATCTTTATGGTATGGGTTTATGAGGTTTAGAATCCACCCCTGGCCTCTTGAACACAAATCTACCTTTGCCACAATACTTATTTCCACATGTGCAACCTCTATGACAACCACATATACAAATTACATATTTTGTACAGCAGCTACTCCTCCAAACCCCATAGCTGTAAGATCTTGTGTCTGCTTTTCACCGAATTTTCCCATTTTCATCTGGAACACAATGTCCAATTTAGGAGCAAATATCTACAAATGTGCGCGTTGAACATGTGCATACGTATATAAAGTTTCATGCTTCTATCAGAAATACATTTTGTGTAATATCACATTTTCCGCCGTTTTTTCCCAGACCATGTCACAGAGTTCTGGTGCATTTTGAAATGGGCAGCCAAAAATTATATTTACCATTGTGTTATTTTTTGTGTTCTTGACAGTTTTCAGTGGCACGTTATATGTATTTAAACAAAATGTTGTTTGTGAATGTCCAGGCACAGATGGTTGTTTGTCTCTACCTCTTTTTGTCTCCTTTCAGTTCAGGAGAAGTCTCCTCCCTGTTTCCTTGGCAGAGGCCATTTTACGACTGTTCACACATAGCATTTCCTTTAGCTGGAGGATGTCCATTGTTTAGTCCTGGGCTCACCAGCAATTCGCACCTCCCCGTGAGTTTCAGAAGGGGGGGGAAGTGTCCTCCTTTTGTGAGGAAAGCTGTTATTCCAGTTTGGGTGGTTTTCGCCAGGCTTAAATTTAAATGTTATTTATGTTGCATTTTTCCTGAGTTTAAAAAAAACTTGTGATTTCAAAATATCAGCTAGAATACTTATTCAAGATTTGAAACCACAGGATAAAACAGTTACAACATAGGTTACTCTCAGCAACAGGCCACTTAGATTGCAACATTTAATTTCAGTTTATGCAGGTTTTAAAGTTCGTCATGCAGGCTTCTGGCAGCTGTCATTCTGGCGGCCGAGGGTACTGCACCCAAATTTTGACAGATTCCACAGACATGCAACTTTTGCTGTGGATGTTTCTTTGCTACTTTCAGCTTTTCAGGACATTGTAAATTCACAATGATTTCTTGAACTAAGTGAATTGTAGCACCCAGCAAGAATTTTGGATGTTTGAGGGTGTTTTGTACCGACATCCTGCAGTTTCAGCCACAAAGAAAAAGGATTTAAAGCAAGATTTTTGGATTTCCTTTAGCAGAGCACTGCTTTTCCCTCTGTACTCCGTTTTCACTTGTTGTGAAGCCCAGTGACATATATTCAGGAGTGAGATCTCTGTTCCACCACTGACAACATGCGTGGTAGATTGGGCAGCCATCTTTTTGTGCTTCGCAGAGCGCGATTTTCAGAGGTTTTGGCACGCACAAGGTTGTGCGGCCATTTTGATGTTTCTGGCACCATCAGAACACAGTAATGCTGCATGGCAGAGCAAAAAGTGGGTTGAATCATCCCACAAAGCGCATGTTCTAAATACCAATGCTTTGTACCCAATTGTGCCGTTAATATGCAAATCAAAATTATAATGTTTGGGAGAACACCATACAGCACAGCAACACACACATCACAAAGCTTGGCTTCAAAAAGATACTAGGGACAAGAGATGTTTCCTATCCACATCATGCAGACATAACCACACACCATAGCACAACTCTACTTAGTAATAATTGGCAGCCACAGTCACACTTGGAACAAAGGCTGATGCAGACATTGTTGTTGCCTTAAAGTTGCAGAAACATTTTGGTCTTCTAAAAGCAGCTAAATGAATTCATGGGCCAATGTGCAAACACATACACTGTCCATGTAGATGAAAACATCATATAAATGCACAGGCATTGTTTGATCAGTACTTGTCAGCTCGTGAAGCCACTGAGGATCGCCTGCAGCATGTGGATAAGTGTGTGAAACAGTGTTTAATGTAGTAACCTTGATGGGCATGTTTTTTGTTTTTTGTGTGTGATTTAGTTTAAATTAAACTTTACACGACATTAGAATATCAAATAAAACAACCATAAAACTTGATAGCAGCCAAATTCCCTGGAAACATTATAATAAAACACATAAGAAAGAGCCATGTGTAAGGCCCTGCAGTAGCATTCACTGGTGTTAGGGGGCAGATTATCAAAGATATGCACTTATGCTAAAAAGGGAGCAAATGCTTTGATAATGCAAAATGGAGCAAACAGATTTTGCCACAATCCATATTATCTAAAAACGTCAGTGTGGGGCAAAAATGATTCAAACTGTTCTTTGTGCTTTATTTGCTGCATAACATATAGCATAAGGTGTCTACTATATTTCTTTATGTGTTATGCAGCACACATCATTTTAGATGCTACCGATTGGGGCTAAACCTTTTTGCACCGTTCTCTATTAAGAAAGCAGCAAGACTGGTGCTAAATTAATTTGCTCTGCTTTTTTGCACAGGAGCTCATCTTTGATAATCTGGTCCCCTGGTTGGCTGAATGTGGCGCTTCTGTTTCATCCCTACTAAATCCTCTTTGCGTACAGCAAGAACCATGTTGTCAAGTCTTTGTGTATATGCACACTAGTCAGGATGATATGCTCTGACATGCCTATCTATAGTGTTAAAGGGATGGTCTAGTAAACATTTTTATTTAAAAAATAGATAGGCCACATAAAAAAAAATACTAGCATCCTCCGTTTTAAAACTTCCTATGTAAAATTTTGAGCTATTCAAGCTCAAAATTCGAAAAAGCAAGCACAGGGGCACAGCCATTTTGTGAAATGAAGGCCCTCCTGTGCTGGCTTTTGCTTTTGCGGCACTAATGAAGGAAAAGCCAGCCAGCTGTAGTAAACAAAGTCTACCGCTGGGTGGCTTTCCCTTCATTAGTGCCGGGACTCGGAGGACGCGGACCGGAGACCAGAGCAGGAAAGCTGCAGCTGAATATCAGTAAGTGCTATTTATTTTTTTTACAAAAAATAAGCACTAGCTGCGTTTTTTTTTCTAAGTTTTCTGGGCTGGAGGAGCCTGGAAAACGTAGAAATAAAACCGCAGCTATAAAAACGTTGTATTCATGTTTGCGGTCGCTTTTGAAGCGACCGCAAACATAAATACAACGTTATTGTGTTGGAAAACGCTGCGGTTTTTCTTTCCAAGTTTCTCAGGCTCCTCCGGCTCGGAGGAGCCTGAGAAACTCGGAAAGAAAAACTGCAGCGTTTTCCAACACAACCGCGTTGTGTATTCCTGAATCTGCTTTACCCATGGGGAGCCCGAGAGCCCCAAATGGTAAAGCAGATTCAGGCAGACACAATGCGGCATTGCGGAAAACAACCGCGTTGTGTCTGCCTGAATCTGCTTTTCCATTTGGGGCCCTCGGGCTCCCCACGGGGAGCCTGAGAGCCCCAAATGGGAAAGCAGATTTAGGCAGACAACGCAGCATTTAGCATTTCCCATTTGGGGCTCTTGGGCTCCCCACGGGGAGCCCGAGAGCCCCAAATGGGAAATCAGCTGCAGGTAGAAACACTACGCGGCATGTAAACATAACCGTGTTTGTTTCTGCCTGCTGTGGCTTTCACTTTGGGTCTCTGGTGCTCCCCTGGGAGCACCGGAGACCCAAAGTGATAGCCACAGCAGACAGAAACACACGCGGTTGTGTTAGAAAACACTGCGGTTTTTCTTTCCAAGTTTGTCAGGCTCCAGAGGAGCCTGAGAAACTTGGAAAGAAAAACCGCAGCGTTTTCCAACACAATAACGTTGTATTTATGTTTGCGGTCGCCTCAAAAGCGACCGCAAACATAAATACAACGTTTTTAAAGCTGCGGTTTTATTTCTAAGTTTTCCGGGCTCCTCCAGCCCGGAAAACTTAGAAAAAAAAACGCAGCTAGTGCTTATTTTTTGTAAAAAAAAATAAATAGCACTTACCGAGATTCAGCTGCAGCTTTCCTGCTCTGGTCTCCGGTCCACGTCCTCCGAGTCCCGGCACTAATCAAGGGAAAGCCACCCAGCGGTAGACTTTGTTTACTGCAGCTGGCTGGCTTTTCCTTCATTAGTGCCGCAAAAGCAAAAGCCAGCACAGGAGGGCCTCCATTTCACAAAATGGCTGCGCCCCTGTGCTTGCTTTTTCGAATTTTGAGCTTGAATAGCTCAACATTTTACATAGGAAGTTTTAAAACAGAGGATGCTAGTATTTTTTCTTTTATGTGGCCTATCTATTTTTTAAATAAAATTTTTTACTAGACCATCCTTTTAAGGAAGGCATTGTGCTTTGTTATTGTTTCAATCCTGCAAGACAGTTGCTTGTTCTGCATATGGACATGTGAATGCATGTGTGTGTACATTGGACTTTATGCTACTGACTGGTTCCACAAGGACCTCAGGTAGCAGTTTTTATATGTTTCTGAACGGTTCTATTTGATATTTCTGCTTTATAAATGCTGCACATCAAAAATACTGATTTATTTCGGCCAATTTGTGTGCAGCCTTTAAAATCGGAAATAGCACAATACTAAGGTGGTCACTCCCCCACAACAACTCAGGAAGCCATACCGCTGACAACCCACACCCCAAACACATTGGGCCATACAAACAATCATGCATACATACGCACGTTTACACGCTCCCTGTCCCTTCCACACGCCACAAACATCCCTCCTCCTCTCTCACAGACACACGCAGACACTGACTCACACACACCAAAAACACTTGCCTCGGGCAGCCGCCTCTCTTCTCTTCTGGCCTGGCCTTTCAGTCGCTGTGCGCACTCATGTGGGTGCAGGGGCTGTCAGTTCAATTTGGAAAGACTGGTTGGAGCGGTCTCCAAGCTATCTTTCTAAATCGATTTTATTTCTCGTTTAAAAAAAAAAAAAAAAAACTTACTCCATACGATCTGAACATATATATATATATCATTCTGGCAGTCATGTGTCATACACAGTCCGTTCTCATCTCAGGCGTCAGTCTTTAAGTTGCCTTTTCCTGTACTTTATTTTGTGTCATATTTAGTGTATCATATTCACATTGTTGTACCAGTTTTGTATACGTTTTGCATCGAAAGGTGTTCACTTGAAAGGCATATCATGGCTTCTCGCGGGAGTTAACAGGAACTTACTTATTGTGAATTTCCTTTGTCCTCATTTGTTAATGCTATGCAGCTGTGTTTTAGCACGGATTTCCTGGTCTGGCATGTTTTATTTCAATGTTTGTGACAGTACGTTTCTTGTTGTATAATCAAAAATAAATGTATGAGAGGGTGGTTACTGCCCTGCCTTTGTTGTGCATCTGCCTATACGATGGTGTTGCTTGCCTCCTCTGGCTGTTGGTCAGTTGTGTGTTGATGTGAATGGATGTTCTCTGCCCTTCTTTTGGTGCTGGAACTTGTTTGTAGGGCAATACTCCACAGTAAACATGGTTTTACCATAGCTTGGACGCGGGTCTTTCCGATTTCAGTGTGACTGCTGAATGTTAATGTTGTCCTCATCCTTTCTCAGTGTCGTATTATCATCGTGTACAAAATGTTCTAGGCGCTGTGCTTGACTTTCGGAGCAATATTTTGGTTGCCCACATTCCGTTTCTGTGACCTGCGATAATTCACTTTTTTGAGGTCTCCTTCAACAACTGGATTTGATACTTGTTTTCCCCTTTTTACCGTGAGTTCTCACATTTCCTCCTGCTCCAAACTTCCCATTTGTTACTGCCAATGTGTCAGATTGAGTGTAGTTTTTGTGGTAACCAGCATCATCTGTACTTGCATCATTGAGATGAATGTGATGGTTTCTGTAGTAATCTGTTTTTGGCCGAGTGAGTATGTAAAATATGGCCCATACTTTTCCATTACTACCCGTTTCAAATGCATACTGGGTGACATGTGGAGAAAAGACATGTATTCAAAATCCATTCAAAAGAACAGAAAATGAGGCTACTGCAGATTGTGGTATATTTGTATTTACTCACCTACATGTGAAGCCATCAGATACCAAAAGAAAGCAGTCATTTAAAAAAGCACATGCAATGGAAAAGTCAAAACAATTCATTGTTTTGATATCCATAATAAGACTTTAAGATAAAAACATTAAAATTCCCAAGGGATCCCATGACCTCATGAAGCTTGGGTCAGAGTACCAGTGCTCTCGGGTCAAAAAATGGTGCGATAACGTTCTACAACATCCATTATGTACACATTGGGAGCACTGTGTTCGTGGTAATAGGGCAAAGGAAAATAAATATACAGTGCAGTAGCCGCAATTCTTTCTACAGTCGCTGCCTGTTAAACACACACACACGCACGCACGCACGCAAGCGCGCGCGCTCAAACACATATATATAGAGAGAGACCCGATGTAATCTCCCAAGCACCGCACTCATCTATTATACTATTCAAAAAAATGTCAAGTAGGTTAAATAAAAAAAGGCTGATTTAAACCAAAGCATGTACAGTCATCGCCGGTCCGTCCCATGTCCACTGATTGTAGAATGTATGATTGTGCAACGTCTTCCGCATGTTAGACTTCTTTAAGCTCAACAGCTGTCGTTTCCTGATGTGGGGCTGCACCCTTTAATTGTCCGACAAGGCTTTAGGAATTATCAATAAAGGCAGCATAAGATCCTTTCAGATCGTGTCATTCCAGGAAGAATTATTCAGAATGTTGCGGTTTCTATGGTTTCGAAAAGCTCTCAATTATACTAGTTAGTTTTCCATTGCTTGAAGCCATTTGCGTTAATGAAATTTGGAATGTGTTTTTCAGCATTCTTTTATCTTCAATTAAAGTGTGATAGGAGTTGTGACAGTGGAAATATGAATGTAATATGATGGTTTTATTAGTGCTATATTAGTTACTGTAACACGGGTGGCACACTTATCATACTTTAGATATTTCTTAATGAAATAAAGTGCACTCGACAAGGTTTCAGTGGTTAAAGTGAACTTTATGGGACATACCTAATCAAAAAGATGAGCACACTGAAGGCGTTTGGATTATTTTAGGTGATACTTATAAGCAGTGCAAAGATAAAACAACTTCAGAATTTCCCAGTTCATGGTCACGGTTTTGCTCTGATAATTGCTGAACAATGCACTTTGCACTATTGTCCTTGATGGTCAGGATATATATATATATATTTTTTTTTTAATTCTGGAAGACTTTTCACCAAATTCTGGAGTTGATCTGAAAAGTAAAAGCAACTAAATGCCATCCAGATATGCACATCGATATTCTACTGCTTCTGTTAATGACTATAACTATACACATAGGAAATGCCCTTCAGGTGGGGATTATGCTGATCTCCCCTTGTACCCATTTGTGAAAGCTGTCAGAAATCAATTGTGAAGGATTGCCATCTGGCAAGGGTGTAGACACGCTGTGTTATTAATATTAAATGATGCACCGATGCAAGAAATCCATCTCAGAAAGGATGATCTTCTAAGCAGACCCCTTTTCAGAAACCCCATGCCAAAAGCATAGTGTACTTGTTTGCTCAGTTGCATCAGTCTTCTTGAACTACCGGTCATGCCCTTCAAAGGTCGCAGTGCCCGGTTTGACAGCTCCTGTGACAGCAGTGTCACTGAAGACAGAGGTTGCCTTTGAACCTGCACCTCTGTTACAAAAACATATAACAATTATGATGAAATATTGGTCTCCTGGCAGGGAAATCTCTAATAATAATCCATACCTGGGTGTTGGAATGGTAAATCAGTGTTTAATCAGCTATTAAAGCACATCTGATTTGTATAAAATAATTGGCTGGAAGACAGTGCATTCACTGATCTCTGAGGAGGTTGGTTAACACCTCCCTAGCCCTCGAAACTCCTAGCAGGAGCTGACCTGGGAATCAAGCATCAAATCAGCACACCTGCAATGAAAGACTCAGCCTCACACCACGAGGTTGTTGCATACCACAGGCGATTTTAAGCTGCAGGATTAGGAAGGACCATGTTTGAACAGTCAGCCAGAGCAGAAGGGCTGCAGGAATAGGTCCTCCATTCCTTTTGTTGCTCAAAGGTAAAAAGATGGAACTGACATTTCCTAAATGTGTTAACATAAACTGCAGGGGGAACCCCACACACCCACCCTC
Organism: Ambystoma mexicanum; assembly: GCF_040938575.1. Classification (NCBI taxonomy): domain Eukaryota; kingdom Metazoa; phylum Chordata; class Amphibia; order Caudata; family Ambystomatidae; genus Ambystoma; species Ambystoma mexicanum. The sequence continues at coordinate 609,219,727 of NC_090930.1, read as the reverse complement.
ATCTATCTCCAACTCCCTACTTTCTAAATATGCCTTACACCAACCTACCATCTACCTTTTTTGCTGTGAAAAGAAAAGTGGTAAAGGGTTTTGTAAAATAAAATTAGACCATTTACTTTCAACCAGAAGGTTGAATAATGGATCCTCCATCTTGCTTTTCTTTGAGCGTCTATTTCCTTCCTGTATTCTTCACTTCCTGTAGAGCAAACCAGAGGATTATGCAAGAAGGAAAAAGGTATTTGTTACCTTGGCAGGGATTGGTCCCCTCAAAGTAGTTTCGATTGTACTCATTTCTTTACTTTACTTTATTGAATTTGTATCACACACAATGGACCCGGAGGCATGATGGCGCATACAGACAAAACAACACAGAAAAATATACAAAAAAAACAGAGAATTAGAGGGAAAGAAACAATATATAAACAAAGCACAATTGCCAAAAATACAATTAGAAGGCTAATCCCCATAGAATATATCATGGGGTCAGATCAACATGAGTTGAGAAGGGTCCGTTCAAACAGCAGACTATTAGTTTTCAGTTCGAGCAATCCATGGGGAGGTAAATACATGATCTGAGATATGACCGTAAAGTGCTGAACCCGCAGCCCACTAGGACACAGTCACTTGTTTGCTGTTTGCACCACTCACTCAGGTCGATCCTGTGTAGGATCTTCAGATCTGACACCCTACGAACTCAAAGCCCTGTTCTTTGATGCAGCCATGTGAGCACTTTATTTCTCAGAGCTTCTCTAGTCTCTTTTCCATCCACCATCTTGAGGTTGGTAATTACAAAATTCCTTTGATCAATGACAAATGTTTTGGTACACAATTTATCAATGTTAAGCATTTGGGACTTCCTTAAGTGCAAACTCAAGTTGTTTAACTGGGTTTGGACAGAGTTTTGGGTCAAGCAAAGGGTGAGCCTCCCATTGTAATTCAACCACCAAATCGGAGACGGGTGTAGCAGCCTTCGACTGCAAGGGCAGGACTGAAATGGGGGATTCTGTAGGGTCTGTTTGGCAGTCCTGGTGGGCACCATATTGGTGGAGGGGGGTGTGCAATTATTTTTCCAAGCATTCAAGATCAGGTTCTGGTTGAGAAGGTTTTTGCAGGTGTGGCGAAGTAGGGATGAGCTTGTTTGGGCTTACAGATGCCACCCATCTCTTGAAGTCTACGATAGTATAACAGGCCGCAAGGTCCCTCATCATCTGATCCCTCAAAAGTCACCAAGTCGCTGGTATCATGGGGTCAACCAACCTCATATATGGACTTGCTGCTCGTGTGTCTCTAATCTGCACCCCTTTTAATATTTGTGGAATTAACCCAAGCTGAGCGCCCACTGGGATGTCACTGTCGGGGTTATCAGACTTTGAGTTCATACCGTCAGTCCTGTCACTCACTACTAGAGCTTTGGGATAAGCAGTCTTGATCTGCATAAACTTGAGTGTGGATAAAAGGGGACAATACACTTTTACATCATTCTTCAGAACATTATTAACGTCCTTGCTAATAAGCAGGAGTTTTGAAAAAGAGAGTTGATCTTGCTGGAGCTTCTGTCTCCTTTTGACACTTAGTGCCAGGACTTCTGATAACTCATTGCCAATCCTATGAGAGACAGTAGGTGGTGAGAGTGGGGAAAGTTCCACCCTGTTCATGGCATCGGGCTGGGTACTGGAAGGTCTCAACCCGGGCTGGAATCAGTTTTGACTTCCATAGGTAGGTCTGAGTCTGTATTCCTGCCTGCCAATATGTGTGACCTTGTCACTGGCATAGCACCATGCAAGGAGTTTGGAAGACCCCTTATCGGCAGAAACCTTGACACATTTAGACTCTATGGAGCAACCTACAGTGAGTCCCTTACCCACCGCTTACCCGCCTGAGTCGAGCACTGAGCGAATGGCTGGAAAATGCTTCAATTGTGCTCACTCCAGTCCAGAACCCCGCCGTCTGCCACTGAACGCCAGCATGAGACTAATGTGGCCAGAGACTGCTGGGCAGGGAGGCTGGAGGGCTGGAGTGGCTGGGGCCGAGTAACAAGGAGCTGTGAGGGTGAGAGAGGTGCCAAAAAACACTGCATGTGCTGTGGTGTCCACAATTGCCTTGCACCGGATGCTCTCCTCACTCCTCCACCACTTCGGAGATTATAGATTAGAGGAAGGGACCCTAAAGTGAGGCAATCCATGTCAGGCCGCACTGCCTAGCATGGTCGCCTCTGACAGGACTCCTCGGACATGCAAGAATATCTGGAAACCAGTTCCCTTTGAAGCAGCTAAGACATAACCAATGCAAGGAGCGATCTATTCTACCGAGTTAGAGGACACCTGAATGGCCTTTTGCGTTTATAATGAAGGTGTCTCCTAACGATAGAAGTATTACTACCCAAACCCCTTATTGAAGTTAAAGGACTCCTACAGGTGCTAGCTAGCCTCCTCCGGTCAGGAGTGAAGGGGAAAGTATATTTACATATTGCTCACATTTACATTGTCATTTCACTTGGCTCAGGCTTGCCTTTGATGATGGCTCTCACCTTCTAGAATTCTAGTGACTAGTAAGCTTGTTATGAACCACTAGCAACATTGTTGTGACCTGAAGGGATTCTGGGCACACATTTTACCACAAGGTCTTGGAAAGCCTTGTCTCTTAGTAATTGTCTTTGGAGATAGACAAAGAACTACTAGAGTGTGGTGTGGTTTCCTGGCCGTAACTTTGTGGTACCATATACCAGGTGAGACATGCATGGTGTCATGCTGAGAAATATGGAGTTCCTGGAACTGCCCCAAAAGTGAAACAGATTTAATGCAGTTGTTAAACCATATTTGCATAAATATCATCTGATTATGAATATTGTCCTAAGCCATTTCGCATTTGTGTTAAAACCTGCAGTTAATTAGAATTGACTTCAAACGCCATTTTGGAAAATATCCTCCATCTGTTTTTTAACATCTGCCCTCTGTTCAGTAATGATTAACCATGTTTTCAGCTGCCAGAGCAGAAACAACCTTTGAGCCTATGTCAACACTGGGGCTGGCAGAGCAGACTATTTGTTTGTGCAAACAGACCTTGTAGTCAGGATGAACTCTCATTCAAAGTGTTATCTATGTTTACAAAACAAACTCATCCTCCCTCAAACAGTGATATACAATGCATGTAAACTAATGTTGTGTGTTTTTGAAGGAATCCTTTGTACATTTCTTGAAACAGGATTTACTCTGAAAAGCTAAAGATCCACACAGATGACTGCAACAAAGTTTGTCAGTATGTTTAAGGAACCTTGGAACCAAGGTGAACTTCAATTTAAAGTGTGTCTGCATCAATAGCCTCAGCCATATTCAAACATAAGAACTGAATGGTAGACAAACTAGAACTATGTACCTTAGCCATAAGCTATTGAATGTGTTTCTTGAAACTAGGATCAACCTAAGCTGGAGAACCAACAACACCATTCAATCTTCAAGGATGGGACAACATGTCAAAAGTAGAAACCAATATTCAATATTTGTTATATGAACTGGGCACAAACCCAAATTTGTAACCTATTAGTTTGGAGATGGGCTGGGCTATGACCAGGACTGTGTATAAAAACTGCATGTTTTGTGATGACCAGTACTCACTCCCCTCACAGTGTTTTCTGGTACACACTGCGAGGTGTTAGGAGCCAGATAGCTATCTGCTTTGATATTTGAATCTTTACAGAATACATCTGTATTCTTTTTGACTTCATGACTGGTGGATCCAATATTTGGTGCTATTAAGCCTCGATATTCCTTGATTGATCTTACACAGTGAGACAGAAGAAAGGACATGAGGAACTGCAATGAACACCACAGGTGAAGGTAACATTTCTGCCTGAATTAAAGGTAGCCACAGGGGGCTATTAAAACATGGAGATCCTCTGAGGGGCCATGAGGAAGTGCAGAGAGTGCGTTAACCTATCAATGCAGGAAACCATTAAAAGAATAAACTGATCAACCTCAGCCTTTGACACACAGGACAAGAGCACATGTGGCCTAGAAATGGTTGGAAAGTGTACGGGTGGAATTCATCTAGGACATATGGATGAGAGTCAACTGGAGAAGAAGGAAAAAGAAGGATCACAGACACTCGAACAAGGAGATGCAGCCAGACTACAGAGTGAGACTTCACCCAACATTGCTGCCTGGCCTATTTCAGAGAGCAGATTGTTTTGAGAATGGCACCAACACCGGACAGAGCAGCTAAACATCCAGACATCCTGAGACTGCTACATAGAGAAATTGACATGTTATCTCCACAGTAAATTAGCTGGACTTTATATTCCTAAAGATATATTGTGGGAACTATGTCCCTAAAGAGGTTAGATGGACAAAATTTCCCGCAGGACATTAAGGGGGTACTTTATCCTGAAAGAACTCTATGAGGGTTTATATTCATTGAAGGTTAAAAGCAGCAATGCCTCCCCTATATACCCGAGATTGTTTTCAAATCCAAGAGGAGTGATGGGTGCCACATCAGGCTGTGTTTCACAGCTAAAGATGTTTTCCAGGCACTATCCCACTAAGGAAAACAAGTAACACGTTGGTTGCCATGACGCTGTGACTGTGGTCTGGGACAACAAGCATGTTGGGAGTATTCTGAACTAGGAAATTACATTTTCATTTTATGCAAACCTATAGCGCCCATAGGTGTGTATACTTTTTTCCTTCCTGACAAGCAAATAAAACCCCTTTTGACATTATGTTAGTGTCATATATTATTTATGTTAATGTTAATGTTAATGTTAAAGGACATTTGTACTGCAGACTATCACCACCGGAGTGGTCCCCTGGCGCCTCTGAAAGAGGGGAAAGGGAGGGTGAGTTAGTGGAAGGAAGCTGAATAAGTGCAAGAGAGCAGTGATGTACTGTTGGTAGCCTCAGGCCAGTGGGTCTGTTGGCTGGGCCTGGGGTGTTTGCAGCCGGTAGTCGTTGTGTACTGTTGTTCTAGTCTATGTGTGTTTTTGTTTTGTTGTTGCATTGTAGTGAAGTTGGTGCAGTTTTATTGTGCTGTAGGTTTGTGGTTGTGTTTGGTTTGGAGTTTGAGAGGTGTAAGCAGAAGGGGAAATTGTTAGTGGATTGGTCAGTTGGCATTTCTGTCTCGAAGTGAGGCATTGGGTTTGCGTGATCGCCCTAGGAATGTCTGCACCTCTGTCCTGGTCTGGGCTTGTCTGGTATTCACACTGTACTGTTCATATCTGACCTTCCTTTCCATCAACTTCCTTCCTAACCATGAACCTGAACCTTTCCTGGCATTGTCATGTGTTTTGACCCATGCTGAATCAATAGACTGGGTAGATGTGGGGATGAGCTGTCGCCGCCCATTATTCTATCCCAGAACAAAATAAATCAATAGACTGGGTGGATGGGGGGATGAGCTATCGCCGCCCACATTCACGCCAGAATAGGAGAACTGCGCAGTTGGCACGAGACCACTCCAAAGATACAACCTTCTTGTGGGGAATTCATTTTCTTAATCCCAAAAATGGTTGCATTACCAGTACTCACCACTATCAGAAAGCCGGCGTTTTAAAACCACCAGACTTTTGTGTAAAACTGAACAAATGAAACAAAACCAGACCAAGGAAAGACTTGCTAAGAGGTGGATACAATGTAAAACTATATTCTGAAATGACTTGAAGGAAGTAATTATTTAATGTATATGTAAAAATTGTCAGTTTGATTGTAAGTGATTTAAACTGGGAACAAAAAGTGACATTTAGCTGAAACCTGGCTTAATGAAACTGGATTCTGCCTGACAACTACCCCCGACAGGAGTTAAAACCTGCTCAGCCACTCTTCCCCTTGCCAAAAGGAGTTGTCACCTCTCTGATTAGATTAGGGGTGGAGCAGCTGGGGACTACAGGGAGTTGAACAAAGGCCTGTCCTGGACTCAGGCAAATGCTATATACGGGGCGTCGTAAAAGTGGCTTCCTCTTGGGAGAAGTGGGAGGAGAAGTGCCTCTGGGAGCCACCCGAGCTGGAGGCGGGGACAGGCAGAAGCTTCCCCCATGTGCTTTGGAACCTAAACCACACCCATCTGGGCCAGAGCATAATTTTAAAAAGATAGATAACTCATAGTGCGGACTTGTCAGAATTATATGAGTAATATCATTATTTTTGTGATTTATCTGTGAACATTTTGAGAGGCGTTGGGACCCTGTGGTGTATTCTGGGGGGTTGCTAGCGGAAAATAGGGTCTCACTCCAAATGTCTGCATGTTAAAAATTTGACACTTCATAAATTAATGTCCATACTCCTTGCGCACATGTGTGTAAATTTGGGTAAATGTCCGATATTGCAAAACCAGTTAAAAAGCACAAAATGTTGTCATTTTTGAATGCAAGCCACCAGGAAGATCAGAGGCGGACAAGCATGGACCATAAGGAATATATAATGTGCACATGTAATTTCAACAAATTGTATATCTGGGAAGGATGTATTAGAATCAAATATAGATTTGTGGGCAAACTGACCAGGGGAGGATCCCCTGACCCATAAAACCTACAGCATCACTCTGACTCACATTTCCTTCCCCCAATCATGGGAGAGGGGAGAATTGGGCCAATGACAAGTAGAGAGGGGCAGGCTTAGCTAGGCCCAGGCACACACCCATTTTCAAAACACATAAAAAGAGACTGCTGGGACAGGTAGAGACATTCAAATCCAGTTGCTGCGGAGCGTGTTGCCGGACCACACAACATCCAGAAGATACCAGTTCCAGACTGACTCCAGCTACATACTCCAGAACCTAGAACTTATACTTTAGAACCTAAATCAGAGGCCTAAAACCACAAGCTGAGTTCTCTGCAGCAGGCCTCAAATCATTGCAAGCTACTCACAGCCGGGCGAGCTGCTTGAATCCCTTGTCAAGAACTTTTGCCAGGACCAGTGCAGAGATCCAGGAGCCGTGCAGAGACCGCTGTATCCGGACAGACCAGACCAGAGATCCAGAGTGACCCAGACCGCTGTGAGCAGAACCAGAGAGCTGACCCAGATCACTGTGAAGTGCCGAGGCCAGAACCGGAGTCCAGTCCAAAACCTGACCAGATCCGTGGCGAGGCCTATTTCAAATTTATATTGTGAGTACCTAGCAGAACTGTGCAGAAACAATCTCTTAGTTAAAATAATCTAATCCAAACTATTTTAACCTAAGTAGAACAGCCTCCTAGAAATCGTGTCATCTGTAATTTGTAAAGATGCACAACTGTCACCTGTCAATTCTGAAGCTGCAAGCTGTCACCTGTCATTTTGAGTTTACTTTAAATCTGAAAAACGACCTTTATTTAATTGTCCGTATCTCTGGAACCGTTTGGGCTAGGAACTAAATTCCTCTAAAGGCTTAGAATCTCAGCTTTCCAACGAACCTATAACCGACTTGCTACTCCTTATACTGTTGCCGTAATCACGATTCACGCACTGGCGAATTTTACCGCGATTTGCGATTTGGTTAAAAATCCAGCCACGTGTAACCATCAGCAGTCATTTCTTTCCTTGCTAAAAATTTGTTTGCCTCTTAATCACCATCTCTGAATCATTGCTAAAGTGAGCCTGAACTCATCCCAAGTATCTCTCACTCACCCTGAACCTCCTAAAGGGAATTAAAAGCATTTCCAGCATATTTCTCACTTCATTGCCACCACATTCAAAGCACTTGGGCCTGGGTTTTAAAACTCATACCGGTTTTCTCTAAGCTTGCTGGGGGGGAACTGATTTCGTATTGTATTTGATTGCATTCCTGAGAACTGTGTGCTCCTCTTTCCATCTACTTCCATGTCTTACATTGCATAGGGGAGGGGGGTGAATTGCCAGAGAAAAAGTGATTATATTATCTTTTGCTAAAATCATATCAAGTATTTGTGTACTGCATTTTATTCCTCATTGCTTTTCCCTTGAAATCATAAAAGTATTTTTGCTACTTGATCCATCCTATACTAACTCCTCATTGATTATAAAGAAGTGTGCTAGTGTCAGATTACCCATTGTTGATTAACATTATATTTATAAGGGCAATATTGATTATTAATTTATTATAAAAGTGCGGTATCTATATTTTGTCTTATTTCTCAAATAAACCTTTTAAACTTGCAAAACAGAACTACTTCTTTGCTCAGTGGGGTCAGGGGGATTCTAAGAGAGGGGTGTTATATAGGGGTAGTCATCCAGAACTCATGAACTGGACATAAAGATATATCAATAAGGGTTTCCATTCAGTATCCCAGACTAGGCATTGACTTAGCTGTAGTGTTGAATTGAATCTTCTTACAAATTGGGGGCTCGTAGATTCCGGATTAGATCTATCACTTGTGCAGATTAATACAGTGTGCTAACTGACAAGATACATACATCCGTCGGATCACCACGCTGTGCTACGCTGTAAAGCACTCCTCAAAAGGATGCTCTAAGGGAAAGGTCTGTTTTGCAAAAATAAAATACTAATTTCTGTAAGTCAGGACGGAAATCAATTTCTAGAATGACGACCTTGGTAGACATGAAAATAGCGAGGGAGCACCTCTTACATAAGCTATTTGTGAGAGGTGAGTGGACTCATCAGGACCAAACGGTCTGGTTGCAGGCAATCGGGCAACAGGTCACTGAAACAGGGTCAGATAAATGGAGAGATCAGGGTCCCCTACATGTGGCCCTGAGTGTACTATATATGGCCCCTAAAGCCAAAGAGGAACATAACAAGTTTGCCAGGATAGCGGCATACTTGTACCTGTATATGGGAGTCATACAGAATAAATGTGCTGAAGGCCATGATCTGGCAAATAGGCAACAGATGGCGTTAGAGAAGGCCCAATCTGACCTGGTCTCTTCTGAGCAGAGGCTGCAGAGGAGCCAGGAGTCAGAAAATGAGAGCAGACAGTATCTCATTAGAATCAAAGAGAACATGTGTATCCTGCAACAGGAAAAGTCTGACCAGGATACCAGATTTCTTGCCTTGCAGAAGGAGTACCAAGAAGGTTTGGACTCCCTCCTGCAGAGCTAGAAAAAGCTGGAGCAACAACTACACTTTAACAGGGCATGCATAGAGCAGGTAGCCACCCTGCAAAGTAATCTAGATAGAGTGAAGGCAGAGAGCAACAAACTGATTCTGAAAGACCTGGATACCCAGGCAGAGTTTGATGAAGAGCGCCAGAAAGCTGGTGCCTTTCAAAGGCAGAGGGACGACCTGGCGTCACAAATTCAGGCTCTTGGTCAGGAAAGGGACACCTTAGGCCAGGAAGTCTGCCATTTAAAAAGAAAAATGGAAGAAAATCACCTGGCCCTCCAGGGACTGGGTGACCTCCAAAAAGAAAACCAGAACTTGTTAGAGCACACCAGGAGGGTGGAGGAGGCTCTGGCAAGAAAGGAGCAGGCCAGTAGGGAAGGGACTCAGGAGGTAACCCTCCTGCATCAAAGACTGGCCCAGTACTCCAGGACCAACCAGGAGGCACAGAGAGAAGATGAGGCTCTCTGTCAGCACAATGATAGGCTCCAGAAACAGGTAGCCATGCAGGAGAGACTGATAGAGTCTAGTAAGGCCTTAACTGAGGAACTGAAGGCGCAGGGTCTTGCATTGCAACAGGAAGCAGGGGCGGATAGAGATGAGGTTCGCTGGGAAAGATAAACTCCTGAGCATAACCTCAGGAGTCCTAGTACCAGAGGCCTTCATCTCTCCCAGTCCCTGGACTCTGCCACCCCCATGTCCCCTCGCGCACATGAGCCCAGGGCCATGGGAATGGCAGATTACTATCCAGCTAGAAGTATGGGGCTCATAGGCCAGTACCTCCCAGGAATGGATGGGCGGGCATCCGGGTATGGGCACCCAAGCACAGTGCAATTTAATGGGGAACCCCAGGAGAGTAGGCCCACTAAGGGCATCCTGAAAACCTCTGCCCAGTTAGGTCAGTGGGGGGATACCCAGCAAATCCTGGTAGCAAGGAGGGATCTGAAGACTCCTCTGAGCGTCACAGGACACAGGAGACCAGGTCCCCATATGGATGAATGAACCAGGGTTACCCGAACCAAAAGGGCCAATAAGGCAAAAAGGGCCTTGCTTAAGGACCCATTGAAACAAATAAAGGCAATCAGGAGTGTCATCACTCCTTATCATAAGAACGCCAAGTATTCCGTTTAGGAACACTTGGAGCTCTATGGGCAAATGATGGAGACATTCCATTTGAAGGACAGCAGTAGCTGCATCCAGTACGCCAAATGGACATTCTCCCCAGAATACTCCAGTTTCTTTGCGGGGCTGGAGGACCAAAATCATTTAAGATGGTCCACCTATAAGGCGGCCATCTTGAAACATTTTTCTGTTCACAGAAATCCTCAAGAGGCTCGCAAGGCAGCCTACAATTTGCAATGTGGGGAGGATCAGGCCCCACAAGAGTTTGTGCAAGAATTAAAACGTGCTTTTGCGCAGACCACCAGAAGGGTGCGCACGGATAGCAGAGAGTTTATCAATAGGTTTTTCCATGCCTTACCCAAATACATAATGACCCAGCTCGTGAGAGATTTTCATGAGAAAAGATCTTTAGACTGGGTCATTGAACAGGCTACCCGGTCTATAAGGTGCAGAAGCCTATCGAAAATAAAAATAACGTGCCGAAAAACCCCAAAACCAACAGCACCCCTGCTGCTGCCAAGGTGGCAGAGGTAAAGGTTGCCCCCGTTTTAGATTTGGAGATGGGGGGGCCTAAAAACCTGCCTGCACCGAATAATTCACAGCCCAGAAGGCCCTCGGGCCAGTCACAGACAGGGAGTCGAGGAGGTAGTCCCACAAATGGGGTCCCCCGCTCCCCTGACTATGTAAGTCCACGCTACAAGGGAAACTGACCAATCCTGGGTTATGTGTGGACTCCTCCAGCCCAAGGGGGGGGATCCAGCCAAGCACCTGACCCGGGAAACTTCCCTCCTAACTTCCCCCAGGAGGGCAGAAATTCTCCAAATCCTGGGCAGAACTTTTTCCCCAGGTATCCGCCCAATTTCCTGCCCCAAAACCATCCATCCTTCTTTCCCCAATTCCCTGAGCCCAGACAACCTAATCCGGGAGAGGGGAGGCCCAGGGTGGAGGGGTACCCAAATCTTCCCAATCCGGGGTATTACCAGAGAAGGGATAGCTACCCTTCCCGGGATCAGCCCAGGGGAGAAAATAGAGCCCCGTATCAGCCTGAGCGGGTTGCACAACTTGAGCGCCAGGTCCAAAATATGGCACGGGATCTGGGTCACATACTGAGGGCTCAACAGAACCCTCAGATGAGCATGCCACCGCAGAATGCCCCAAACTGTGGACCTGGTGCTCCAGAACAATGATGGGGGCAGCACCCCGATAACCCACCGGTTCCCAGGGAGGAGGCACAAGGGGAAGGGGGGTGTAAAGCCTTGGAGGAAGCTTCCTTCCCAACTTGTAAACAGCCCCTGGAAAACCAGGAACCGGAAACAAAATCTCCTGCCCCTGAAAGCCTGCCTCCCAAGGAGCAGAGGGCGGGTAGGAGAAACAAAGGACCCAAACAGACCCACTTTGTGGAGGAGGTACAGGTCTTCCAATTTGAGGGAGAGAGATCCTCAGATGATCCTGGGAAAAGGATCTTCTCCTTCAGAGATGGGGGAACTCCTCCCAAGGAATAATGGGTCCCAAGGGATGCCAATTTAGAGTGGGGAGATGTGGAGACTGAGCTACCGTCGCCCATCATCTCATCCCAGAACCGACAATACCAAAATCCTGTGGGTCAAACACATCCTGAGGACTGCCTCCAAAAAGGGGGGGGTGGCCCAGAACCCGAAACCATTTCCAGTTGCCAACTTTTCCTTTCAGATTCCACAGGCTCTCCACAGAATTCTGCCCAAATCTCTTCGCTAGCAATGTCCAAAACCAGAAAGTTAGCCCACCAGTTGTCCAAAAATGTGCATCATCTGTGCCCCCTTGAGGAGAAGGAGGGAAGATACTATGCCCCGGTACAAGTACAGGGGCAGGGTACAATTTTGGCGCTGGTGGACACTGGATCCCAAGCTACCCTTCTGTCCAAAAGGGCCTTTGAGGAACTAAATGCAGGAAGGGGGGAGAATTACCGTATTCCTCTCACCTCTCTTCCTGGACAACTGCAGAACTTTGACGGGAAGGAAATTCCTGTCGAGGGAACTGTAGATTTGGACATCAAAATTGGGTGACACAAGGTGAAACACCCGGTCATAGTAGTGACTCCAGAGGCTACCCCTTGTTTACTAGGGAATTATCTCCTGAGAAGGTTGTCACCCCTAATAGATTGTGTAAACAAGGTCCTCTGGACCCAGACTAGTCGACCAATTAAATTAAAACAGAGTGTCAACCATGTTAGTTTAAATGGCACCTGCCACATGGTTGAACAAAAATCTGACCAAGTAGAATTTCACTTCCAGAACAACCAAATTCCAGACGTGACAGTAATAGCAGTAGGACAACAGACTAGTTATGGGGGGGTCCTCTCTATTTCTGAAAATCAACCTTCCTTCCAGTTTAAGGTGGTATTCCACACTGGAAGGAAACACTCTGAAATTCTTCACCAATCCACAATCAGAAACTCCCACTCCTATAGTCCAGAAAGATGTGAAATCAGCTCAGAGCCTGGCTGATATTCAGCAAATTGGAGAGCAGTTGTTCATCCCTGTTCAGTTAAATGATGGGAAGGACTCTGTTCTCGCTCGAGTGTGTGTGAACAACGGTAAGAGCTTCATCAGAGAAGCCATGTTCCGCCAACTCCCAAAAGATCAAGCCATTCCCACATTCAAACTGATAGACCAATGGGAAATGGACCTCGAAGCACCTAATTCCAAACATCTCCTGCCAAGCAGGTGTATGCTCAAAATCTCCATTGGCAACAAGAGCATAGTCCATAATTGTTGGGTCGTGCGAGACGTCACTGCCGCCTTTTACTTAGGCAGTGACATTCTCAATCGCTTTGCCATTAGTTTGGACCTAATAAACTTCAAAGCTTGGTCCCGATTAGCGGAAAATCCCATGGGCTTTGATGATTCAGAAAAAGCATTTAGGTCAGCTCAATTGCTACCTTATGCAGTTGAAATTCAGATTAAAGAGGAAGTCACCATCCCAGAAAGGACCCGACAATTCTCCCTGGGAGTGAAAACTAAAAGAGGACAAAAATTGAAAAACCCTGATGCTTATATTCATCTAAATGCTTCTCTCCAACAGCAAGGGTTGGGGGTAAACCCAACACCATTAGTCAACATAGAACATGACACCATTCCAATAGAGGTGGATAACAGCGACTTAAAGAGTATTACTCTAGCCGCAGGCACCATTATTGGAATGGCGGTTGATGACCAACATTTCTCCATTGATTTAGGAAATGAACTGTTAGGACCAATCCCCAAGGACTGTTTTGACAGTGACATTGAGGAAAATACAACACCAGACAGGATTTTCACCCGGCATGGGGGGAACTTCCTGGTGTACACTTCTTGCCCTTATGGTAAGGAAGATGTGACTTGTGACTTCAGAAGGGATGAGGTGATTTTCCAGGTCCATGAGGGCTGCCTTTCCCACCTGGAGCCTCCAGTCCAAATCAGCACTCTGACCAGGGACTTCTCCACCCAGCTGGAGGAGGCCGCTGAGATAGCCAAACCAGAAGTCTTTCCAGGCTTCAGGCAGATGGTGGAAGAGAGAGTCAACCTAGCTGATGCCTGTGTGACTCTGGAACAGAAGCAAAAGTTGAAACAAGTTTTCTTGGATTTCCAAGATCTCTTTGCGGTAGACTCATATGACTGTGGTCGCACCGACATCCACACCACAACAATTCCCACGGACCCTGGAATGACTCCAGTGTTTGTGAAGCAATATCGCTTGCCTCTCGCATCCATGGAGTCCCTTAAGCACTCCCTTGTGCACCCCCTCCTCAAGAAACCCTCTTCCGACCCCTCCTGCCCGGCCAACTATCGCCCAATCTCCATTACTCCCTTCCTGGGCAAGCTCCTGGAGAAACTGGCCATCTCCCAGCTTAACCTCCATGCTGAATATGTTGGTAATCTTCATGACCATCAATCCGGCTTCAGAGCGGCCAGAAGCACGGAATCTGCTCTCCTGAACATCCGTGAGGACCTGCTCCTGAACCTCGATTCCAACACTCCCTGTGTTCTCATTCTGCTCGATCTCTCCTCTGCCTTTGACACTGTCAACCATGCCATCCTGCTCAACCGTCTCCGTGATAACCTGGGTATCACTGGTCAGGCTCTGGCATGGCTGACCTCTTTCCTTTCCGGTCGACCCTCCCAGGTCCAAATGGGCTCCTTCCTCTCTGACATCTTTTTCTCCACCTGTGGTGTCCCCCAGGGATCCAACCTCTCTCCCTGGCTTTTCAATCAGTATCTGGCACTCCTTGCCCACCGCATCGCCGCTCTCTGCCCCCACTTTCAGTGCTATGCGGACGATACCCAGCTCATTTTCAGGCTACCCTCGGCCTCCTCCTCTCCTTCCCTCATCTCCGACTGTCTGTCTGCTATCCAGGAATGGTGTGCCACCAATGACCTCTGCCTTAACGCCAGTAAGACTGAGATTCTACTCATCGGCACACCCACTCCCTCCTTTCCTGCAGCTCTCTGGCCGGCCTCCCTTGGCCCTCTTCCTGCCCCTACCTGCAAAGCTAAAAACCTCGGGGTCATCTTCGACTCCACACTCTCCTTCTCTCCTCATATTTCTGACGTCTCTAAGAAGTCACACTACCAGCTGCACCTCCTCAGAGGTATTCTTCCCTTCCTCTCCTTCCCCCAGAAGCTCACTGTCTCCCGAGCCCTGGTTCTCTCAAGGCTGGACTACTGTAACAGCCTCTATCTTAATCTGCCTGCCTCCACTCTCCGCCCTCTGCAACTTATCCAGAACAGAACTGCGAGACTTGTCCTTGGCCTCAAGCCCAGGGACCGTATCTCTCCAGGACTGAAATCTCTTCACTGGCTCCCAGTGGCTGCGAGGATTAAGTTCAAAACCCTCTGCATTGTCCACAAGGCCTTCTGGGGCCTGGGGCCACAATACCTTCAACTCTCTCTTCCTAAATATCTGCCTTCACGAGCCCTTCGCTCATCCGTCTCCAACTCCCTCATGGTTAGCCGCTTCTCGAAGCAACGAGCTGGGGGTAGATCACTCTCCGCAGCAGGGGCCTCCCTCTGGAACAGCCTTCCTGCCTCCCTGAAACTTGAGGAGAACCATCTCCGGTTCCGGAAGCACCTCAAAACCTTCCTCTTCGCTTCTGCCTTCTCTCTCCCTCTCCCCTGCTAAACCTGCTAAACTCCCCACTGAAGTTTGCACTAAACCTGCATCTGGGCCACTCTGTGACCTCGGTCCAGGGCCCAGCCACTCTCCACTTGCACTGCCTCCCTGGCTCCCCCTGCACTCTGGGACTGTCACTGCATCCCTACAGCCCCCTTCCCAGCACTTGCTCTGCACTTACCTCGCACTTGCCACCAGCTGGCCCTTTTATTATTATTTATTATTTTATTACGCTACTTACCTTGTACTGCACTTTCCCCCCACCTCCTCCCCCTGCACTTTCTCCTTTTCCCCTTACCTCTGCACTTGCGCAATCTGAATGACACCTGGCCTAGTAGGATCGTTTGTCTGTCTTCCCCTTGTTTCCCCCCCTCCCTGCCTCGTCGCGCCTTGAAACACTTGTGTATAGGCGCGTTACAAATACCATATCATATCATATCATTACTGAAATAATTAAAAACCTTGAGTCCCGGGGAATAATCCGTCCAGTCCACAGCACTTTCAATAATCCGGTGCTTGGAATATTGAAGCCAAACGGCCAGTGGAGACTCTGCGCCGACCTTAGGGAGCTCAACAAACGGGCCCATACTTCCCGATGGCCTCTGCCCTACATTGACCAAGGGCTGGCCCAGATTCAGGGGTCACAGGTATTCACAGCAATAGACCTGACCAATGAATACTGGACCGTGCCTGTCAGTAGGGAGGACCAATACAAACTGGCTTTTACCTTTGGGGGCCAGCAGTACACATGGACCCGGACTCCCTTCGGATACCTCAACTCCGGCAATGAATTCAACATTTTCCTACATAAGGCCATGCCCGACCTGGGTACGAGGGGTAACCTGGCTTATGTAGATGATGTCCTCATCAAAGTTTCATCTGTGGAGGAACACATAGCGGAGATCCATTATGTTCTGACACAGTTGAGGGCCGCCGGAACAAAACTTTCCTTTCAGAAAGCACAGTGGTGTAGAACCTGTGTTAATTTCTTGGGGCATGAGATTACTCCTCAGGGTCTCTGCGCCCAAGAAAAGAAAGTGGAAGCACTCCAGAAACTGAAAGACCCCACCACTCTGCGGGAACTAAGGAGCCTCCTTGGACTGACTAATTACAGCAGAAAGTTCATTGAAGGCTACGCAGAGATCACTAGACCCCTGATTCATCTCTTGAAAGGGGGGTCAAGTGGGAATTGGGTCCAGAACAATCCGAGGCGGTAAGACAACTCAAAAGAAGACTCTCACAAGCGCCTTGCCTAGCTTACCTTGTCAGAAACAAGGAGTTCTTCCTGGAGACAGGGTTCTCTAATACGTGCTTGACGTCAGTATTATACCAAAAGCATGACAAGGTCAATAAAGTAATCTCCTATGCGAGCAAAACTTTATCCTCTGTGGAGGAAAAATTCAACGATTGTGAGAAGGCACTCCTGGCAACGGTGTGGGCATTGAAGAATTACTGCCCGTTTATCCAGGGGGAACACATCATAGTGGAGACTCCACACCAGCCTCTGCAATATCTCCAAAGTGACAGAATCTGGGCCGGAAATGTGAGTAATTCCCGAATTACTTCCTGGATTCTGTCAATGCAAGGCTTTCCTGTAGAGGTCAGATATGGCCAAAACAAGAAGAGTCCCCTCGCGCAAGGTCTGGCTGACTTGCATGATTGTGCCAGAGAAAACTGTCTCGAGGACGAAAGTCTATAAATCAAGGACAACATGGAGGCATACCTTAATTCCCCACACAAAGTCTTTGAAGAAGACAAGTGTGAGGGAAGGCCCACTGTCTATGTGGATGGATGCTCGTACCATGTTGACAACAACGGGGAGAAAGAACTGGTGGCCGGCGTAGGGAATGCCTGGGTGAAGGAGTTTCCAGAACCCTCCGCTGGATAAAAAATTCGTCCCCGAAGTAGTCAGGTGGCAGAGTTGATGGCTGTGCATCAGGCCATCCTCACTGCTGTCCAACATCAACTCCAGGAACTGGTCATAATCACAGATTCGTATTATGTACGGAACGGGTTCGTGGAGCACCTGGTTAATTGGAAAACCAGAGGCATGTTATGTGCTAATAACAAACCCTTGAAACATGGGAAGTTAATCCAAAACATTGATGATCTGGTCACATCGAATGGGATGACCATCTACTGGAAAAAGATCAAGGGTCATTCCAAAGTAGAGGGACCAGACAAAACTGGAAATGACTTAGCTGATCAGCTGGCCAAAACTGGGGCCATCCAAGGGGATCTACTAGAAATAGTGTCCATGTTGGGGGAAATCCAGGTCACTGCTATGACTAGGTCCCAGACAAATGCTCACAATGATCGTTCACCTGCCCAATGGAGCAAGGAGATCCCTGATGCTGATTTGATTACAGCTAAGAAGGGGGATCCAATTATTGGTAAGTTTTACCAACACCTTGAGGACCCTGAGAACTTTCCCCTGACGGATACCGATTACATTACAGGACCTAAGAGTGTTGATGAAATGTCCAAAAATGTTCCGAATCCAAGACGGTTTGTTGGTAAGGAAATCCAAAGCTGGCCATGATCAGTTGGTGGTTCCTACCTCATTCCGAATCCTGATGTTAAGTCACGCCCATGATGCGGCCACCGCCGGTCATAGGGGGTTTCACACAACACTGGAAATCTTAAGAGAGGTTGCATACTGGCCACACATGGGCCAGGACCTCAACCAATATTTGAAGGGGTGTCTTGTGTGTGCACAATTTCAGCCATCATCCCTCACACACCGTGCGCCTCTCCAAAAGAGGGGGATGACACTGCCATGGTCAGATTTGCAAATCGACTTTGTAGGCCCTGTGATTCGCTCGTCTAGAGGAAACAAGTACATGTTGACTGTTACATGCATGTTTACCAAGTGGGTGGAATGTCTCCCAGCCCCAAATTGCAAGGCAGAAACTGCAGCTGCCCTGATGATTGACCACATCTTTTCCCGTTTTGGTCTACCTCAAAGGATTGAGTCAGACAGAGGTAGCCACTTCACCAGTGAAGTAATAACAAAGATGTGGGAGATACTGGGGGTTAAAAGGAAGCTACACATTGCTTACAGGCCAGCTTCTTCTGGAATAGTGGAGAGATACAATCGAACCATTGTGAGCATATTAAAGAAGTTTGTGGCAGATTCTGGGCCAAGTTGGGATATCCGATTACCTCTGGTCCTAATGGCCATCAGATCTACCCCTTCATCTGCAACCAAAATGTCGCCATTTGAGTTGATGACTGGATGCAAGATCGTACTTCCCCAGCATTTACTCTACAGAACCCAAGAGCAAACATTGATAAATGCCTCCACAACTCATGAGTATGTGGAGAATTTAAGGAAACACCTTCAGCATGTTTTTGCCTATGCTCAGCGGAATCTAGAAAGATCAGCCGAGAGCATGAAGACCCACTATGATTTAAAAACTACCCGAAAGGAATATAAGGTGGGTGATCGGGTCTATCTTTACAATTTCCAAAGAAACCAGGCCAAACAGAGAAAATTTTTGCCTTCATTGAAGGGACCGTTTGAAATTATAGACAAGATCTCCCCTGTGGCCTACAAGATCTGCATCCCCAAAGGCGGTTTGGCAGAGGGAAAGACAAGTGGGTCCATATTAACCAGCTAAAGTGTTGCCATCCCAGGCACACTTTGCAGCAACTGGAGGAGTCCTCTGCAATACCAGAGGGGACCGCTCCAGATTAATTCAGTTGCAACCCTAAAATATCCCACATATAGTCTCTAAAATATCATACTCTTGTAAGCCACTGTCTTTGAATGATAACTTGTATCTCAAAAGTAAAGTGTTAGGTATGTTAAAGTATAAAATGTATATGTCTGCCACACCATTAATAGTGATGGAAAAATGTCTACGAATAGGTATTGCTGCTTTTCCTTTGTCGTCCTAGGAGAAAGAAAACCTGGAGACTGACCAAGGAGGATGACCGGGGACCGGGAGCCGAGACCCGAGGGGCCCAGGGTACCGCCCAATCCTCCCATCAGGACCAACAAGGAGAACTGATTGATCGACTGGAGGGAGGAAAAGATGCTGAACTGTGCCACCTACAGGATTGGAAGAAGATAATGGGGACATACCAGCGCAAGGGCTCAAAACCTCCTTTGCACCCGACTTCCCCTCGACTTGAATCAAAGCGCAGTCGGGCGGGGGGATTTGTCATGGGTTTTGACCCATGTTGAATCAATAGACTGGGTAGATGTGGGGATGTGGGGATGAGCTGTCGCCGCCCATTATTCTATCCGAGAACAAACTAAATCAATAGACTGGGTGGATGTGGGGATGAGCTATCGCCGCCCACATTCACACCAGAATAGGAGAACTGCGCAGTTGGCACGAGACCACTCCAAAGATACAACCTTCTTGTGGGGAATTCATTTTCTTAATCCCAAAAATGGTTGCATTACCAGTACTCACCACTATCAGAAAGCCGGCGTTTTAAAACCACCAGACTTTTGTGTAAAACTGAACAAATGAAACAAAACCGGACCAAGGAAAGACTTGCTAAGAAGTGGATACAATGTAAAACTATATTCTGAAATGACTTGAAGGAAGTAATTATTTAATGTATATGTAAAAATTGTCAGTTTGATTGTAAGTGATTTAAACTGGGAACAAAAAGTGACATTTAGCTGAAACCTGGCTTAATGAAACTGGATTCTGCCTGACAACTACCCCCGACAGGAATAAAAACCTGCTCATCCACTCCTCCCCTTGCCAAAAGGAGTTGTCACCTCTCTGATTAGATTAGGGGTGGAGCAGCTGGGGACTACAGGGAGTTGAACAAAGGCCCGTCCTGGACTCAGGCAAATGCTATATTGGGGGCGTCGTAAAAGTGGCTTCCTCATGGGAGAAGTGGGAGGAGAAGTGCCTCTGGGAGCCACCCGAGCTGGAGGCGGGGACAGGCAGAAGCTTCCCCCATGTGCTTTGGAACCTAAACCACACCCATCTCGGCCAGAGCATAATTTTAAAAAGATAGATAACTCATAGTGCGGACTTGTCAGAATTATATAAGTAATATCATTATTTTTGTGATTTTTCTGTGAACATTTTGAGAGGCGTTAGGACTCTGTGGTGTATTCTGGGGGGTTGCTAGCGGAAAATAGGGTCTCACTCCAAATGTCTGCATGTTAAAAATCTGACACTTCATCAATTAATGTCCATACTCCTTGCGCACATGTGTGTAAATTGGGTAAATGTCCAATATTGCAAAACCAGTTAAAAAGCGCAAAATGTTGTCATTTTTGAATGCAAGCCCCCAGGAAGATCAGAGGCGGACAAGCATGGACCATAAGGAATATATAATGTGTACATGTAATTTCAGCAAATTGTATATCTGGGAAGGATGTACTGAAATCAAATATAGATTTGTGGGCAAACTGACCAGGGGAGGATCCCCTGACCCATAAAACCTACAGCATCACTCTGACTCACATTTCCTTCCCCCAATCATGGGAGAGGGGAGAATTGGGCCAATGACAAGTAGAGAGGGGCAGGCTTAGCTAGGCCCAGGCACATACCCATTTTCAAAACACATAAAAAGAGACTGCTGGGACAGGTAGAGACATTCAAATCCAGTTGCTGCGGAGCGTGTTGCTGGACCACACAACATCCAGAAGATACCAGTTCCAGACTGACTACAGCTACATACTCCAGAACCTAGAACTTATACTTTAGAACCTAAATCAGAGGCCTAAAACCACAAGCTGAGGTCTCTGCAGCAGGCCTCAAATCATTGCAAGCTACTCACAGCCGGGCGAGCTGCTTGAATCCCTTGCCAAGAACTTTTGCCAGGACCAGTGCAGAGATCCAGGAGCCGTGCAGAGACTGCTGTATCTGGACAGACCAGACCAGAGATCCAGAGTGACCCAGACCGCTGTGAGCAGAACCAGAGAGCTGACCCAGATCACTGTGAAGTGCTGAGACCAGAACCGGAGTCCAGTCCAAAACCTGACCAGATCCGTGTCGAGGCCTATTTCAAATATATATTGTGAGTACCTAGCAGAACTGTGCAGAACCAATCTCTTAGTTAAAATAATCTAATCCAAACTATTTTAACCTAAGTAGAACAGCCTCCTAGAAATTGTGTCATCTGTCATTTGTAAAGCTGCACAACTGTCACCTGTCAATTCTGAAGCTGCAAGCTGTCACCTGTCATTTTGAGTTTACTTTAAATCCGAAAAACTACCTTTATTTAATCGTCCGTATCTCTGGAACCGTTTGGGCTAGGAACGAAACTTTCCCCTGAAAGCTTAGAATCTCAGCTTTCCATCAAACCGTAATTTTACCGCGATTTGCGATTTGGTTAAAAATCCAGCCACATGTAACCATCAGCAGTCATTTCTTTCCTTGCTAAAAATTTGTTTGCCTCTTAATCACCATCTCTGAATCATTGCTAAAGTGAGCCTGAACTCATCCCAAGTATCTCTCATTCACCCTGAACCACCCAAAGGGAATTAAAAGCATTTTCAGCATACTTCTCACTTCATTGCCACCACATTCAAAGCACTTGGGCCTGTGTTTTAAAACTCATACCGGTTTTCTCTAAGCTTGCTGGGGGGGAACTGAATTTCGCATTGTATTTGATTGCATTCCTGAGAACTGTGTGCTCCTCTTTCCATCTACTTCCATGTCTTACATTGCATAGGGGAGGGGGTGAATTGCCAGAGAAAAAGTGATTATATTATATTTTGCTAAAATCATCTCAAGTATTTCTGTACTGCATTTTATTCCTCATTGCTTTTCCCTTGAAATCACAAAAGTATTTTTGCTACTTGATCCATCCTATACTAACTCCTCATTGATCATAAAGAAGTGTGCTAGTGTCAGATTACCCATTGTTGATTAACGTTATATTTATAAGGGCGATATCGATTATTAATTTATTATAAAAGCGTGGTATCTATATTTTGTCTTATTTCTCAAATAAACCTTTTAAACTTGCAAAACAGAACTACTTCTCTGCTCAGTGGGGTCAGGGGGATTCTAAGAGAGGGGTGTTATATAGGGGTAGTCATCCAGAACTCATGAACTGGACATAAAGATATATCAATAAGGGTTTCCATTCAGTATCCCAGACTAGGCATTGACTTAGCTGTAGTGTTGAATTGAATCTTCTTACAGCATCCTTTTATACTCATACGGCCATTGTACCTGCTAAAGTCCACAACTCAGTTCGAGTGTGGGGATTGCTAACATATAGGAACTCTATGACAGTGTGGAACTTGGTAGCAATTATGGGTGAATGAGGAATTTGGCTCGAATTGGCTGGGGTTGTTGGTTCTGTCTTACTGGGTGTCACTTGTGTTTTATTTGACTTGGTATTGCCAGTTTAGTTATGGTGGGAGATTTAGCCAGTTCTGGGTGTTGTCAGTGTCCTCCTAAGTATAGTCTTTCCTTTTCCTTTCCGTTGTATTGGTTTTCAGTTTGTGTCTGTGGTGTTGAAGAGCCAGGTTTTTAGTAATTTTCTGAATTTTAGGTGATCTGTGTTGTTTCTTATTTCTTTTGGGATGTTGTTCCAGGTTTTTGTGGCTTAGTGGTAGAGGAGGTGCCTCCAAGTTTTTTTTCCTAAGGTATGGTTTTAGTTCCAGACAGTGATTCCACCAAATGAGCTCATCTTTAGCAATGTACAAAATGTTTAGTTGACACGCCATTATTAGCTTCCAGCTGCTTCATTACCAGTTTCCATTAAATTGCCAAATTATGTTATGCTCACTTGCAGATCACTGCCAGTTTATATTATGGCCGGCCAGCACACCAAGACATATTTTGTATGCCCGTTTAGCATAGCATTGATAGTTTATATAATGCTCACTTCCGGCATGTGTTACCATTTGATGTTGGTGTATTGGCACATTACCAGCACCCCACCACAACCCTCAGAATTAATGGGTCTACATCCCCCAAAATAGCGATCACCCGAGGCACCCGCCAGTGATGCCCCTTGTCACCTCTCATCTTTGCGCTGTCAATGGAGCCATTTGCTTCCAGGATCCACTAGAGCTCCGCGGTCCGGGTACTTCAGTTTAAGAATATAACGTATAAAACAGCCCTGTACGCGGATGATATTTTGCTGACACTGACCCACCCAGGCACATCTCTTGCAGCGCTAGGGGAGGAGTTGGATAGCTTTAAAGCTGCGTCTGAGTTCACGATCAACCCCAAGAAGTCGGTAGCACTGGGCATCAACATTCCCAAAGCAAAGCTAGACTCGCGGTCGGCCAGCCTCCCGATCTCTTGGTTCAAATCACACCCGAGCTACCTGGGCATTTGATTACCCAAGCTAGTGGAACACACGTACAAACTGAATTTTCCGTTCCTATTCAAGGACCTGCAATCGGACATGTCCCGCTGGCAAAACTAGGAGATATCCTGGATGGAGAGGATCATGGCACTAAAAATGAACCTGATCCCCAGACTGCTCTACCACTGCCAAGCTCTCCCAGTGTCGGTCCCCATAAAGGCCGGGCAGAACTTCAAGGAAGCATGCTGAAATTCATATGGGGGGGCAGGAAGCCAAGAATAGCCAGGTAGATCCTGCTGAGAACCCCCAAATCTGGTGGCCTTGGGGCCCCTGAGGCTGAGAGATACAGCCTGACTGCCCAGCTCTCGGCAGCATTTATGTGGCAATTGGACACCAACAAACCCCGATGGCTAACGTTGGAGGAGGACTGGAGCCGCTACCCACTGGAATCTCTGCCACATATCACATGGCCTAAGAACCCTCCAAACACTGGGCCTCTCATGTCAAACAGGAACACTGTGAACAGTTGGAAGCAGGAGGCCAGGAAGTGGAACTGCAAGAGCACAGTGGGCCCCCTCTCCTGGATCTGGGAGAACCCGGACTTCACTCCTTGGATAGGGCAAGGTGTCTTCCCCAGATGGAAGGCAGGCAGCTTGAAGTTGGTGGTGGATTTCTTCGAAGGAGACACCCTGGTGGATTTCTTCGAAGGAGACACCCTACTTACCTTCGAGGACTGCAAAAGAAAATTCCAGGTCCCAGAAAGCGAGAGGTTCCAATATGCCCAACTTCGACATTGGCTATCACATGACCCGATGAGAACAAAAGGATACAGAGAACTCACAGCACTGGAACGGACACCAACAGCAATCCTGCCCAGGGGGCAGATCTCAACCCTGTTCAGGTTACTAGGCAGGGTAGCCCCAGACTAGAAAGAAGCCTACATGGAATGGTGGGAGCGAGACTTTGGCAGAGAATTAAACATGGCCAGCTGGGGTTGTATCTGGGTGAGAGCCCACAAAACCTCCAAGTGTGTCACAGACTATCAAGGTTTGTTATAGGTGGAAATCCTACATAAATGCAACCCCTCCATTCCACCACACTGCTGGAGAGGCTGCAAGGACACAGGCACGCTGTTCCACCTGCTCTGGTCATGCCGGAAGGTGAAAGGTTTTGAAAGGAAGTCCTGGAACAGATCCATCTCATCATGGGCCTAACGATCCCGTGGGATCCGGGAATCGTCCTACTGGGTGACACGGGTGTATTGGGATATTAACTATGTAGTGCTAGAACCCTCCACCTCACACACACCCTCCCCTCCTCCCCATCCCCCAAAAACCCCCAACACCCCATGCCCCCCCAACAACCCAAACACCCCCCAACATCCCATACCATGCCCCAACAACCCAAACACCCCCCAACACCTCACAACCCCCCACAACCCGACCACCCCCAACACCACCCCCCTCACCCATTGTCAGCACCCACATGATGTTCTATTCAAGAGTTTTGCAAGGTGGCACTTGGCACATGCAGGGTGGGCCTGCTACTTCCGGTCTCTCTTCAGGTCTGGGGGCAGCATGTCCATTTGGCATGGGCTGCGCCTGACCATGCGCACAGGACTAGAGGGAGTCGAGCTGGCAGGTGTGGTGGATGGGGTAGAGGTGGATGGGTGTGCCAATGCAGGCACTGTTTGTTGCTGCTGCATGTTCCCCAAGATCCTGCCAAGGACCTCTGTGACTGCAGCTAAGATGTCCCTGATCACTATGGTGTTGGCATTCATGGCAGTGATGGAAACTGCATTTGCCTCCTGAATCTCGCAGTGGGTCTGTTCTCCCTCTGCCACATACTGGCGGACCAGCTCAATCAAACAGTCCTGCCGGGCCTCAACCCTTGTAAGGTGTGCCTCCATGTCTGTGGGGGCTGTGGAGGTGGAAGGTGCTGTGGTAGGGTGGCCCAATGCTGGACTGCCCTCAGATGTTGTGGACAGATGTGGACTGGCCAGTAATGTGGGATGTTCTCGCATGGGGCATACAGGTGTGCCCTGTGTGGAGCGCAGAGGGGTTGGGCTGGAGACTGGGTGTATTCAGACATACAACATGGATATTGTTGTCCATGTCAGAGAATTCCTCTGCGTGGCCCTTCACGTCGCTGAGGGGGGAATGGCTGCTACCTCCCCAATGCAACTTGTGGTAGCTGACTGGGTTCCATCACCCTCTGCCTCTGCGGTGTAGTCGACTCCATTGTGGCTGTATCATTGCCTGGTGTTGTCTCCTCCTCAGCTGCCCTGGCCTGTACTGCTGGCCTTTGGTTCACTTTCACATCTGTTGTGCTGCAGCATGCTTTAGTTTACTGGGGTTTATGAGGTCACTCACCTCCATCTCCCGATGTCGCCACACCTGTCTCCATTTCACCAAAGCCCTCTATCGACTCCATATTAATCATGGTGCTGCAGGTCTCCTCCCATCACATAAATGTTGTTGGTGAGTGGTCCCCGCCACCTGTGGCCATGGCCTCCCTGCGGTTTGATGCCAGTATGTTTCGCACCGGAGAAGTGGTTCGTCCCACCTCTTTTTGCAGTCTTTCACCGTCGGGGGGCCGTGCCAACCGTTGTCACCTTACGTGCCACCTCCTCCCATATTTGTTTTTTTCTCATTTGGGCTTTGCGCTTCAAGTTATGTGCAAACACCTCATCCGCATGGACTGTCAGTGTATCCGCAAGCATGATGAGCTCCTCGTCAGAGAAGCGCTTCTTGCGCAAGCGGGGGGTGGACTTCCGGATTGCCTTTCACATGATAGAATGATTGGGCCTGCTGTCCACTCTGTAGCACTGTTGTGTTGTGTTTTTTAAGATGGCCGCCGGCGCATTTCCCCTTTCTGGCGCGATGACGTTACTTCCGGGTCCGGTATTACGGGCCTGGTATTTGCATGATGGTATTGCCGGGTCCATTATTAAGGGGTTGCTTCTGGGCGGAAGCGGTATCGGCGGGTCCCGTGATGGCGCTGTCGTGGGGTTGGAAGGCCTTCAGCGGCATGGCTGTGCAGCCATTACCAGCATAGGGGTTCGCGCGTGCTCGCAGTCTCGTAATCAGCCACTATTAGCGGCGTTGTGGGTGCACGGATGCGCTAATTCCACCATGCCGGTAATGACTGATTTTACTGCGATTCTCATAATGAGGCCCTATATTTCTTCAACAATTTATATCATCTGCCACACATATCTTATCTTGATGACAACTTAGATATGCATGAAAGTTTGGCCTGCTATCATTTGGTCTGGAATGCTGAGGTTTTAAGCCACAGTATTCTATTTTGATTTTGTCAATTTGGATCATAGATTTCAACCAATTCTCAGGACAAATAGACTTTTATTGCATCCAGAATAGATATTTGACATTGAGCCACCATCAGTCTGACACGTGTATCATTCAAGTCCCAAACTTGTTAGAAGAAACCCAGTAAAGATTATTTGGGGGACTTTGGTAGCATTCATCCACATACCAGTCCAAATAAAAAATCAATGTCCTTCCAATACCTATACATTTGAGGACCAAACCAGAACAAGTGTAGGAAGTCAGGTGAATGAATACTACATCTCATGCTCATAACTCATGTTGGTGGCTATTGCTGATCTCCATATTTAGGTGTATAATAAAAACGACATATAAAACCAAAGTGACATAGCCTTTGGCTGAGGGAAGTATTGCGAGAGAGTGAGCAAATATTACTTATTTTCCAGTTCCCTTTCTAGATCCGTCGTCAACCCTGCAGGGATTTACAATCAGTTGTAGGTCTACTATCTTTCATGGTAGGATGCATAAAGGAGATCAATCTCATGCTAACATCTGCAGGCAAATGCGGACTGCACCACAATGTTTATATCAGAACTGGGGAAAGCTAGACCAACATTTCCCAAAGGTTATTCTTAGTTTGTGATTCAGCTATACTTTCTTAGCCTTATTTATCATATTTGTAAAAACTGACTATAACAAGATAATCACTCATATTGTACATTGTATTAATGAAACTGTACTTATTCCTTACTTACCTTTCATGTCTGAAAATACAGTTATATATATATACAAGTTTCCCAAGACAGTTTTGTTAACGTGGAAATTACAGGGCCTGTGGTAGCGGCCCTGTAGTTATGGTTAAGTTGCTCAACCCATAGGAAGAACAGTTTTTGGGTGGCTTATAACGTTGGTGCAATTTGATGAATTTGCACGAACATTTGCAAAAAACGTATATGGCCAACTCTGAATTATTTTGCAAAGTTTTGTGCAGTTTCATCAGGGGGAAAAGGTATAGGTGGAGTGCCAAAACCTTTTGAAATTTGTATAGACATTAATGGGAAACTCTTTTGCTTGCGCTTATGGCCCAAAATGCTGGACGGATTTGTACAAAATTTGAGCCTGATCCCGATAGCATGCTTTTGGAAATTTGGTGTTAATCCGTCCAGTAGATTTTTTAAAAATGGCCAAAGTGTAAGTTAAAAACAATTGTCATTTCTGCTTACAGTCCGCAGACTCAATTCCTGATTGGGTTTCCGGCGACACATCTGGACCAATCAGAGAGCTCAGACATTGTACGCAACTGTTGATTGCTCAATTAAAAAGATGAGGTGTGTCAAAACCTTTGAAACAGATGACATGTTGGATTTGCAAACTGTGTCCGTAGGCATAATGGTAAAAACATATTAAGAAACACATTAGACTGGGTATGTGAGGCGTGGTGAGGAGGGGATATGGCCAGAAAAAGCAAGAAATCAGATATTTTTTCTTTTCTGATGTCTGCAAACATCTCAGATGGTTAGGGACATTCCTGCAATGTTCACAAACTTGACAAAGTTCGAGATTATGCATGCATGTTTATGCATTACAGGTTCAGTGAAGAGCAGTTTTTGGATGGATTATAACTTTAATATCATTCAATGAAACTGCATGAAATGTTGCAATACAATTTTAGACACACAATTGAATGTTTTGTCTGGTGCTGTTTCGCCTACAGGGGACACAGTTAGAGGGGGGTCAAAAAATGATTGAATGTCTTATCAATTTTGTGCTGTTTGAAAAAACTGCACAGATATTTGCAAAATGATTTTCGACCATACTTTGAATGTTTTTGCAAAGTTTGGTGGGATTTTGTCAAGAGGTGGCCCAGCATTTTTGGATTACTTATAACTGTGGTGTTATAGCACAGTTTTTTGTACCTACATGATAACACTTCTCAAAAAATAAAACATGGACCTGAAAGCATGCTTTTGCAAGTATGTCCATCTTTTATTTTTTTGAAAAGTGTGCCCCGGACAATCTGACAACTGGCCATGGCCACCTGAGAATGCCAATGCATTTCTTTAGGTGACTTCAATCTGGGTTTCAATGATCCCACTGAACATAAAGCTACCACTGTGGTCCAAGACCTCCACGACATGAACTTCTCACAACTTTTCTCTGCCCCTACCCACATGAAAGGAGGCACCCTTGACTGGATACTTAAAACCATCTCAACCATCGACATATCTCTCATCAGCCCAGTCCCTTGGTCCAATCACCATCTGATTGAATTAAAACGACATCACTTGAACCCCCAAACAACACCCAACCACTACTCATCCAAATCCTAGCAAGAAGCACTCGGAAGCTCATTCATGAAAATCTTAAACCCACCATGGTCACTCTCAATGAAACATGCCCTCCCAACAGCAAGAACCCGGGGGCTCTGGACAACTACTACCATGACAGCCTCCTAGTTATGCTAGAGCGACATGCTCCCTTTGAAAACAACTCTCTGAAACCTTTAAAACCCACTAACATCTAGTTCACAAATGAACCAGTGCTGCTATACAGACAGAAAAGAGCCATTGAGCATCTACACAAGAAACACCCCACCCCAAGAATGCCTCCCTACTCACCACCACTTCTAAGACCTACAAGGCTGCTATTTTTGTGATTAAAGCTGCCTCCTATGACAAATGAATTAGCATTGCAAGCTCCAACACCGAGGAACTCTTCAGAATCTTGCCTGAATTAGAATACCCTTGTGTACAAACCTCCTTGGTTCAGCCTGAGAAAGCATGGTGCACCACTATACAAACTGCTCTAAATACCAAAATGAATCTACTCTGTAATGAAATAGCAACTAGGAAAGCCCTACTTACTGCCAAACTTATGCATCGGTCCATCATAATACCACCCAGTAATAACCCCCCCACGTCCCCTCCAGAGCAAGTCCCAAGCTTCTCCTTCCAACCTGTATCCCAACCGTCTGTTCTGAATACCATCCAGTCACTCAAACCCACCAACTGCTAAGGAGATACATGCCAACTAACATCATCAAGCTCTATGCACCCAACCTTAACCCCATCATCACAGAATGCTCGAACGCATTGCAATACCAGCAATTTCTAGAACAACACTCTCTCCTTGGCATAACACAATCTGCCTTCCTACTGAAACACAGTACTGAAATGGCCCTTATCAATCTAAAAATAGAACTTGACATCATTGGAGATTCTGGCAATGCTGCCATCCTACTCTTCCTAGACAGCTCCCTGCTGCATTTGATCTCGTGGAGCACAACCCACTCTGCCAAAACCATTCAGTGATCTTCCACTTCTCACACAAGGCAGTCTGATGGATCAAATCCTTCCTAAGTGACAGTACCTCCAGAGTCTTCACTGACAACCACTAATCCGACCATTGGTTGGAGAGAGGGCACAGCTCGTTTTGGATTATTCTGCTCTTTTGTGCTGTTTTGTTTAATCTTAAGCTTAACTATAATTAGTAAGGTGCAGCCCACTATGTAGTGCCACCGTGCTGGGCACATAAATGTGACTGCAAATGAAAGAGACCTAGGCTCTATAGCCGTCGGTGTGGGCCGCACAATTGTTTTGTCCACTAGGGGTTAGTTACTTTTTGACTGTATGGCCAATGCATTTCGGATTAAATCATGGCAGGTGAATTACAGTAGCAGCTATCTAGCAGAGATAAAATGAATGGTGTGAGCGCTGCTCACCGCACGATTCCAAGCAGGGCAACTCCCTGCATACAGTATTGAGTCAGGACTGGGCTCTGATGAAGGATTTAATCCGAAATGCATTGGCCATACAGTCATGATTTGCTGTATATTTTGTCATAGCCAAATTGGTGATGATTAACCAATAATTTAAAGAAGCTAAAGAATAAAAACAGGTTTATTTAACAAACCATTCAGGAATTTCGAAGAGAATTATTTTGAAAGCATATCAAAAAGTAACTAACCCCTAGTGGTCAAATCAGGTGTGCGGCCCACACCGAAGGCTATTGAGCCTAGGTCTCTTTCATTTTCAACCACTCAGCTGACCCCATCCCTCTCCGTCTTGTTGTCCCGCAAGGCACTTGACTTTCCCGACCCTCTACTGCACCCACAGTAAACCCCTCTTTAATATACTTGACACCCTAGACATCACCTACACCAATTGTGCAGATAACATACAAATTCTCATCCCCCTTTCCAGTAAATACACTCATGACTCTAACACCATTAACAAAGTCTTCTGCGTCATCCATTCTTGGATGGCTCCCCATAACATTTGCCACAATGATGAGAAGACAGAGTTACTCATTGTAGGCTCTCCTGCATACCTCATTGCCCTCGACCCCTATTAGTGTCTCCTTCACCATTGATGGCACTACCATTCCTGTCCTCAAACATGGCAAAACGCTGGGGGTATACCTTGATGCAGAATTAACCATGGGCAGGCATGGTCAGGCATGTCAATGCTCTGGCATCTTCAACCTCCCACACCGCCAAACTTCTCATTAAGCAGACAGTTCCTGAGCCCCGACAACTGCCTCACGCTCTACAGAGCAATTATCCTGAGCAAACTATACCATTGGAATGCCCTATTCAATGGCACATCCGCTAAGCTACAGCTGCTTCAAAGCAAAGCCATCCGGGCGGCTCTGGGCCTCCGCAAATCAGTCCACATTTATGCAACTCAACAAGAAGTCCATTGGCTACTTATAAAAGCATGGATTTACTTCAAGGTCTTGACTATAGCACACCTTTGCATCTAAAATGAAGCCCTCATATACTTGAACCATTGATCACAAAGAAACAGCACTGTCACTCACTCCACTCCTCTGACCAGCTTACCCTAGCTGATCCACGCTCTAAACTATCCGAGCAGGAGGTGTTAGTTTCAGCACCAGTGCCCCCTCCCTGTGGAACTCCTTACCTCCACACTTAAGAAATGAGTCCTGCTACACAGCATTCAAGCGACTGTTGAAAACTTGGTTATTCAATAAGTAAGACTAACACTTTTCGAATGCAATGTCTCCTACTTTGCCTGTACTACTTCTTACTAACTTAATGATCTGTAGAGTTTGTTTTACTCTGTTAATATCCTGTGCAGAGGCTGTGATATCTGTGGGTCTGGGCATTACACATTTTTTAAAATAAAATAAAAAATAATGGGGCACCAGGGACTGGCAAAGTTTGGTGGGATTTTATCGAGAGAGGGCAACATTAGAGGGGTGGTCCAACCATTTAGGATGGCTTGTAACTATGGTGTTGTTTGACTAATCTGCACACATGTTTGCAAATATATTATAGAGTCAACACGGAATGTTTGTGCAAAGTTTCATTGGATTTCGTCAAGTGGGGGTCAAGTTATAAGACTATTGTTGCTCTCTTCGTTTTGTCACTTCTCAAAAAATAAAACAAGTACCTGAAAGCATGCTTCTTTCAAATATGTCTGTCATTTATTTTTTGAAAAGTGTGATAATGTGGGGAAAACAAATTATGATACAAATTTGGAAACTGAGGCATAGCCTGTGGCCATGGCAGTGGCCAGATTGTCCGGGGCATGACTGAAGGCCCAGACAATCTGGCCACTGGCCATGGTCACCTGGGAATGACAATGGGCCACCAGGAACTGGCTATGCAGTATAAATGTTACAATCGGGATAAGCTTGAATGGGGAAAACTATTCTGGGAATGGCAAATGGGTTTTAGTGGGCATGTACACCAGGGACCAGCTATGCGGTAACATTTAAAAAATAAGGATAGGCTTGAATGGGAAGACAAATCCTGGAAACCGCCATGAAGTTGTCTATTCTGATTTGCACATTGGGGCCTGTGGAATGGCTGCAGGCCATGCCCCACGTATTGTGGAGACTGGCCCTGGCTGCAAGCCATGCACACGGACTATTGGTCACGTTATGGGGGTATAGTCAACTCTGGACCAGGATGCAGGCTAGGTGCAGTGGATAATGGGGTTGGTTTGGTGGGGTTGGGGTCATGGTCAAGCCTCATAGTCTAGGCAATTCAACCATGACTTGCATCCCCAGCATGCGCTGCTGAAAACAACACACATCAGTATGAGCTGCAAAAAATATGTTTGTTAAAAGAGGTTTATAGTCCTTTCATACATGTTAAAAGTGGAATTATTAAAACGCATACACAGTGCTGTAACATCATGAAACATTTCCAATTATACAA
The DNA here is from genome assembly GCF_040938575.1 of Ambystoma mexicanum. Taxonomy (NCBI): domain Eukaryota; kingdom Metazoa; phylum Chordata; class Amphibia; order Caudata; family Ambystomatidae; genus Ambystoma; species Ambystoma mexicanum. The sequence continues at coordinate 609,186,742 of NC_090930.1, read as the reverse complement.
ACCATTGGAATTCAGTGAAAATATTTTGTTAAAGGGACGTTATGGTTAAGTTGAACTAATAAAAACTATGAGATTCAGTGAAAAAACTTAAGTTGAAGGGACGTTATGGTTAGGTTCTACTGATAAAAACTCATGAAATTCAGTGAAAATACCTTTGTTATTAAAAGTGATGTTATGTTTACAAAGTAAAATAGAAAAACCCAAGTTTGCGCCAGTTATGATTTGCAATCATAACTAGCACCACTGCCATGCACTGCTAAGGCTAACACACAGGAAATCAAAGATGACATCACAAATGACATAATCGATAACATCAGTGATGACTCCTCACTATTTGAACAAAATAAGTCTTACAATATTGTGCATCAATTACCCATTTTCTAAGTTAAGATCGCAGCGTACTAAGATCATATACTGTGTCATATACTCCTTATAGAATTCCTCCTTTACAACATCATGGTACAGAGATCTACTATTTGCAAAGCTTCTAACAATTCCATAGAATCAGTTTATGTTTCAGTGTCACATAATACAGTAGTTACATTTAATGTAAACAGAGTACATGTAATCTTGTCCAAATATTGCCATAGTTCAATATCTGTACTCATCACCTTTAAACCATATAGCCCATTGCAGTAATACAAGAATAGGTTATTAATGCCTTTGGAACAGGTGCATTCATGCTCAGCGTCTTTCAGCAAATCAGTAAAATCCCCTACTACTGTTCCCTATTTACTATCCATGCTACTGATCTACCAGGCCTTTATTTCTTTCCACAAAGCCTAGCGGAAACAATTCTATACAGAAATGTAACTTCAGCCTCTGCATTTTTTTTATTGACAAACCTTTCTATGAAGAGGTCTAAAATACTTTGATTGTGTGTGTTTTATTAAATTGCTTCTGTAGTGAGCATATGTCAGTTCTACTGTTTTTAATCTGCTATCTATCCCCCTGAGTGCTTCTCTAGGCATGCACATCACTCTAAAACACTTCCCATAATGTGGCTGCCTGCAGGTCCAACACCAGCTCTAAACTTGTAATATTATTTAATTGCACAGTGCAATGATTGCCTGAACACACCGTCTGTGGGAATTCTTATACAAATTTAACAGGACTATTCAATTTATGTTATTTTATTGAGCATGTGTAAGGCACTTTATACAACAGAATTGTGTTTCAAGGCACCACAAGGTTAAATAGGAAGGGAACAGGGGAAATAACAACGCCAAAAAAACAGTACATATGCAGTTGTGGTTCTACTAGGCCTTGTGGCATTCGGCCGTGCAATTGCATTGAGGAGAAGTGCAGGGGATGGAAGGAAGGGCAGAGGAGTGGACAACTGCTGGAGCAGGGCCCAGAAAGGGAAGAGCAATGGGGAGCCAAGGAGGAGAACCTCAGGCTACGTGCTAGTACCAGTGGCTCTCAAGGGTGGGATGTGCAGCCACCAATCATGGGCCTACAGGGCAGTGCATTGGGGGGGGTGGGTGATGGTATTGCCTGGGAGGATGGACCTGCAGTCACAGTGGCAGTGGGCTGATTAGCAGGGAGGGGAAAGAGGTAGAGAAGCGAAGAGTTTTGAGCAGTTTCCAGAAATTAAGGAGGTTCGGCTCAAATCTGAGAGGGACAGGGAGGCTGTTCCAAAGGGAGGTACTTGCAGAGGAGATAAACATTCCCCTGCTCTCTGATTGGAGAAGCATTTGAAAGTCAGAGAGTTAGGGGAGCATAGGGCTCTAGCAGGGGAGTATTTAGGGAGGGAAAGTTGGTGATGGCATGGCCCCAGTCCCCAGAAGGCCTTGTGGATGATGCAGAGGGTCCTGAATTTGGTCTGTGTGGCCACCGGGAGCGAGTGAAGAGATTTAAGGCCTTGATTTAAGGGCTTGATGCCAAGTATACCGTTTGCAGCCCTATTCTAGATTAACTGGAGAGGGCGAAGAGAGGACAGAGGCAGATTGAGAAAAGGCTGTTGCAATAGTCCTGCATGGAGAGGACCAGAGCTCTGGAAACATTGAGCTTCTGGGGGAAGGTGAGAAAAGGAAGAATGACTCTGAGGAGGCAGAGCTGGAAGTTGGACTTCTTGGTAAGATCCATGATGTGAGATATAAATGAGAGAGCAGAGATGACCGAAGATGACCCCAAGGTTTTTCGCCTCACAAGATGGTAGGGGTAGAGGGCCAAGATGTTGGGGGTTTTCGGCCCAAAGAAGATGGCCAGAGCGTAGGAGAAAATTAGGGCACAGGTATCCTGATGAGGAGGATCTCTGTCTTAAAGGCATTGAGACAGAGCTCATTTGCTGCACGCCATGCCTTAGTGGTGGGCAGACAGTCAGGATGAGATAGGAGGAATAGGGGGAAGTAGAGGGAAGGTTGTAAGGAAAGCTCTGTGTCATCATCGTAACCCTGAAAATTAGGAGAGAAGGAGGAGATCAGGTGAGCAAAAGGGGTGAGATAGACATTGAAGAGCCATGGTGATAGGATAGAGCCCTGGGGCATGCCATAGGTAGAGAGTGTGGTAGTAGAGGGGAAAGGGCCCAGTTGCAGCTGAGAAGGGGTTTGTGAGAAAATAGGTGAATCAATTCAGTGCCCAGTCTGTGATGCTGAGGGTGTCACAGAGTCATTTTATCAGAATGTAATGGTTGACCAAGTAAAATGCAGGTGAGAGTTCAAGGAGAATGAGAACAGCAGGAGAGTTGGAGTTGAAATTTGCAAGCATGATTTCACAGGTGTTCAGGGGAGCAGTTTCTCTACCTCTGCATGCCTGGAAGCCAAATGGATGGTCATCAAGGCAACCAACAAAGTCAGTGTGGAGGGACAGTTGGGAAGGACCAACATCTCCAAGAGTTTACCCGGTAGAGATAGGGAGATAATTAGCTGGGCAAGAGTGGTTAGCTGATGGCTTTTTTTAAGAGAGGGTGCACAAGGGAGTGCTTAAGAGATAGAGGGGAAGGGCCAGTGGTGAAAGTGTGGTTACAGAAGTAAGCACAAGCCAGGGTGACAGAGGAGATCCTGTCCCCAATGGTTCTGGAGCCGCAGGGTGCCCCTGTTTGGAGGATGCCTTAATAGAGCGGACCATTTTAGAGACCGCGCCCAGTGCTAATTTCAGGAGGGAGGTGAGAGAGGGGGTGGGAAGAGGAGGGCCAAGAAAGGCAGGGCAGCAGGTATGGGAGAGGAGGTGGGGTGGAGGACGGGATGTTCTGAGTTTTGGATGTGAAGTGGGAGGACAGAGCAGTGCAGAAAGTCTGGAAAGGAAGGAGAGAGGTGAAGACTGCACGTTAATAAGTGAGTTCCTTGCAGATTTTGAAAAGTTCAGCCATGTTGTTAGTGACTCCAGAGATGCCTGCTTGGATCTGGGCCCGCTTCTGGGAGCAGACAGAGAAGCTATATTGCCGTTGGAGCAGGTGGCAGGCCACTTTGTCAGAGGATAAGCCCAAGGTATGCCACTTCTGTTCAGCAACTCTTCACTTGCATTTCAGAGATGCTAGATCAGAGTCGTACCAGCTGTTGTTTTTGGTGTCATGGTTTTAGGTGTTTCCTCATGGCAGGGGCAAGGATGTCAATGGTGTTAGAATGGCAAGGTTCAAGTTGGCAAGGACAGAGTTGGAGGGAGAGTCAGAAGTTGGGGTGCGAAGGGGGAATGAAGGTGGAGGCAAAATCAGCAGCTGGCACTCGCTTAAGCGGTCGAATGACGGAGAACGAGGCTGGTAGACAGGGGGTGGCTTGGTTAGAGGGGCAAGAGGCCCCAGGTGGGAGGAAAGGAGAAGGCTCAGTCAGGAGATATAGGGATGTTACCAGAGATGAGGGCATAGAGAGTGTGGCTGACAAAGTGATTTGGGTCAGAAAGAAGAATAGTGAGAGAGAGGGAGTCACAGAGGTCACGGAACTGAGAGGTGGATGATTCAAGAGAGTTGAGGTGGAAGTCACCTAGGAGGAGGAGTTTGGAAGGAGAGGTTGAAAGGGATGTGGCAAGGTTGGCCCATTCCGAGAGGAAGAGGGAGATAGGGTCATGGGGTCTGTAAATTGTGGTGAGGGTGTGAGAGAGAGTAGATGAGACCCCCATCCTACAGACGAGGCATTCAAAAGTGGGGTGGGATTGAGTAGGAATGATGGAAACGGTGATCAGGGCCACTCCACTTCCAGGCCGGTTGGGTCTGGGTTTGGAGAGGATTGTATAGCCCTCAGGAAGGAGAGTATCAAGAGCAGTAACAGAGGTGGTATTGATCCACGTCTCGGTAAGGGTGAGAACATCCAGGTCAAAGTCTTCGAGAAGGAGACAGATTACCAGTGCAATGTAGTGACACGTTTTTCATGGTCCCAAAATGCGTGGATACAGTAAGTTTGTACATTGTGCAGCATGGGCTAGGGGAAAGTTGCAGGAGAGGCGACATGGAGGGAGGCTCCCTCCAGCTCCGGACAGGTTGAGACAGGGGCCTTAGGTGTGCCTCCTGTCAGCTCCCTGATTGGGCAGATGAGTGAGATGAGGGCCAATCAAGAGCAGGAGGTTGGCCAGCAATGAGGCTCACCTCCGATGGTGATAGAGGCAGCCATTTTGGAGGGTGATCGGGACCCAACAATACATCAGTCCCACTGGGCTATGCACAGGCTGGATACCTGCGTGTCATATGCCCCATGTGGGGAGCAGCTCTTCAGTGGCACCATGCAGATGTAGTGCGAGATGTTTAAAAATTCTTGCTCACAGCTCTTCAGTACCAGAGGGTTAAACAATTTCACAATCAAGGTGTGCACATCACGCAAACGGGCAGCCGAAACTGCTGCTAAACTTCTTGTAGGAATATGCCAGAACTGCTAGATACTCGTGGTCAGGACCATCCACCGGAGGAGCGAGGGGGAGAAGGTAATGTTCTGGCAAACACTGTACATTCTCTGACCTGTGTCAGATTTGTTTTATACAGCAAGAAGTAGTTAAACCAGCTGCAGTTATGTACACCTGAATAATGTGTAAACTCTTGTTCACATAACTTAACAAATCACATGCTGGACATTTTATGGTGCCATATGTTGCTTTTCTATGTATGTATTCAATGTGTCATTTAGAGCTAGCTGTTAGGAATGTTTTACTTTTTTTTAGCAACTTTCCCTTCAATTCTATGGAGCCACAAGTGTTCCTAGGAATTAGGCTGGAACTGTCTGGTCCCAATCTACATACTGGTTTCACCTTAATTATTGGATAAGAAGAGGAGACCTGCAGCCATGCCTCAGAAATCTTGGAGAAACCCTGCTAGGAGACAAGCAAACTGCCCAGCTGTGAAGTCTATCTACACATCCTAAGAAGGCCTGGTGACCAACTCTTGCTACAGTGCCTGTCTGGCTGGTGATCTTTTGAAGTCCTTGGGTGGAGATTCGATCCTGGGAGTGGAAGGAATATCCATTCCATATGTCTGCTTGGTGTCCTGTGATTCAGAGCCATCATAGGTGTCCCTGAGCCAATCAGTGGCTGACCAGATTGAGGTTTGGGCTACTGTTCTGCAGATCTCACTGTTCCATGTTTCAGCCCAGACAATTTGGAACCACCAGCTTGCTATACAATTTCAGTGTCTCAGCATCCAAGGGACCTGAATGACAGGTCTGATTCTTACCGCAACAACTGTGCCCTCGTAGGTCACCATGCAATGGTGAAAATTGCTTGAATCTGCTTTCCTACATCTAGTTGTGTGCTGAGAAGTTGCCTGCAGCTGAGTGAGTTGAATTCTTCCACTGGAACCCGTTGCACCAGCATCTGTGGCCGACCTGGCATTCACTTGAACCTGCAACTCCGAGGCACAGGGGCTATGAAGGAATGGTGGGTAAAAAATACCTCTGATGACCCTCAGAAGACCTGCCAAGTCCCGAGAGAAACCAGAGTATGGGGTGAGTACTGTGGTACTTACCTAAACCTCTATCTCCCCTTTAAAAAGTCTTCCTAACTTTTACATTTACAATAGTGTGGCTTTGCCATTGCTTGTTTGCACAAACACTCTGAAAGCTGGGGACAGTTTTATTTACTAGGATAAATCATTACCTGACTTTTGGAACCATTGTGCCAACAACAAGACAATGCAACTAACTTTTTCCCAGCTGCCAAAACTACTTGGATCTTTGTGAACTTTCAGGGCACACAGGCCTAGTCAACTTAGGGTTGGACCTCTAAAGTTAGGGTTAGATTCTTGTGGACTGTCATTGCTAATCTAACCAATGCCTTTTCTTTTCAGTATTGTGGGATGGGTGTATTGTAGATGTATTGCACTGGCTGCAAGGGCCATATACATGCATTGCATTTTTAGTTTGTCTGATAGTATTACTTGTTTGTAGTAATTTTACCTTGTGGCTCCATTTTGAACACTTTACCAAGCTCACCCCTTCCTGAGGCTTAACCTTGACCACTACCCAGGACAATTTGATTGGTTTGGCTACAGATCCCAGAGTTGTCCCTGTTCAATAACTAGGTTGGCCACCAATACATCTGTCCACCACACCATATTATAGAAATCCAGTCCTAACACTTGCCTTATGGACTGGACCTACAATTACCCTGTGATTGAGATTCACACAGTGATCACCAAGGACTCAAGGACTTCACGCCACTCCCCTTTGACAGGACAGTATTTAACGATTTACCAGCATATAGCGCAGAGTTTCCACCAGAGCATGTGTGATTCAGAGTTATTTCTGTTATCTGCCTAGACATTTTCCACATATCACTGTGAGATGCATGATGCCTAGGCTGCATTGTTGCAGGTTGCAGTTGATAGTTCGAACATTTCTGGTTGAACTTTAACAAATTCAACACTACAGTCTGTAATTCAGCATGCGCCAGGCACACATTATCACTGGCTGCCTCCTCTGTTACTCACGAGGTTCCTCTCTTTGCTTCCCCATCAAGCAATTTCCCTGGTCACTTCTCACACTATACTTCTTCTAATTCTTCTTGGTCTCTTTCTGTATGAAGGGATGCCCAGCCTACAAGCTTCCCAGATGTTCTATCAGGATGGCTGCTCTGGGTCACTAACAGCAAAGCTTTCTCACAAGGCAGGTTATCACTAATGTATTCATCAAGTTACAAGAGCTTTAACAGTTCTGTATGCCTGACTGCCACTGACAATACATGCATCATGACAATTATGGGAACCCTCCGTTCTCAATGTCATTTTGCTTTTTTCAACTATGCCCAGAGTAGAATGCTTATTTCCAGCACTGACCAAAAAAGCCACAGCCATTACCCTTGACTGCATTGAGGTGGGCTAACCAATCTGATCTTCACCCAGACATTGAAAGTGGCTGTGTCCATGCTAACGCTATATAGGCCCACTCATCTCCACCACACAAGGACTCACCAATGAGTCACACTCCTTGACACCTTTTATGTTCACCATAGCTTCTGTACATTTGTCAGCAGGATAGTTTTACGGTTTGAGGTTGGTTGTCACCACTCATGTTATGAAGTACACAGCTGTTGTACAGGTCTTCAGCTCATAGCACCAATCCACCATTGTATGCCTTTTCAGGGCTCTCATACTCAGCTCTATCTTCCCAATCCAATGTTTCCTCAAAGATGTCCACTGGAAGCAAAACCTATATAAGCTTTAATCCAGTGCAAGTAGGCCAAAAATGCCAGACGAAAGCCAGTGGAAGTCCCCACTGTTTGCTCAGGGGGGTGGGGGGGTCTGGAATCCTGATCAGCATCTGCCAACCACACCACACTAGGAAGGAGGGTGCATCAGTGCCCACATCTGTTCCAAGCAAGACAAGCCAGCATCGATTGCTGGGGAGTGAGGCTGGAGTCACAATCAGCTGCTCCTCACCATGCCCCACCATGCACGTTTTAGTAAGGCTTGATACTGGGAAGGATAGAGCATCTGCACCCACGTCTGTCCCAAGCCTGCACAAGTCAGTGCTGTTTGCCGGCTGGGGAGGCTGGAGTCCTCATCAATTGCTGCAAACCCCACACCATTCCACACACGCTCAAGGAACGCTCTTCAACAGTGGGGAGTGCGAGAAAGTGCCTGCATTAGTTCAAGTGAGCAGTGTTTTCTAGGGCAGGAGCATGGATTCTGGCCCAGCTGTTGGCTGTCACTACGCACCATGTCCCTTGAAAGAACACTTTGTACCAGTGTGGTTGGAACATCAGCACCCGCATCTACCATAAGCCAGTGCAAACTACCACTGTTTGCCATTCATTGAGGAGCAGGGTAGCAAGGCTCTAACTCGCAGTAATTGATGGAATTGATGGAACACAGACCCTGATTGATTATTCTTGGAGAGCTCCTGCATATGAGGTAAGGATGTTTCCTCTTAAACTATTTGAAATGGGGCTGGAGTTCTTTGGAGGAAAATGTATGGAGACGTATTAGATCCTGGCTTCTGTGTGGTTTCTGGTGTATATTTATATGCTCACTGGTGGCCATAAAGTGTACACTTTTATAGATGGTAAAAAGAAAGCTAGTACCCCTCGCCACACAGTCTGTGAGTAAGAAATGGAGGACTACTAGCAACCATGCATTTAGATTCAGTGCAACTAGTGTCCACCATCTGCAGACAAAGGGACACGGACGTCACTAGTGACCTAAATTTAACAGTAGCAAGGGGCTGATCAGGGATGTAAAAGAGAATATACAACTTTGCTATAATCCAGAAATTGTAATTTAATATGTTGTTAGATACACACCCACGTTGTGTAATCCTCTAGATTCTTGCAGTAGGAAAGCAAATCACCTGAGATGTTACTCTTTTTGTGGCTAACTAAATTAACAAGGCCACTCTGTGGTACTTATTCCACTTTATTCTTTGATATATGCCCGCACAAGTAATTTTCATTTATTCAAGAGAAATTAGCAAATATATCATTACAATTACAGATATTTCCACCACTATAGCAAACACAATGTATCCATTACTCTCAGTCTAACCCAGGGCTCTAAATCTTACATCAATATGCTTCCTCTTGTGATGGCTTTGTGGCCGGGCAATCGCTTTGTTCTCAAGAGAATTCTTCCTTTCAGTGGTCAAATAATATCTTCTTGTCAGGCAGGTGTCCACCTGCTAGAGTCTTTTCAACCCTAACTCTAGTAAATCTTTTTCAGGGCCCAGCCAATACTGGACTGTCAGACCTTGGCATCAGATCTGTGAAACCAGAGTTCGACTATATTTTCACTCTATCTTTCTTACTGTACATTTCTAATGGCATTACACTTGTCTCAACCTGCAGCCTTAACTCTGTCGAGCTTTTGGCTTCTAGCATTGACATGCTATATTTGGTAAAACATGTTGTAACAAACAGAATTCTTTATCTTTCTAGTGCAAAGACTCAAGAAACTCAATCAGTGCATGCCTTTAAAAATGTAGTGAAATGTAAGTGCATACGACCCTTTTTGAAAATGCTAGGTGTGTTTATTGACATGGTCTGCATAAGGCTGCATATATCGAAACGTGTGCAAATAACTATTATATACGCATTCATTAAATACATAAAAGATACTGAAAGAGCAAATCACTGATAACCAGATGTCATCTTTGTTAGAATGCATACATTCTGTGTAACAGTGAAAACGATTCAGAATTTGCATCTCAATGCGCATGTTGTCCTAGTTTGTTTGTTCAAATGAAGGTTAAGCTATGTTATTAGGTTGTGAACCATGCATAGCTGTAATTTGTTCTCTATAGCCAGGTGTTCTGTCAGATCTGGAAGAGAGTGGGTGGATTTGGTGAGTTGGGTGGAGAGGGAAAAAGCGAGATTGTGGTGCTTTGTGTTATTGTTGCGAATGGGAAGTACCTTGATCTCTGCATGAACGTTTTCTCTATGCAATGTGTTTTTAGGAGCATTACGAACTTTGTGCCCAAAGGAGTCACTTCATGGTTGCAGTGTGGGCATGCATTGGCTGGGGACTGGGTGTGCCAGTTGGTGTTAGAAGTGTACTTTTGTATTGTTACATTATGAGGATAGCGTCTTTAAAAAGCTGGGTGTGGGTGGGTATGTTAACATTATGAGTATTGGGTATCGTGGGTAAATTGAGGGATAGTCGATAATGAAAAAATGCACAGCCAACTACTGTGTTGACCAGGTGCAAGTGAATGACACCAGTAGCTGTGGAGGCGAAGTGCGCAGGGAACCAGAGTGTGCCCCTTCCATCCAGTGCTGTTTATGTTTAATGCACTCCAGAGGGTGGATGCTCCAGGGTCCTATAGGCTGCTGCATCAAGGCGATATATGCCTGGCTTTGTATTGCTACTGAGTGGGAGTGTTTGTAGTATGGTCTTCCTGCACCTTAAAGGTTCCATTTACCTCGTTAGCAGCACTGCGAGCGCTGCTCTTGCTGCATGCTCTGCTTCCTGGAGGGGGCGGAGCCAAACGCTGACAAGTGACGGATCACAAATTGCCGGCACAAGCACCCTTGCAGCTTTATGCCCTGGAGGTAGTAAGGGCTGGAGCTTTCTGTTTTGCTGTTTGGCTGTGACCTGTGCTTGAGCCTGTGCAACGGCCTTGTGAGTAACCTAGACTGCGGTTGTATGCTGGCTCTACACTTGCTTCAATTTTAACCTGTACTTGGGGTAAGGGGGAGAGTCGGACTCTGGCAGCTCCTTAAGCTGTCGGGCGTTCCTTACCCTAAGACTGGGTGCTTCTACAGTTGTTCGCTGATCTCTGTGACTTTACCCAGTCTTTGACTTTTAACGTAATTTTCAAAGGACATACTTTATGATACATTTGCCATCTATTCCCCTGATTTCAGTAAAGGATCCATACTATTCACTGTTATATTATAAATTGTACCTGCTGTAGTTTTTGATGTATTTTAGCTATCTTTTTTATTCAGTGCATTTTAATCATTACTGCTTGTTGTTTCATAGGTTTTAATACCTGTGATTCTCAACCTTTCTGATACCAATTTTAATATTAAGTTTATACGTTTTTGTATTTAACCAATTACTGAGCTATTTTATTGTCTCCCCTCTAGTTACCTGCCTTTCATTTCTTCAGGCTCTCTCTCTGTTTGGATGACACGCAAGGGACTCAGGAGCCAGACCACTATGGAGGCTTCTTTTGATTCTACCTTCCCTGTGGTGGTGCCTCTCTCGCCTGCTTTGATAGACCCTATCCCTCCTACAAACTCTATCCCTACTCCTTTGGGTAAGCCACAAACACTAGCTGAGAGCTTCTTGTACTCTCCTCTTCAAAAAAGTGTGACCCAAGCCCAAATCCACTCACAAGATAGGTCTGCTGTATTTCATTTGAAGGGTATTATCCCACGTACCCCATCAATAATAGTTGCATCTTCATTGGAAATCAAGATATTTCCATAAATGCACAGGAAGAACGACTGCCAGCTACTATAGCTCTGAATTTGGAGGAAGTTGGTACTCGATCCAGGCAAGAGCGGGAATTGATCACCCGAATAATTAGCACAGTGAACACTACACACCCAGCCCCGTCCAATTACATCCTAGGCTGCCTCTGCCTCCTCCTATGTTGGATGCCCCCTATGGGAATTCTATAGAACCCTCTCTATTGTCTAAGGAGGCCATTGACTCACAACCTCCCGCCCAAGAGGGTTGTAGGAACAATGGTGTTTGTTCTGTCAATCCAATACCGGAGGTATCCTCCTCAGGTGGGTAGGCTAACCATACCTCCTCTATTCATGTTAATCTTTCTGCCATCTCTGTAGCCACTGCTCTTATTCTGACAGCGAAACCCACTGTCTTCAAAACCCCACTCACAAAATCAAAATCTTTACTTAATACACCCAAAACGAACTCTAGTATGGGTACCCATGGTAAACATATTCAAGGGAAAAAAATCTCCAATTTCTTTGGAAAAAGGACTGCCACTAGTACCCTCATTAAATCTCTGCATTCAGTTTTAACAGTGGCTACCTTGGATCATACCCATCTGGCAAATGTAACAAAGAAATTGGAGACTGAAGATCAGGCAGATAATTATATTGATGATATTAGCATTATAGCATGTGCAGATAAGGCAATAGCTGAGAGTGAGTTGGAACCTAATCCACTAATCTAAAGGATGTAACCCAGCAAACCTGTGATGCTTCCTACATGGGTTCTCCATCTGAACTCATCAATTTTATCGACGAGTATACAGAGAAGCAAAATTGGCTTAGAGAAAGGGGCTTACTCCCAGATATACAAAAGGATTGTGCCAGTGAGTCTTTTATGCACCATACCCTTAAAGAGGTGGATGATAGAATAAAATTAACTCAACCCTCACTCTCGGCACTGAATATGGCTCTTAGCTCCTTTGTGACTCTGTATGATAACATTTGGTCAGAGGTTAGATCTCTTTCTCTCTCCTACTCGCTGAAATCTATTCTAGGCTAGAAGGACTAGACAGATTTGAAGAGTTGGTTAAAATTATTAAGGAAGATAATCCCTCTATAACAAAACAGAGCCCAGACTCTATTCCTCCTAGCCACCCTAGTATGGAAGGGCCCCTGGTTCAAAAAGCCCTTAATGTGGAAAAGGATAGTACCCCGGGAGGACGTTATTGATATGGTCCCAGCTATTACGGTTATTCCCTGTCCGGATAGGGGTACTGGTGTACAATCTTCTCAGATTCCCCCCATGAATGCTGAGGGCTTTTCAGTGGACCCTGCTCCGGATGAAAACTCCCTGCCTCCCCCATAAAAGTGATTACTAACGCTTTAGAGGAAAAAGTCCAAGAGGTGCCGACTTCTAAATTCCCTGGTTCCACTTCTCAGGGACTCTCCTGTGAATCTATCTCATCAGAAATGGTTGAATCACATAAAGGTAACATTGTTGCTCCCTCTTCTGTATCTCCATCTGATCTCCTATTGGAGAAGCTGTTTGACCTTATTGATCTCACAAAAGAAACGGTACCCCTAAAGGGTAAACAAAAAATATAATCAACAAACAAAGAAAACAAAAAAGACAGAAGAATCTGAAAAAAATGAACTCTCTTTCTAACAAATGTTTTAAAAACTTGTTCTTGGCATGTGCCCCTGTGTGTGCTATAACCCCTACCCCTCTGAAGGGGGATAAGATTATGGTGGAAACAGTGGTAACTGATATCGCTACTTCTAATGTACCCGCTGCTTCCGTCGGATCATCTGCTTTACCTACCATTTTAGCTGTCTCTAGTCAATCCGAAGCTATGTCAGTGATTTCCATGCCAAAGGACAATATTCCCCCAGAGGTGATGGACAATATAATGCGGGTGGAGGAAACCCACGCTATATGCCACCCAAAAATAATTTTAAATCAACTGGGGCCTTTAAATAACTCTGCTCTAGCCACTTTGAATACACAAACCGTATGTAACACCCTGTCACTTGATTCGGACGCAGATCCCTCAACTACTATGTGCAACTCTACAACTGGTTTAAATTCTATCCACCCTGAGCCTAATACCATCCCGGCAATGGCCAATCTTGTTAATTTTGACATGTGAAACAACTATTTCAGGATCTAGTTAGCACAAACCCACTTACTGGGTTTGATGTTAACTCAACTTTAGGCTCATCTCAGGATAGGGCCTCTATAACAACTGTTTCCTCTGCAAATGGTCACTCATTATGCCATTCTGATTTTATAATGGAGGAGTGTGGTGTGGGACTTAGACCATTGGAAGGTCTATATGTTCCCAACTTCCTTAATTCTGCTCACTCAAAGCCCCCAAGTGGAGGTTCTATTAATGGCCTTGCAGGTGTTTCCATTGGGCCTGAACCTTCCCAAAATAGGAATTCTCTCAATTTATATGAGAGATTTCCTGTGGGGCCTCATGTAACCCAGAATAGGGCTATATCAAGGGGTACTGATTTAAAAGTTGATTCTTTAAGTCAATTTACAAAAAGCATTACTGACTCACTACCTCAACCTGCTGAGGCTAAATATCCCATGGAAATTCTGCAGCTTACTTTTCTATGGGGCCAAGACATGCCTATCTGTCTCAATCGTGGACATTTTTTTAAAAATGTTCACCAACTTCCCTCACTCTCACTTATTTCTAGCTACCATATGGAAAGGATTTTCTTTCCTACCCAAGGACGGGTAGATATGAGCAACATTATTTTAAAACCTACAGTGGTACTAGAACTAATTATGGGTCAAAAGGGAGGTCTAATGCAGCTTGGCTTTGAAGTAAATTTGATACAATCCAATCAACATCCCGGAAAAAATGATGGGTGTGAAGACTATAGGGGAAACCTTACCATGGTTTATCATCCGGAAAGAGCTGCACAACACCAACGGAGGCCATTTACACCCAGATTCAATGGTAACACTAGAAACTGGGTTGAGATCACTTCAGGTTTGTGGAAATGACCCCTTTTTTTAAGTGATCCGGTACTCTTAGTAATGTTAAGGTCCTGAATAAATCTAGCTCAGGAGGGAGAGCTTCTGGGGGTCTTCTTATCGGATTTAGAGCTTCTCTTGGCTTTAGGAATATGGTCCTTGCGGACACGCCATTTGGTATTTTGGCTATGGAGGCCACCTCCCTCGATAAATTGGTTAATCTCCTCCTGATTAATGTGTATTGGCACAAAGGCATGATTGCCCTTGAGCCTTTTTTGGAACGTTTAACGGATATGGTACTTACATAGAGATCCTTATATCCCAGGGGGAAATTGATCCTGGCTGGTGATTTTAACTCTGATTGTTCTATCTCATCCGAGGCCAACTGTGATGATATGGGTTTGGCTCTGGAGGCTGACAATCGGCAAGGCCAGAAATATGTATGGGGCAGACTTTAGAATCTTGCCTTCGACTCGGTTGGCTTAATATGTCTTAATGGGTCTTATGATGCTACTCTCCCTCTTTGTCCTACATGGCATAGAGGTCTATCAATGTCTACTATAGACTATGTCTATGTAGAACATTCTCTCTTCCCTCTCTCGTCTGAGGTCAAGGTCTCCTTTAACCCATGTAGTCACCATGGCTCATTGCTGGTTACATTATTTACTCCTTCTCCCATGAAGTCTCTCCTTGCAGGGGGCTTCGCAACCTTAATACCGTGGGACAAAGGACAGGAGTACGTTGGTCACCCGACAATATTAATCTCTTTAAATGTAAACTGATTTCCTTGTTTAACAACACTTCTTTCTCTTGGAAACAAGTAGTTTTAATACCCTTTACTTTGATAGCTTTAGTAGTATTTCTGGTTCACTAAGGAAGGGTATTCCTAGAAAATCTCATGCCCATAGGTTTGACCAGGAGTTGGCCATTGAAAAGGCCCACACTCGGAAACTTATTAGAGAGATCCTTGTCCTTGATATTGACTGTGATAACAAAAAAACAAAGATTAGAGCTATTCGTCAAAAGTATGAAGATTATTGCAAATCACGAAAATCTAGTTTGCTACAAAATGACGCAGAGCATATGCTTAGAGTCCTAGTCAAAAGAGATCTCAGGGCATTTTGGGATATTTTTTCAGGCCAGGTTGACGTGGCGGTGGTCAACCAGTTGAATGCTATTCCTGAGGTGCAATGGGTTGAGCACTACACCGAACGTTTTGATACCGGGAGAGAAAGACTACAACTCTGTACAAAGAGATACTTGGAAGCCTGATGTTGTCTATGAGACAATATTTGGTCTTATTGTCAAATCTAAGAAATCTAGGGCCCCTGGCCCTAATGGCTTAATAAATAATACATTTAAAGCAGAACCTGACATTTGGGCTAAACTCCTCTGTCTGCTATTCCAGGATGTAGTTAACTCTGGTAATATTCCAACTAGTTGGCAGACTGCCCACATTGTCCCCATCTTTAAGAGAGGTCTACGAACTTTGGTCAAGAATTATAGACCTCTCCCACCTTAATGTTTGGATTAAGGAAAATCATATTCTCCCAAAGCAACAAACAGGCTTCAGGTTCGGCCACTCAATCAATCTCAACTGACTTATCCTAACTGCCCTACAAAGTTCAACATGGAGAAAATATGGTGGTTCTCTCTATGTTGCTTCAATCGACCTATCTAATGCATTTGATCTAGTAATTAGGTCGAGCCTCTGGGAAAAACTAACTAAGTGGGGGATTCCGGCAGGTCTTCTCTCTCTAATCATGGCTATGTATAAGAACTCGGAGGTTCATATTAGGATTGATCTTAAAGGAACCCTTTCTAGAAGGATAAGGACTCGTATTGGGGTCTGACAAGGTTGCTCGTTAGCTCCATGCCTTTTTATCCTCTACTTGGCAGATGTAGGGGAATTTCTTGGAAATACTGGCATGGTAAATGCAAAATTGGGGGATCTCAGGCTCTCGTGGTTGGCTTATGTTGACGAATTTCTTCTCTTCGATCACACTAAAGTCGGCTTACAGAGGCCTATCTGCAAATTTGAAGAATATGCATCTCTTAACAGGTTAAAAATTAACCTGAACAAAACTCGAACAATGGTCCTCTCTAGGGGTAGAAAAGGTAATAAAAAGCTGTGGAAAATTGGTGGTGAAAATATTATCAGAGCACACAAAAGTGTCTATTTGGGATTTCTTATTTTGCAATTTGACCATAAGAAAAGAGGATGCTTGTCTTTTATTTTGACTCAATTCCCTAATTGCTACTACCGCTCACTTCTTCTTGAACTTAGATGGAATCTCCTACCAACTAAAGAAGTTCTTAGAGAAGGAAGGAGATCAGTGACTCGGACCTCTCATGTCGATTCTGCCACATGTCCAGGGAAATTGAATCTATACGCCATCTTTCTTAGAGTGTGTTGCTCTGAAAGGTCTTAGAGATACCTACTTAGGTAGATTCAAAACCCTGGGACTATTAGGGGAAGAAAATGTTATTTGGTCCCAGTCTCTTTCTATTTCCAAAATTAAAGATGGGCTTGCTGTGGCGGGTTTTATCAAATCTCCTGACCTGTATCCCCCTTCTATCTGACCAATCTGCATGATGAACTCTATCCCTCTATACCATTCATCCTTTTATGTATGCATACAAAAATCTGGTATTTTAATTGATACTCTCGTAAAAATGTGTTTATATGTAAAGGGAAAATTCTCTTTTAATTACTAAAATTGCACTGAATTCTTTTTTACAATTGATTTATTTTATGCTCCCAAAATTGACAGAAAAAGGATATGTGGGTCTATATGTGTTTTTCTTTCAACCAATTTGTAATGAACTGACATCAATTTGCAATGTAACAGTAATGTAATAGTAATGCATGTCTTTTATTACTGATTTTGTAAAGGTTTCTTTTTGTAAACCATACACAATAAAAAAATAAAAAATAAAATAAAAAGTGAATGACACCACTGTTGGCTGCTTTGTGGTCAGGGGTGTTGAGTTACCTTGTGGTTGTCGGTAGATGTTGTGTTTTTGATACTGAAAAAGTTGTAGGTGTGCCCGAAGATGTTGTCATAAGGGAGTCTTTGCTATCGTTCTCTGTGTACCATGTGTTGGTTTGGGTGCCAGTAAGGTATTCAGTTATGGTGTGTCAACGTGCTGTCGATTAAGAGGTGCTGCTTTCACTGTTTGTTGAATGCTAGCTAATTTCGATAGAATATGCATTGAAATACAATGTTTTTAGTTGTTAAACTTTTCCTGAATTTCAAGAGGTCTTGTAATATGTAGATTTACCTTGGTATCCTGTTTCTAAATGTGGCCACCATAGTGGAGAAGGAGTCTCAGACTTTTTCCCAGCAGAATCCTTTTAGTTTTATTAGTGCATTAATTCAGTATCCTACATCTCTAGTTAGTTGGTAATGTGCCATTTTGCTTTTGGTTTCATTCTGCTCATTGATTTTCAATATCTCTGTGTGTGATGCAAAGGGCCCTAACGTGAAGTTTGACTGATAGCCAGTGCAAGCAAGGCTTTAACAGCTGGTGTTTTATGTGCTCTCCTTTTAACTCTGAGCGATAGATGTAATGCTCTGTTTTGGAACCATTGTATTTTTTTGTGAAATAGTTCGGCATATCTAGGTAAATACTGTTGGCATAATCTGTTGTTGAGAGATCCAGATATATGAAGAAGAGCATTCTGTTTGGGAATGTGAGACAGGGCATAATCCAACTGATTGCATGTTGGTGACATAAGCACCTTTTGAATATTGCTTTGACTTTGGGTTTCAGCAAGAGGCTATTTTCCATTACTGTGCCAAAATCATTGATGATTTCAGATGTCCAAGGCAAATTAAACATTTCCAGTGGCCATGGTAGAGGTGTTTTGGTTGCAACATTAGACACAACTATTATTATTTGTGTTTGTTCTGCTTAATTTGTAAAGTGTTTATGGAGCATCCATTGTGTGAGTTATTTGCTGAGGGTGGAGTTGTTCTCACTGGTCATTTTGTACATGACTAGAGTGTAATCCACATATTTTCAAAACGTTAACCCATACACGTCTATGACCTTCATCAGTGGGGACAAAGTGCATAGCTGTAATAGGTTGAATAGGAGCGGAGAAATGCTCAATCTTTGATGCTCCCGCCAGGTCATAAGTCATGATTTAGAGCTGAAATAGTAAAACCAGATGATTTCTGTTATACAGTATTAAATTAAAGATCTCATCCACTGTAAAGAGATGCTATGGGTTTCAGTTTCTTCCAGCTATATGATTTATGTGTTGCTATGATTGATAGTGTAAATGACCAGGCAGATCTCTAAGAGTATGATTGCTGAGGGTGTTTAACCGTATTCACATATTACTGCCTTGTTATGAATATTGGCCCAAGCCCATTCGCGTTACACAGAGAACCGCATCTGAAATGTTCCACTTTTCGATTAACTCTGCCGCCATTTTAAGAATCGTCCGCCATTTTGATTTCAACTCTTGTTTTTATGTTCTAAAATGTTGGACTGTGTTTTCAACTTGCAGCCGAGCCGAACAACCTTTGAGTTCTGTTAATGTTTAGGCTGACCGAGAGCAGAATGTAAAGAAACCTTGTGACTTGAATGAACTGCCATCCAAGTGTTGTCTGCGTTCACAAGCCTCATCCTCATCCTCATATAAACAATGAGACAATGGATAACAAACTTAGATCATGTGTTCTGGCTGAACTGCATTGTAGCGATTCTTGGAACAAGGCTTACCATAGATCAGAGAAACAACAGCATCATTGTGCCTTCATGGACATGCAAACTTTAATTCCTTGTACAATTTTGTAATATTTGATATATGAACTGGGCATGAACTCTACCATGTAACTTATTAGCTTGGAGAGAGGCTGGACAATGTTTTGAAAATAGTATAAATATGTTTGTGGTTAGATGTCCAGCACTCTCACCCTTCACTGTGTCTGCTGGTACACACTGCATAGTGTTGGGAGTTTTGCTTTGACTGTACAGTAATAAAAGATACTTGTATCTTTTCAACCCAGAATTGGCGTATTTCATTTGTGGTACTAAGCCTCGATATTTCTTTGGTCCTTCAGATGGCACCCAAATAGGCACCCTCAATATTGATGTCACCGTGCTGAAGAGAAGATGCGGCTATCGGACCAGGATCGGAGAGTGAGAGAAAGTGGGCCCCTTTGTATGAGATGCAACACCTTGACAGTACTGCAAAATCAGATCCCTGAATGGTGAGCATGTGGTTCGAGAGGGCATCTTGACGAGGGTCCCCATATCGAGGTGGCTCTTTGCCGAAATCGCCAACCATGAGGATCCTTAGTAAACCGATCAGACCTCCTTTGTCCTGATATTTGGTGTAGATTTGCACCCATGGGTTCAAGTGACCCCTGGTTACACCAGTGATCCGATATGCATGAGAAATTGTCTGTTTCAGGGGTCTATTCCGCAGAGACAGACAATCTTTGGAATTTGGCCGACCGGCTCCACCGGAGGGGTCACCAGCATGTACTATGTACTGTAAGTACGGCATTGGTAGTATAGTATTCAACGATATTTGGCACATACAAACTAGACATGCTTCCTAATTTCAGTTGCCAGTTCATGATAGTTTCGAGATTACCTGTATTTGGAATCGATATTGTTAAAGAAAAAGGCTCTGCCTGCAGCATTTTATGTAATTCAGAATTGGAAAAAGGAAGCTATGCAGCAACTTAAGAGCAAAGAAAAACATGCATGCCGTCACATGTCTAACTCAGAGAAAGCATTGTTATATGAACAACAGAAACAGTCAGAGTCTATTGGAAACATGGATAGGGCTTTTCAACTTGGTTTACAGAAAATATATCCATCTCAGGACTTTCATGCTTCAGACGAGCTAATCGATAAGCTTTTAAATGAGCATAGGACTGTAGCTACTGCACCTCCTCCCTATGTTACTCTCCCTGTTGCTTTACCTCTTCCTGCTGTTGCACCTCCTCCACTGTTGTTCCTGTTCCTCCTGTTGTAGCTCCTCCTCCAGTTGTTGCTCCTCTTCCTGTTGTTGCTGCTCCTTCTGCATCTCTGCCCTTACCGCCAGTTGTTGTTCCCTTAACTCAGTCTTAACCGCCAGTGGTAGAATCTCCACTACCGGTTGTGCAAGATTTGTCTGGACTTTCTTTTCCAATTGGTTCTGCTCCACTTGAAGCAATTGAAGGGGTGTGTGCCGATTCAAAAGTAGTGACTTGAAGTATAGTTTCAAAAACCAGTAAAAGAGAATTGTATGCATGGGCTAAGAAATGTATAGAAAAAGGTGAACAATTTGCTGTTTTAACTGCAATTTCTGACGAAGAAAGTATTCCCAGACAGAATATTTTTATAGAGGGGATGGGAATGCATTTGGCTGAAATGTGGAATGATTTGATGGACATGGGTGTCCAGAAGGGTTGAGGATTTGAATGTCTTAGCTTACTCAAGGGACACTGCGGAGAAAGTACATGAGCATTTTGAAGGGTTTTCGAGTTTAAGAGGGAGTTAGATTGTTTACAGAATGATGATATGGATGGTGATAGATTGGACGCTTTGTATGTGCAGAAGCAATTTCTTCCTTCTTGTAAACCAATGAGTGAAGAAATGCATATTTGCACAAGAGATGCACTTAGATGGATTTCCAATGTTTCGATATCTCCCATGGAAGTGTATGACATGTTTAGTCAGTATACTCCGGCTATGCAAAGTAAAGTGTTACAGGTAATGGTAGAGTATCTGCAAGATGAGTGTATGAAGAAAAAGGTTTGTTGTCCCACAGGTTTGATGGGCATTTATAAGAGAGCATTTTCACCTGATACTGCTTTCACTGCTTTGTCTCTTGATTTAGCCTTGTTGCTTAATGAATGTTCAGAATTGCCTACTTATCAATTGCCAATGAGAGAGGTTCCTCCGACATTTGTTCCTAAGTAGAGATTCAAGCTGATGCCGAAGCAGGCAAAGCAGCCGCCATTGTTGAAGCTCATTATGTTTCACAGTTTGTTGATGTCCCGTTCTCTAGACAGGAAGTGAATACCATTAGACAGTCGATTTCAAATATTAGGAAAAATACAACAGGGTTTTTTAAAGAAATAGAAAATGTTTTGCATTCGTCAGTTTTCACTCTGGGTGATATAGACTTGTTATTACCTGTGATCCTACCTGCTGATTTATGGAAACAGATTAGAACTGTAGATGATCAGGCAGGACTGGGTGACACATGGGATAACGTGGTACAGATAGATGGAGAAAGGAAAGCTGGTGAGAAACCGCCACAGGTGATACTGACACTGCCAGACAGAATAGTAACTAAACTATACTAACCGCAGAGTTGTGGGGTCTTTCAGTTTCTGGAGTGCTTCCACTTTCTTTTCTTGGGGACAGAGACCCTGAGGAGTAATCTCATGCCCCAAGAAATTAACACGGGTTCTACACCACTGTGCTTTCTGAAAGGAAAGTTTTGCTCCGGCGGCCCTCAACTGTGTCAGAACATAACGGATCTCCACTATGTGTTCCTCCACAGACGAACTTTTGATGAGGACATCATCTACACAAGCCAGGTTACCCCTCGCACCCAGGTCGGGCATGGCCTTATGTAGGAAAATGTTGAATTCATTGCTGGAGTTGAGGTATCCGAAGGGAGTCCGGGTCCATGTGTACTGCTGGCCCCCAAAGGTAAAAGCCAGTTTGTATTGGTCCTCCCTACTGACAGGCACGGTCCAGTATCCATTGGTCAGGTCTATTGCTGTGAATACCTGTGACCCCTGAATCTGGGCCAGCCCTTGGTCAATGTAGGGCAGAGGCCATCGGGAAGTATGGACCCATTTGTTGAGCTCCCCAAGGTCGGCGCAGAGTCTCCACTGGCCGTTTGGCTTCAATATTCCCAGTACCGGATTATAGAAGGTGCTGTGTACTGGACGGATTATTCCCCGGGACTCAAGGTTCTTAATTATTTCAGTAAGGGACTCCATGGATGCGAGAGGCAAACGATATTGCTTCACAAACACTGGAGTCATTCCAGGGTCAGTGGGAATTGTTGTTGTGTGGATGTCGGTGCGACCACAGTCATATGAGTCTACCGCAAAGAGATCTTGGAAATCCAAGAAAACTTGTTTCAACTTTTGCTTCTGTTCCAGAGTCACACAGGCATCAGCTAGGTTGACTCTCTCTTCCACCATCTGCCTGAAGCCTGGAAAGACTTCTGGTTTGGCTATCTCAGCGGCCTCCTCCAGCTGGGTGGAGAAGTCCCTGGTCAGAGTGCTGATTTGGACTGGAGGCTTCAGGTTGGAAAGGCAGCCCTCATGGACCTGGAAAACCACCTCATCCCTCCTGAAGTCACAAGTCACATCTTCCTTACTATAAGGGCAAGAAGTGTACACCAGGAAGTTCCCCCCATGCCGGGTGAAAACCCTGTCTGGTGTTGTATTGTCCTCACTGTCACTGTCAAAACAGTCCTTGGGGATTGGTCCTAACAGTTCATTTCCTAAATCAATGGAGAAATGTCGATCATCAATCACCATTCCAATAATGGTGCCTGCGGCTAGAGTAATACTCTTTAAGTCGCTGTTATCTACCTCTATTGGAATGATGTCATGTTCTATGTTGACTAATGGTGTTGGGTTTACCCCTAACCCTTGCTGTTGGAGAGAAGCATTTAGATGGATATAAGCATCAATTTTTGTCCTCTTTTAACTTTCACTCCCAGGGAGAATTGTCGGGTCCTTTCTGGGATGGTGACTTCCTCTTTAATCTGAATTTCAACTGCATAAGCTAGCAATTGAGCTGACCTAAATGCTTTTTCTGAATCATCAAAGCCCATGGGATTATCCGCTAATCGGGACCAAGCTTTGAAGTTTATTAGGTCCAAACTAATGGCAAAGCGATTGAGAATGTCACTGCCTAAGTAAAAGGTGGCACGACCCAAGAATTATGGACTATGCTCTTGTTGCCAATGGAGATTTTGAGCATACACCTGCCTGGCAGGAGATGTTTGGAATTGGGTGCTTCCAGGTCCATTTCCCATTTGTCTATCCGTTTGAATGTGGGAATGGCTGGATCTTTTGGGAGTTGGCGGAACATGGCTTCGCTGATGAAGCTCTTACCGTTGTTCACACACACTCGAGCGAGAACAGAGTCCTTCCCATCATTTAACTGAACAGGGATGAACAACTGCTCTCCAATTTGCTGAATATCAGCCAGGCTCTGAGTTGATTTCACATCTTTCTGGACTATAGGAGTGGGAGTTTCTGATTGTGGATTAGTAATGAATTTAAGGGTGTTTCCTTCCAGTGTGGAATACCACCTTAAACTGGAAGGAAGGTTGATTTTCAGAAATAGAGAGGACCCCCCATCACCAGTCTGTTGTCCTACTGCTATAACTGTCACGTCTGGAGTTTGGTTGTTCTGGAAGTGAAATTCTACTTGGTCAGATTTTTGTTCAACCATGTGGCAGGTGCCGTTTAAACTAACATGGTTGGCACTCTGTTTTAATTTTATTGGTTGGCTAGTCTGGGTCCAGAGACCTTGTTTACACAATCTATTAGGGGTGACAACCTTCTCAGGAGGTAATTCCCTAGTAAACAAGGGGTGCCCTCTGGAGTCACTACTATGACCAGGTGTTTCACCTTGTGTCGCCCAATTTTAATGTCCAAGTCTGCAGTCCCCTCAACGGGAATTTCCTTCCTGTCAAAGTTCTGCAGTTGTCCAGGAAGAGAGGTGAGAGGAATTCGGTAATTCTCCCCCCTTCCTGCATTTAGTTCCTCAAAGGCCCTTTTGGACAGAAGGGTAGCTTGGGATCCAGTGTCCACCAGTGCCAAAATTGTACCCTGCCCCTTTACTTGTACCGGGGCATAGTATCTTCCCTCCTTCTCCTCAAGGGGGCACAGATAATGCACATTTTTGGACAACTGGTGGGCTAACTTTCTGGTTTTGGACATTGCTAGCGAAGAGATTTGGGCAGAATTCTGTGGAGAGCCTTCGGAATCTGAAAGAAAAAGTTGGCAACTGGAAATGGTTTTGGGTTCTGGGCCACCCCCCCCCCTTTTTGGAGGCAGTCCTCAGGATGGGTTTGACCCTTGGGATTTCGGTATTGTCGGTTCTGGGATGAGATGATGGGCGGCGGTAGCTCAGTCTCCACATCTACCCAGTCTGGATTGGAATCCCTTGGGACCCATTTTTCCTTGGGAGGAGTTCCCCCATCACTGAAGGAGAAGATCCTTTTCCCAGGATCTTCTGAGGATCCCTCTCCCTCAAATTGGAAGACCTGTACCTCCTCCACAAAGTGGGTCTGTTTGGGTCTTTTGTTTCTCCTACCCCCCTCTGCTCCTTGGGAGGCAGGCTTTCAGGGGCAGGAGATTTTGTTTCTGGTTCCTGGTTTTCCAGGGGCTGTTTACAAGTTGGGAAGGGCGCTTGCTCCAAGGCTTTACACCCCCCTTCCCCTTGTGCCTCCTCCCTGGGAACCGGTGGGTTATCGGGGTGCTGCCCCCATCATTGTTCTGGAGCACCAGGTCCAGAGTTTGGGGCATTCTGCGGTGGCATGCTCATCTGAGGGTTCTGTTGAGCCCTCAGTATGTGACCCAGATCTCGTGCCATATTTTGGACCTGGCGCTCAAGTTGTGAAACCCGCTCAGGCTGATACGGGGCTCTATTTTCTCCCCTGGACTGATCCCGGGAAGGGTAGCTATCCCTTCTCTGGTAGTACCCCTGGTTGGGAAGATTTTGGTACCCCTCCACCCTTGGCCTCCCCTCTCCCGGATTAGGTTGTCTGGGCTCAGGGAATTGAGGAAAGAAGGATGGATGATTTTGGGGCTGGAAATTGGGTAGATACCTGGGGATAAAGTTCTGCCCAGGATTTGGAGAATTTCTGCCCTCCTGTGGGAAGTTTGGAGGGAAGTTCCCTGGGTTGGGTGCTTGGCTGGATCCCCCCCTTGGGCTGGAGGAGTCCACACATAACCCAGGATTGGTCGGTTTCCCTTGTCCCTCCTCGACTCCCTGTCTGTGACTGGCCCAAGGGCCTTCTGAGCTGTGAATTATTTGGTGCAGGCAGGTTTTTAGGCCCCCCATCTCCAAATCTAAAACAGGGGCAACCTTTACCTCTGCCACCTTGGCAGCAGCAGGGGTGCTGTTGGTTTTGGGGTTTTTCGGCGCATATTTTTATTTTCGATGGGCTTCTGCACCTCATAGATCCGGGTAGCCTGTTCAATGACCCAGTCTAAAGATCTTTTCTCATGAAAATCTCTCACGAGCTGGGTCATTATGTATTTGGGTAAGGCATGGAAAAACGTATTGATAAATTCTCTGCTATCCGTGCGCACCCTTCTGGTGGTCTGCGCAAAAGCACGCTTTAATTCTTGCACAAACTCTTGTGGGGCCTGATCCTCCCCACATTGCAAATTGTAGGCTGCCTTGCGAGCCTCTTGAGGATTTCTGTGCACAGAAAAATGTTTCAAGATGGCCACCCTGTATGTGGACCACCTTGAATGGTTTTGATCCTCCAGCCCCGCAAAGAAACTGGAGTATTCTGGTGAGAAGGTCCACTTTACATATTGAATACAGCTTTGGCTGTCCTTCAAATGGAAAGTATCCGTCATTTGCTCATAGAGCTCCAAGTGTTCCCAAACAGAATACTTGGCGTTCTTATGATAAGGCGTGATGACACTCCTTATTGCCTTTATTTGTTTCAATGGGTCCTTAAGCAAGGCCCTTTTTGCCTTATTGGCCTTTTTGGTTCGGGTAACATTGGTCCATTCATCCTCCGACTCAGAAGCGCTGCTCCCAGAAGTGCCCGTCTGATCTTCCAGGTTTTCCCGGATTCTGCGAGCCTGGGAATGGCTGTCAGAATGTGGGGACCTGGTCTCCTGTGTCCTGTGACGCTCAGAGGAGTCTTCAGATCCCTCCTTGCTACCAGGATTTGCTGGGTATCCCCCCCACTGACCTAACTGGGCAGATGTTTTCAGGATGCCCTTAGTGGGCCTACTCTCCTGGGGTTCCCCACTAAATTGCACTGTGCTTGGGTGCCCATACCCGGATGCACACCCCTCAATTCCTGGGTGGTACTGGCCTATGAGCCCCATACTTTTAGCTGGATAGTGATCGGCCATCCCTGTGGCCCCGTGCTCATGTGCGCCAGGGAACATGGGGGTGGCAGAGTCCAGGGACTGGTAGAGGTGAACGCCTCTGGCACTAGGGCTCCTGAGGTTATGCTCAGGAGTTTCTCTTTCCCAGCGAACCTCATCTCTATCCGCCCCTGTTCCCTGTTGCAATGCAAGAGCCTGCGCTTTCAGTTCCTCAGTTAAGGCCTTACTAGACTCTGTCAGTCTCTCCTGCATCGCTACCTGTTGCTGGAGCCTATCATTGTGCTTACAGAGAGCCTCATTTTCTCTCTGTGCCTCCTGATTGGTCCTGGAGTACTGGGCCAGTCTCTGCTGCAGGAGGGTTACCTCCTCAGACCCATCCCTACTGGCCTGCTCCTTTCTTGCCAGAGCCTCCTCCACCCTCCTGGTGTGATCTAGCAAGCCCTGATGCTCTTTTTGGAGGTCACCCAGCCCCTGGAAGGCCAAGTGATGTTCTTCAATTTTTCTTTTTAAGTGGCAGACTTCCTGGCCTAAGGTGTCCCTTTCCTGACCAAGAGCCTGCATTTGTGACGCCAGGTCGTCCCTCTGCCTTTGAAAGGAACCAGATTTCTGGCGTTCTTCATCAAACTCTGCCTGGGTATCCAGGTCTTTCAAAATCAGTTTATTGCTCTCTGCCTTCTCCCTATCTAGGTGGCTTTGCAGGGTGACTTCCTGCTCAGTACATGCCCTATTGAAGTCTAACTGTTGCTCCAGCTTTTTCTGGCTCTGCAGTAGGGAGTCCAAACCTTCTTGGTACTCCTTCTGCAAGGCCAGAAATCTGGTATCCTGGTCCGCCTTTTCCTGTTGCAGCACATCCAAATCCTCCTTTATTTTAGTGATGTAGTCTGCTGTCCTTTTCTGACTCCTGGCTCCTGAGCAGCCTCTGCTCAGAAGAGCCCAGATCAGATTGGGCCTTCTCTAACGCCATATGTTGCCTATTTGCCAGATCTTTGCCTTCAGCACATTTGTCCTGCATGGCTCCCATATATAGATACAAATATGCCGCTATCCTGGCAATCTTATTATGTTCATCTTTGGCTTTAGGGGCCATATATAGTTCACTCAGGGCCACATGTAGGGGACCCTGATCTCCCCATGTATCTGACCCTGTTTCAGTGACCTGTTGCGCGATTGCCTGCAACCAGACCGTTTGGTCCTGATGAGTCCACTCACCTCTCACAAATAGCTTATGTAAGAAGTGCTCTCTGGCTATTTTCATATCTACCAAGTTTGTCATTCTGGAATTTGAGTTCCTTCCTGACTTACAGAAGTTTGTATTTTATTTTGCAAAACAGACCGTTTCCTTAGAGCGTTCCTTTGAGGGATGCTTTCACAGTGTAAAACAGCTTGGTGATCTAGCCGGATATGTGTATCTGGTCAGTTGGCACACTGTATTAATCTGCACAAGTGGTAAATGTAACCCAGAATATCCCGGCTCCGAGCTTTTGTAAGCGATATTCAATCAACACTACAGCTAAGTCAATGCCTAGTCTGGGATGCTGATGGAAACCCTTATTTATATATTTTTATGGCAAGTTATAATCTGGATGATGAACCCTTGTATAACACCCCTCTCTGAGAATCCCCCTGACCCCACTGAGCCAAGAAGTAGGTTTGTTTTGCAAATTAAAAGGTTTATTTGAAATTTAAACAATATACATATCACACTTCTATAAATAAATTGATAATGGATATTACACTTGTTAATATGAGCAGTAATCAGCAAGAGGTAACTATGAATAGGAACAGAAGAACAAGGTGGGAAAGAATGCTTGATATGGTTCAAGGAAACGCAAGGTGGAATAAAATGCAGTACAGAAATAACTTGTTATGATTTTAGCAAAAGGTAATATGATCACTTTTTCTTTTGACAATTCACTCCCCCCCTATGCAATACCAGAAATGGAAGGAGAGCACGCAGTCTTCAAGAATCCCAACAAATCACACTTTATAATGCAATACACATTTCCAGTTCTCCCAGCAAGCTTAGGGAAAACAGGGATGAGTTTTAAACACAGGCGAATTACTTTAATGCGGTTTGCAAGGAAGTGAAAAGGTGCTAAAATTACTTTTAATTCCCTCTAGAGGTTCAGGGTAGGTTATGGCTACTTTATATTAGTTCAGGCTCACTTTAACAATACTCTATGAATGATTAGCAGATTGCAAACAAATTTTAGCAAAGAGAAGCAAAAAGCTGCTGATTTCTACAGATGAAGAAAGCGGGCCAAATCGCAAATCGCGGTAAATTTCGTGAGTGTGTGTCTCGCGATTATGGGAAAAGTATAGGGAGTCGGTTATAGGTTCGTTGGAAAGCCTAGATTCTAAGCTTTCAGATGAAAGTTAAATTTCGTTCCTAGCCCAAATGGTTCCAGAGATACGGACAATTAAATAAAGGTAGTTTTTCGGATTTAAAGTAAACTCAAAATGACAGGTGACAGCTTGCAGCTGCAGAATTGACAGGTGACAGTTGTGCAGCTTTAAAAATGACCGATGACACGATTTCTAGGAGGCAGTTCTACTTAGGTTAAAATAGTTTGGATTAGATTATTTTAACTAAGAGATTGGTTCTGCACAGTTCTGCTAGGTACTCACAATATAAATTTGAACTAGGCCTCGTCTCGGATCTGGTCAACACGTCCGGCTGTGGTTCAGTCTGCTCGGCGGGTCAATCAGGCACCGGTTCTGCTCACAGCGATCTGGGTCAGCTCTGCTCTGCTGGTCTAGCCTCTCTGGATTCTGGATGTAACACTGCTTTCTGGGTACTGCTACAGGTTCTTGCAAAAATTCTCGGCAAAACTTCAAACAGCTCGCCCGGCTGTTGAATAGTTTGGTTAGTTTTGAGGCCTGCTGAAGAGGTTTCAGCTGGTGGATTCAGGCCTCTCTGCTACAAATTCTGGAGTTAATTTCTGCTACAGGTTCTGGAGATTGATGGATTTGAAGTCTGGATCTCTGGATCTGAAGTCGTCGGTCAGCATGCTCCGCAGCAAATGGAATTTAATGTCTCTACCTGTCCCAGCAGTCTCTTTTTATGTGTTTTGAAAATGGGTGTGTGCCTGGGCCTAGCTAAGCTTGCCCCTCTCTACTTGTCATTGGCCCAATTCTCCCCTCTCCCATGATTGGGGGAAGGAAATGGATTGTCATCATGATGAGGTCTGTTTATGGGTCAGAGGATCCTCCCCTGGTCAGTTTGCCCAGAAATCTATATTTGATTCAAATACATCTTTCCCTGATACACAATTTGTTGAAATTACATGTACACATTGTATATTCCTTATGGTCCATGCTTGTCCGCCTCTGATCTTCCTGGGGGCTTGCATTCAAAAATGACAACATTTTGCGCTTTTTAACTGGTTTTGCAATATTGGACATTTACCCAAAATTACACACATGTGCGCAAGGAGTATGGACATTAATTGATGAAGTGTCAGATTTTTAACTTGCAGACATTTGGTGTAAGACCCTATTTTCCACTAGAAACCCCCCAGAATACACCACAGGGTCCTAACGCCTCTTAAAATGTGCACCGAAAAATCACAAGAATAATGGGATTACTTATATAATTCTGACAAGTCCGTACTATGAATTATCCATCTTTTTTTAAATTATGCCCTGGTCAAAAAGGGGTGTGGCTTCCCACATCACATGGTGGAATAACTGGTTTATCCACTTCCCCCAAGCCAGCTTGTTCACAGAGGCACAGCTGCCCCCCAGTTTCTCCCAAGAGGAAGCTATTTTACGAGGCCCCAATATAACATTTGCCTGAGTCAAGGGAGTTGCATTGTTCTGTCCCTTCCAGTTCCCAGGTGCTCCACCCCTAATCTAATCAGAGAGGTGTCAACTCCTTTTGGCAAAGGGAAGAGTGGCTGAGCAGGTTTCAACTCCTGTCGGGGTAGTTATCAGGCAGAATGCAGTTTACTTAAGCCAGGTTTCAGCTAAATTTCACTTTTTGTTCCCAGTTTTCTACATTCAAATCAAACTGACAATTTTTACCTATACATTAAATAATGACTTCCTTCAAGTCATTTCAGAATATAGTTTTACATTGTATCCACCTCTTAGCAAGTCTTTCCTTGGTCTGGTTTTGTTTCATTTGTTCAGTTTTACACAAAGGTCTGGTGGTTTTAAAACGCCAGCTTTCTGATAGTGGTGAGTACCGGTAATGCAACCATTTTTGGGATTAAGAAAATGAATTCCCCACAGTTCTGAGTTGCTTTTTGGCAATCAGCATTTCCATTCCCAATGGTTTCAGGCTACTGTGTGTGTAGCCCAATGGTGGTTTTAGGCAGTGCCCTCCTGTGCTCACAACATAGGCAAAAATGGGTGGCAGCCTATTCTTCATGTTTTCCCTGTGCACTCTCTGGGGAGTTCTGGCCATCATGATGTTTTCCATGCCAGTACTGCACAGTTTTATGGTAGGGCTTGGATGCATGGGTAAAAACATCCCACAATACATTCAAGCACATGCAAGTGTACAGATGGAAGTGCAAGGGAGGTTGGGGGGAGTACACAGAGTCCAGCAAGACCCTGGGTTAAAAGCAGAGATGTTACCCCTCTCATGGAAACCAAAAGCTGAAAGTTCAGTAGTGCTGATCATAGTACAGAGACCCGTAGGCAAGTGCAAAGACTGGCGGGAGAGCCTGGGATCTGTGAGGCTTTGGAGATGAACCAGGCAACCAGTCAACAAAATGTGAGCAGAGTTAGGGAAGAGCAGGCCGAAGAGGAAGGCAAGAGGGAAAAGAGGGAGGTTAGAAAGGGAGAGGGAGAGAGAAAGGGGAAGAGAAGAGGAAGGTCTTGAGGAGTTTCCAGAATTTAAGGAGCTGCGGCTCAAGGTGGAGATGGGCCTGGAGGCTTTTCCAGAGGGAGGCACCTGCAGAGGATAAAGATCTACCCGCAAATCTCTGTTTGGAAAAATTGATCTCCCGCAAAGAGCTGGAGGAGGATGAGCGGTGGGCTGCAGAGTGAGGGTATTCAGGAAGATAGCATTGTAGATAGTGTGGGCCCAGCCCCCAGAAAGCTTTGTGGACTATGCAGAGGGTCTTGAACTTGATCCTTGCAGCACTGGGAGCCATTGGAGGGATGTCAGCACCAGAGAGATGAAGTCCTGCTGCTTGAGGCCAGGGATATGTCTCATGATTCTGTTCTGGATGAGTTGTAGCGGTCGGAGAGTAGAAGTATGAAGAGTCAGAAAAAGGCTGTTGCAGAAGTCCAGCCTAGAGAGAACCAGGCCTCTGGAGACGGTGAGCCTTTGAGGTATATGTGAGGAAAGGTAGAATACATCTGAGGAGGTGCAGCTGGTAGTCAGACTTTTTGCAAAAAGTCTGATATGTGAGAAGAAAAGAAGAGAGTGGAGTTGAAGATGACCCACAGGATTTTTAGTCTCACTAACAGGAGGGGGTGCAGTGTGAAGGGAGTCCGGGCAGAGGGAAAGTGCCAAATAGTGCTGAAGGAATTGGCTTTATAAGTAGCCTTTGAGGCTTTTGGCTGGGTATATGTTTGAGGTAGGATAGTGATTGGTGGGCGAGTCCTGGTCCTCCAGCTGTGTTTCTAGAAGCAGTTTTGAATCCTGTTATGAGTGAGCAGTCAATAAGAGTCTGAAAGGTTCTTCCCTAATGATGATCTCTTTGTAGATATCTAGGGTCAGTTATTCATTGGTGATTAGGGTGTGTGCCTAACTTTCACTATTCATTTAAAAAGTTAGAAACAAGCTTTAAATCCATTTATCAGAAGGTTTGTGAAGTGGTTGATGTTGTCAGGGAATTGATTTCTGATTTGGTTCCTTACTGCAACCTTGATTTACTGTTTTATATCAGATACACTATTTCTGAGGTGGTACTTGTTATCATCATATAGTTTCTTTGCCTGGTGCACATTGTGCTGTTAGTTGCAGTGTTTATTGTCTCCTTAATGATGTGGTAGAATGATATCTCTGGGTCAGGGGCCTTGCTGAGATATTCAGAAAGATAATGTTTTCTATTAAGGATTTTCACGTTTTAGTGGCAGTTCTGCTTTTGTTTTGCTGCCTTGTTTTGTTGGTTATAATGCTTCCTTCATGTTTTTGCTCAATATTCAATTTCTTTTCATCCAGACTCTTAGATGGGTTATGAACCATCTGACTGTTGCCTATTTTGTAGCAGGGTGATGTGTTTAAGTGTTGACATGATTCCAAGTGTCTCAGTTATCCAGTTCTGCAGTATCACTATGTTTCCTTCACTTAGCAACATATCGGATTCAAGGGGGTTTTGCGTGATCTCTTCAATTAGGTTTGCCAGTTCTTTAAGGTTCAATTTTGTCTAGTTTCAAATGATGTTAGTTTCATGGCTTTTGTGTTAGGAGATAATATGATGGAGTTCTGAAAGTAAAACGTATCATTACATAGTCCCTCAATAGCACGTGAATGGGAGGGAGGGTGGCTATCAGTCCTTTTTTGCAGAAGATTGCATCAACCTTGTGATCTGTAAAATAAGTCACTCATTTAAACTTTTGTGTGTGATGAAAGCGAGACATGTAGGAGCTCAGACTTATGGATGCTGATTCTATTTGTTCCTCAAATTAAATTTTGAACACTCAGAGGATGGTTAGGTTTATTTGTTCTTTCACAAGGTTAGCAATTCAGTCTGAAACATGTTCTGCAAAGTCTGAATTGTGTTAAGGTGGTATGTAAATAGGTCAGAAAGATATGATAATGTCATGATTGAGTGTGAGGGGGCTGTGCAGTCCTTCACAGTCCGGTAAGTCCATTTTGTGTGAGGTTTTAAAGTATTACTTTTGTGCTAAGGTACATCCTCCTACTTTGACAGTTCTATTGTGTGGCTGTGTTTAAAGTTATTGGTGAGGGATTCATGGGCTATTGCCGTTTACTTTTCGAATAACCAAAATTCCATTTTGAAGAGCATGTTGGCTTCTCTTAAACTAAAAGTCTCATGAACTCCTGTACTTATGGGCCAGGTGGAAAGCTGAGGGACACCACGTTTGTGTTGGATCATGGTATGTGTCATGGTAAATACCCTGATAGTGGAATGGATGTGAGTTAATAGCCATCAATTACTTTGCGTTGTAAAGGGTTATATGTGGCCAATTAAAGTAGTTCAGATCATCCACAACCTCAAGTCAGACCCAGAAGCAATGCATGGCCCAACACACTGAATGCAGCAGAGGAGACCATATAGAATCCAGAGCCCAACAACTGAATTCCAACTATCTTCAGGCCTGAAGTACGGATACACCACAGGGAGGCCTCATAGAGAGGTTGCATGGATTGAACACAGTGGATCACTAACTCTGGAGTAGACATTAATTGGCCATGTGCATGGATGAAAACATAGATTTATGCAAATAAAATCTGAAATGCTGCTAAACTTACAAGAAGCTTAGATATACATTTCATACATAATGTTACGTTTTTTTAACCATATAAATGGGGACAAGTGGGTGACTAATTACATAGGGCCTCATCACGACTTCGGCGGTAACCCTTAAATCTGGCGGTAGCGCTATTACCGCCAGATTTAAGGGTCCGCTGAATCAGGGCTTCGGCGGATTTCGCCCGAGCTCTGAGCTGGGGGGAAATCCGCCGAAAATTCTCGCTATTACCGCCGGCGGATTTCATGGGGCATTCCCGAATGGGCTCAGTGGGGAATGGGGACTTACATTACCGCCAAACTCGTGATCCGGCGCTATTAGCGCCGGGGAGTTCGGGGGTAGGGCTAATACCGCCCGCGCTAATAGCGTTACCGTTACCGCCCAAGTCGTGATGAGGCCCATAGTATAGAGCCGCAGGACCATAACTCAGACCATATTTCATTACTAGACATGCTAATGTACGACTTCAAAAGAAAGTGTTAGCTAATTCAAAACCATTTTGTTGTGGTTTTGTGGACTTGAGAACAGATTTCACAATAGGAACAGCCACCCTTGTACTCATTGCATATATAAAAACACATCATAACATTCATGAAAGAAAAGAGAGTCTTTTACGTCATTAACACATGCTCGTAAAATCTTGGAATATTGCCAAACATGTGTTAAACAAAATGATTGTGTTCAACATTTCACAATACAAGGTTATTAGTACAACTAGTTTGCACTTGTATTTTTTGTTTTTTCAAAAATATAGTAGTTACACCTACAATTCATGGACAATTGTGTTCACCACTGCTGTTAATATGTGAAGCTAAAACTTGTGAAGTGCAAGGAGATGCACATTCAGCACATGCATTCAATGCATGTATTCATTTGGTTGTCTACATAGAAATCTATTTATATCAACTCATCATGCATTCTTAGGTTTTGCCAATCGCATATGTTGATCGCTAACTAATTAAACATTTCAGTGACCTCACCAGCGACCAGCCCACTGACCACATGTTTATATAATCCAGAAACACATATTTAAACACTTAAATATATGTCACTGCATTTCACATGACATTAACCAGAGTGCCACTACTATAACATCTCATAATTTCTATCATAACTATGATTAACCATAATTGCTCATGTACATCTGTTATTCCAATTATATCTTAAAGCCCATTGAAAGGGATTGACGTTCAGGGAAATGTAGGAAGGAATAATAAATAGGTCGATTAATTAACTGCTTCAATTTTATCATTGTAAATTGCACTTTAGCAAAATACTGATCTGTGTTATTATCGGACTACAACCTAAATGACTTAAATTAAGGAAAGGGGAATGCATTTTTATAATACTGTATTACTGTGACTTACACGAGAGTCAATATTGTTCATACAAATCAGAAACATCATCTATACACACGTGTTTCAAGGCACCACACGAGAAAGATGAGGTTGGACAGGGGTGAAACAACAATGAATGGTCCTACTAGGACTTGTGCCATTTGGACAATGCAAGTGCAGTGACAATAAGTGCAGGGGGAGGAGGCAGGACAGGGTGGAGGGAATGGGATAAGGGAAAGGGGGAAGGAAGACGTGTAGGTGGGATGGGGTTCCAGGGGCAGGGCAAGTGATGAGAGGAGCCCAAGAGGGCAAGTCCAAGGGAAACCGGGGTTAAGGGGACCAGATTTAGTCTAGTCAGGGAGGGTGCCAGAGGACACATGCTGCTTTAAGGGTGATGGGGAAGAATGGACGAGCGGGGCCTATCCACTGTATGCCACATCAGGGACCAGGCGCCAGTCAGAGCAGCAGGGGGATATTAACAAAGTAGGAGGACGGAGAAAGAGAAAAGGAAGGTCTTGAGAAGTTTCTGGAACTTATCTGAGTCTGATGAGGTGCAGTGAGACTGTTCCAGAGGGAGGCTTCAGTCGAAGAAAGAGATCTACCCCCCACTATCTGCTTGGAGAAATGTCAGATCTGCAGAGAGTTTGAGCTAGAGGACAGACAAGGTATTTAGGGAGAGAAAGTTGGATGTAGCAGGGCCCCAGGCCCCATAAAGCTTTGTGGATGATGCAGATTTCATCGTTGCAGTCACTGGGCACCAGTGGGGAGATTGTAGGGCTGGAGAGATGCAGTCCCTGTTCTTGAGGCCAAGGATGAGTCTCATAGCCCTGTTCTGGATTAGTTAAAGAGTGCAAGGGAGGAAAGAGGAAGATTGAGGAAGAGGCTTTTACAGTAGTCAACCCTAGAGAGCGCTAAGCCCTGAAGACCCTCACGCATGGAAACTAGGCACAATCACCATACACAAACTGATACAACAAATACAAGGTTCAATTCCCAAAATCTAGGGTTTATTGCGAAGCAAATAGTCTCAGTCGGCCGACTGGATCTCACGTCTCGCAATGTGTGTCACCCAGACCTTGTGAGACGCAAGAGAGCGAGCATTCTACAACAGTGTCATATATACAAAAAGACAATCCTTCTATCAGTTTGTGATACATCAAAACTGCCCATAATGTATCTTCTTGAGCTTGGGTTCAGTGATTGACAATTATGACGAATATGACACCTTCTGAGACGTTTCTTTGCTAATCTATATTACTTGATTTAACAACAATTGCAGTTTGCAAGACACAGGCAGGATTCTTTGTTACAGAGAACATAATGCACTTGTTTAGTGAACAAATGGTGTTCGTAGGAGAGACACATTCCAACGCATGCTATCTTCTAGTTTCTATTCGTGAACTAGGGGTCAGTCTGATCTAAGAGGGCCCATAAAGAGGGGCCATAAGGAGAGTATAATTCATGCCTTTAACAGCCTGTTTCTACAGTTTCAGCGAGACCAGCTGGCACCTGGCTTGGTGATTAAATGCCTCTCTGCTCGCCTTCAAGGACTTATGAGGGAGGAAAACAATGTATTTCTGTATGTTATGCTCACCTGGCTCCCACAGAGGCGTCGATCTGAACTGGACAGCTGCGGTGTCCGCCAATGTGACACGTAGGGCCGAGATGACGGACTGGACTGGCCCACTTAGCTTTGTTTGCTTGGCCCGTAGGAATATTCTTCTGCAAATGGAGAAAGGGAATTAACCACCCATGGAGTAGAGCGTAAATCCACCCACCCCCGCTGTTCTCCCCACTGATTACCTTTGATGTCCCCTCTTATAGTCTCACCTGATGGTTTGAAAAGATGAGCTCTCCATCCTGCATTGAGCGCAGGGGCGCGTAGATAACCAGTTGCTTCACTAGCTCGAAGGAATTGGTGAGTTCCAGAACAATATTGACTCCGATATTCCCGGCAAGACGCCGTAAGCATGTTTTTCATAAGAGTTCAAATGCCTGACTTTCACTCTTGTCCAATTCCTTGCAGGTTGCAGCTTGACCCTAGTGAAGAGTTCCTTGTGGCAACCGGTAATATTCTGGTAAGGATTTGTATTATGCAACACAGTTCAATAAAATGATGTCAGTATGTAACCTGTTGCTTTCTCCCTTATTCAGGCGCTGAGAGAAAGTATGAAGTCTCGGGGAATAATGCCTCCGCCAGTAAAATCAGGTAAGTCTATTGTGGTGAGGAGGGTTCCCCTTGTTAGTCCCTTTGTTTCACCTTGCTGTCCTTTTGTTTCCCCTTAGGGGCCGGGTTTCGGCGAAGATGCAGTGGAAGCTGCGCCGACCCGTGAAGAGGAATAGTACCCCCGGTGGTAAAATCAGGTAAGTCTATGGGGGGGTAACTAATATTCCTCTGTGTATTCCCTTGGCTTCCCTTGCTGTTCTTGTCTTCTCCTTAGGTGCTGGAGTGCGGCGGGAACACGCAGGAGGATACAGTGGAATATGAAGATGCTGCGAAGGCCGGTGAGTTCAGCGTGGTGCTGCAGCAGGCGAGGTGACGCGCATGAAATAACTTCTTTCTTCCAGCTCGAAGGCGCGATGGATCGGGAATTCAGGTAAGGATCAAAGGTATTGCTCTTGTTCTAACCTTTTCTCCTTCTTCCTCCCTTTTTCTAGGAGCTCCAAACTTGAGGCGGGCGTGGCAGAAGACTGGATGCAGACTTGCAGGCACGGTGAGCATTACGCTGCTGGATGTAGAATAACGGGAAGCGTGTGCTGCTCCTCGGGCGTGGTTTAAATAGCCTCCAAGCCAGGACTGACTCTCTTTATTAGCCTGGCGCCAAAGGCGCCAGGACTGCACCCAAATACCCCCTAGCAGGGGTTGTTGGGTGTGCTTGGGATAACTTGATGCCTGCTTCCGGGGTTGCTGGACTTGGTCTGGGTCCCCGGGGGTAGGCATCATGACAGCACTCCCGCCCAAGGCCCCTCCTAAAGTCGTTCTTCCCTGTGGTTTCGGTTTGTCTGGGAAATTTCAGTGACATTTTTTCACCAATCGGGGTGCATGAACATGGTCACTAGGTTCCCATGACCTTTCCTATGGTCCGTAACCTTTCCAGTCGATTAAATAAAAAAGTTTTGACTTTATCAGGTTGGAGTCCAGGATGTTCTTAACTTCAAATTCGGTTTCTCCGACAACAAGGATGGGGACTGGTGGCTTGGTTAGTCTTGTCCCTGGTTGCACTGGCTTCAAAAGTGACACATGAAAGACGGGATGAATTCGCATATTAGCAGGAAAGTCCAACTTGATAGCCACCGGGTTGATAATGGCCTTAATAGAGTAAGGTCCCAAATATCTGGGGTTAAAGGTCTGGTATATGTTTTGTGGCTAACCATACTTGGTCCCCTATCTGGTATTGTGGAGTATCACTTCTATGCCGATCAGCATCCTTCTTGTATTTTTCTTTCGCCTGTTTTAAATGTGTAGTTGCTTCCTTAAAGGCTTGTCTAATCGTAGCGTGCAGATGATCCACTGCGGGCATTTCTAAGTGTTGGGTTGAGTCAAGGTCTGAGGTTCGAGGATGGTGCCTATATAAGGTATAAAAGGGGCTTTGTCGAGATCCAAAGTGTACTGAATTATTGTATGCATATTAAGCGATCCAAAGAATGTCTTTCCAATTACTCTCAGTCTGATGTAACATACAACGCAGGTATTGTTCAAGAGTCTGGTTGGTCCTCTCCGTTTGACCATCGGTCTGGGGGTGGTGACTGGTCGATAACCTCACATTGATTTGCTCCTGTTGACAGCATTTTTTCCAAAAATGTGAAATGAATTGACTGCCCCGGTCAGAGACCAATACGGACGGAAATCTGTGTATGCGAACAATGTTTTCGAGGAACTCCTTGGCCAGGATTGAAGCTGAAGGTAATCCCTTTAAAGGAATAAAGTGGGCCATCTAGGAAAAAAGATCCACAATAACTAGAATGGTGTTAAATCCATTGCATGGGGGTAGATCAGTAATAAAGTCTAACGAAAAGGTG
This sequence comes from Ambystoma mexicanum, assembly GCF_040938575.1. NCBI lineage: Eukaryota > Metazoa > Chordata > Amphibia > Caudata > Ambystomatidae > Ambystoma > Ambystoma mexicanum. Next base: position 609,147,668 of record NC_090930.1, on the reverse strand, counting down.
TGCCGTGGTGTAGGCGGAATGTCTAAAGGTTGTAAGAGTCCAGCTGGTTTTTTTTTTTTACTTTTGTTTTGGGCGCACATGCCACAAGACATCACAAATGATTTAATATCCTTTCGCCAGGTGGGCCACCAGAATTGTCTTTTCATTTTAGCCTCAGTTTTTGCAATACCTGGGTGCCCCTCCATTAGGGTATCATGATGACGGGGAATAACTAGCTCTTGTAGTTCCTTGTATGGCAGAAATAGCCGCCCTTGGTAATAAGGCAGATTGTTGGTGGCAGAGTAGTCCGGGCCTTTCTTTACCCAGTCCTGCAGGGCTGTAGGATCAAAGAGTTTCTGGATCTTTACCTGAATGTCCTCTAGTGTCTGTAGAGTAGCATGCCAAGTATCCTTTGTTCGGAAATTATAGGTACTGGTTCTGGGTTCACTTCTGCCTCTCCCATCCCTATTCGGGATAAGGCGTCTGCTTTACCATTCTTACAACCTGGTCGATGGGTTATCACAAAATCGAACTCGGCAAAGAACAATGCCCATCGGAGTTGACGTGACGGTTGGGCCTTGGCTGTCTTTAAATACTGTAAGTTCCGGGGATCGGTGATCACAGTAATGGTATGCCTGGCGCCGAGAAGATAGTGCCGCCAAGCCTTGAAGGCGGATTTAATGGCTAATAACTCCTTATTGGTAACCGCATAGTTTAACTCGGGTGCCGAGAACTTTCTGGACCAAAATGCTACTGGGTGAAGCTGGCCAGTTTCAGGGTTCTTTTGTGACAGGACAGCTCCCATGGCTAGACTGGATGCATCAGTTTCCACTATGTATGGAAGTTCAGGGCGCGGGTGCTTTAATACAGGTGCAGACGTGAATTTCGCTTTCAGCTCTTGGAAGGCATTTTCAGCTTCTTCAGTCCACATAAAGCGTTTATTTTTTCGCAAGAGTGCTGTGATGGGATGTGCAACATGTGAAAAATCCGGGATGAATCTGCGGTAGAAATTGGCAAAGCCGAGCATACTTTGTACTCCTTTAACTGAACTTGGTGATGGCCACTTAAGGATTGCATCCACCTTTCGTGAGTCCATTCGGACTCCCTTTGGAGTCAGGATAAACCCAAGGAATTCAACTTCTGTGGCATGAAAAACGCATTTTTCCAGTTTTGCATATAGTTTGTGCTGGCGCAATTTCTCAAGGACTGCTCAGACATGGTTCACATGGTCAGATTCTGAAGAGGAGTATACTAGAATATCATCGATATATACAACAACACACACGTCAATGATTTCACGAAAGACATCATTCATGAAGTATTGGAAGGCTGCTGGTGCATTGCACAACCCGAAAGGCATCACCTGGTATTCGAATAACCCATACTTAGTGCAGAAAGCAGTCTTCCATTTGTCGCCCTCTTTTACACGTACCAGATGGTATGCCCCCCGGAGATCTAATTTAGTGTATATGCAAGCGTCCTTTACTTGGTCTAGTTGTTCAGGGATCAGAGGCAATGGGTATCGGTTCCTAACAGTTATCTGGTTCAATGCGCGGTACTCTATGCACGTTCTGAGGTCACCTTCCTTTTTGGGCACGAAGAACAAAGCTGAAGATGCAGGGAGACTTGGATGGGCGAATAAAGCCATTGGCAAGGTACTGGTCTAAGTATTGTCGTAGCTGAAGGATCTCAGGTTCCGTAAGGGCATAGATCCTGCTACAAGGGGGTTGTGCACCAGGTATGAGATTGATTTGGCAATCGTACGATCTCTGAGGAGGTAAGGTGTTTGCCTGTTCTTTTTGGAAGACATCCTGGAATTCTTGGTATTCAGGAGGTAGTTGCATGACTGCTGCGGTTACTGTGGCCAGGCGTGCGTTCATATTTTTCTTTGGGTAACAGGTTTGTGCACAATCCGGGAAGGTTATTCTCTTCTCTCGCCAATCAATACAAGGATTATGTGTTTCAAACCAAGGTATCCCCAGTATTATTTGGAACTGTGGGGCCTTGATTAGATCAAACACAATAGTCTCTCAATGCCCATCCTGACCCAATAGTGTCATCTCTGCGGTTGAATGAGTTGCAGGCCCAGAGGCAATTTGAGTTCCATCGACTGTGGTGATGACATCTGAGGTGGTTTTTCGGCAGAGAGGCAGATTCATCCTGGAAGCCAATTCGTAGTCCACATAGTTTCCTATGGCTCCGCTATCAATGCATGCCCTTACTGCGTGCATATGCAATGGCTGCCCTGGATCTACGAGGACCATTGGTATGATGAAATGTGAGGTCTGAGTATCCTTCTTCAAGCTCGGCAAGCAGACCTCTACGCTTGTTGGGCGTGGTCGTTTCCCAAGTCTGACTCCATATGGCTTTTATCAGCAGCTCCTACCACCTTCTTGGGTGGTTTTACAGGGCAATCCCATAGAAAATGCCCAGAAGTTCCACAATATAGACACAATTGCATTTGCCATCTCCTTTCTCTTTCCTTCTGGGTTAAGGGTCCTTTAACCCCTCCAATTTGCAAGCATCTGCTCCTTTGGGGTTAGCGTGGGGTTTGACCAACACCCTATTCTCAAACTTGGCTCGATCAGCCATTCTGTTCTGAAGTCTGTGATCTAACTGGACCACTAAGTCTATATATTCAGCGCAGTCTTGAGGTGGGTTCACGACTTGAGCCAAGACATCCTTGAGTTCTCCTCGAAGCCCTCGATGAAATAACATGATTCGTTTTACCTCAGGGCATCCATTTTCCACTATCGACCTATTAAAGGTCGCGATGTAAGATAGAAGGTCCTGGTTACCCTGTCGTAGGGACAAAAGTTTGTTATCCAGGGCCTGTCCTTGGGAGTGCCGGGCAAATAGTCTTTCCATGCTCGTTTGAAAGCCCTGAAAATCCCGAAGAATTGGGTCATCCTGAGTAACTAGTGGAATTGACCAATCAGCTGCACTGCCGCTGAGATATGACAATACAAAGGCTACCTTGGCTTGATCGTTTGGAAGGCTTCAGGTCTGCATAAAAAGTGCAAGCGGCATTGGTTCATAAACACGGCAAACCTTTTGGGATCTCCAGCAAAGCGTTCGGGTGGAGCTAATGGAATATTTCCTGGCAGGTTTATTTGCACAGGGTTACTCGATAACACAGGAGCTGGATTTCCCCCGGAACAAGGTAGGGGTGCTTGTCCAGCCTGGCTTTGCAATAGTTGCCTAGAAAGGTCATCAGGTCGCTCCTTTGACAAAATCACTTCTCTCCTAAGGGCATTGGTTTCTTGACAGGCGGAATGCACTTCAGCCCTCAGTTCCCCTAGTAATTGGGCCAATTGTTCAGTTTCTGAGGTATCCATAATGCCCGGGTGGGTATTTGTAGGTAGGCTTTGCGTTCTGTTACGCTCACCCGTCTCCCACAGAGGCGTCGATCTGAACTGGACAGCTTCGGTCTCCACCAATGTGACACGTAGGGCCAAGATGATGGACTGGGCTGGCCCACCTAGCTTCGTTTGCTTGGCTCGTAGGAATATTCTTCTGCAAATGGAGAAAGGGAATTAACCACGCGTGGAGTTGAGCGTAAATCCCCCCACCCCCCTGTTCTCCCCACTGATCACCTTTGATGTCCCCTCTTATAGTCTCACCTGATGGTTTGAAAAGATGAGCTCTCCATCCTGCATTGAGCGCAGGGGAGTGTAGATAACCAGTTGCTTCACTGGCTTGAAGGAATTAGTGAGTTCCATACCAATATTGACCCCGATATTCCCGGCAAGACGCCGTAAGTATGTAATTCTTAAGAGTTCAAATGCCTGACTTTCACTCTTGTCCGATTCCTTGCAGGTTGCAGCTTGACCCTAGTGAAGAGTTCCTCGTGGCAACCGGTAATATTCTGGTAAGGATTTGTATTATCCAACACAGTTCGATAAAATAATGTCAATATGTAACCTGTTGCTTTCTCCCATATTCAGGCGCTGAGAGAAAGTATGAAGTCTCTGGGAATAATGCCTCCAGAGGTAAATTCAGGTAAGTCTATTGTGGTGATGAGGGTTCCCCTTGTTAGTCCCTTTGTTTTACCTTGCTGTCCTTTTGTTTCCCCTTAGGGGCTGGGGTTCGGCGAAGATGCAGTGGAAGCTGCGCCGACCCGTGAAGAGGAATAGTACCCTCGGTGGTAAAATCAGGTAAGTCTATGGGGGGTAACTAATATTCCTCTGTGTATTCCCATGTCTCACCTTGCTGCTCTTGTCTTCTCCTTAGGTGCCGGAGTGCGGCGGGAACACGCAGGAGGATACAGTGGAATGTCAAGATGCTGTGAAGGCCGGTGAGTTCAGCGTGGCGCTGCAGCAGGCGAGGCGACGCGCATGAAATAACTTCTTTTTTCTAGCTCGAAGGCGAGATGGATCGGGAATTCAGGCAAGGATCAACGGTATTGCTCTTGTTCTAACCTTTTCTCCTTCTTTCTCCCTTTTTCTAGGAGCTCCAAACTCGAGGTGGGCGTGGCAGAAGACTGGATGCAGACTTGCAGGCACGGTGAGCGTTACGCTGCTGGGTGCAGAATAATGCAAAGCTTGTGCTGCTCTTCTGGCGTGGTTTAAATAGCCCCCAAAGTAGTCCCAGGTAAGTTTTCCTCCCCAGCCCCACCCGAGTAAAAAATAGTCCCTAGGTAAAGTAGTCCCTTCCAAGCCTCTTTTGGCTTGGAGCTCTTGCAGCATTGTCTGCATCAGGTAAGTTTGCAGCATGGTCTGCATCAGGTAAGTTTTAATCTATGAGCCTGGCGCCTATGGCGCCAGGACTGACTCTCCATATGATCCTGGCGCCATAGGCGCCAGACTGCACCCAAATAGCCCCTAGCAGGGGTTGTTGGGCATGCTTGGGATAACAACTTTATGCCTGCTTCCGTGGTTGCTGGACTTGGTCTGGGTCCCCGGGGGTAGGCATCATGACACTGTACTGCTTTGGCATTTCTGTCTGGGCTGGTCTCTCAACATGTAACTTGTGGCCTTGCTTTGTGCAAGAGCAGCACAAAATTGAATACATTTTTGAAAAGCGTTTGAACAGAAAGACAAGAGAAAGCAAATGGCGGATCCTGCGGGGAGAAAATGGACGCTTTGTGGTTATTCTGACGATTCTGTAATTAGCGATGCTGGTTATATGATGCGCTTGGTTTTCGGCCAACATAATATAACATCTGTGCTATGGTAGGGTATTTTCTAGACTCACAAACCCTCCTTTTGGCCGTAAGCCAAGAGCTTCAACCATATATTGCATCTTCCTCCGACCATGTATCCAATTCTGAACTATACATGCTACTGTAATCGTCATCATCAATATTAATTGATGCAGGGGTTTTTGGGCATGCTTGGGATAACAACTTGATGCCTGCTTCCATGGTTGCTGGACTTGGTCTGGGTCCCCGGGGGTAGGCATCATGACACTGTACTGCTTTGGCATTTCTGTCTGGGCTGGTCTCTCAACATGTAACTTTTGGCGTTGCTTTGTGCAAGAGCAGCACAAAATTGAATACATTTTTGCAAAGCATTTGAACAGAAAGACAAGAGAAAGCAAATGGCGGATCCTGCGGGGAGAAAATGGACGCTCTGTGGTTATTCTGACAATTCTGTAATTAGCGATGCTGGGTATATGATGTGCTTGGTTTTCGGCCAACATAACATAACATCTGTGCTATGGTAGGGTATTTTCTAGACTCACAAACCCTCCTTTTGGCCGTAAGCCAAGAGCTTCAACCATACATTGCATCTTCCTCTGACCATGTATCCAATTCTGAACTATACATGCTACTGTAATCGTCATCATCAATATTAATTGACAAACTCTTTCATAGTTTGGGTTTCATTGTTTGTATTCGTATCCACTTTGGGAGCTCTTTTCTCTGTTATCATATGTATGCATTCATCAGTTATTTCAGAGCAAAGAATTGGCAGGCTGTGTATGCAACAGCAACATGTCATGAGGATTTCCAGTATTGTTCCTAAAATTGCAACTAGTTTCCATCCCCATGAGCGTAGTAACTCCCAAAACCAGGAACTTATATTCAGTTTCTAACCACCTGTCGGGGGGATGAAGGTCAGAACTCAGAATGTGTAATTTCTTTATTGCCTCAAAAATCATAGGGGAGGAGTCACTTACAAATACGCAGCACGCTGACCCCATAATTTTGCAAACACCTCCACGGTCGGCCAACATTATATCAAAGGACATTCTAATCTGAAGTGTCATGAATCTAATTGCCTTCTCTTCTAGGGTCATATTATACAATATATCGGTCGTTGCATTTATCATTTTTTTCTAAAATTCTGGACAATCTTCTTATATTCCAGGAGTTTATTGCTTGGCCCCAATAGGGTATAAAAGACTGTGTTATGTCTCCGGCAATATATCCTGCTTCATCATCCCACCGGGGCCTTCATCTCGATAACTTCGATATATCTGATGTTTGGGAAAGAAATACACCGGGGAAGAGGATCCCTAAGTAACATGTCCCACCCCCATTTATAGGTAACCAGGGATACGCTTTTTCTCCACATACAAAATAAACGGGGTCACCTACATATAACGGTTCTTCTTCTCTCTCAAGTACTGCAATATTCATGCATCTATCGAATGTTCCTACTGAATAGGAAGCTTTCTTCCATAAACAAAATGGAACAGTGCGTGGATTATAATTTATTGTATACGAGGTGGCACTACATCCTTATTCCCTACTGGGTTCATGTGAAACGTGATTACAGATGACTTATAAGGCACAGACAGTCTGTCTACTGGCATCACTACTGGTTTCATTACTCTTGCTTTGTTAAATGTGGTACAACCTACAGGTTTCATTACCACTTTCTCAAACCCATCTATGTTTGTTCTATCTAATTGACCTGTATCACTCTTATTCCACTTCCCATAAAAGAGTGCACTTAGTGATGCTTAGCATGCTGTATTAAGGGGTAATGGCTGTATATACCAACCCATTCCTTTTCCAGCATGCTGGGGTAAATGGGTGCAGACACAGCAGTTAGTTTTGTTCAGGATTGAGTGGGTCATATTCATAAGTAAAAGCAACATGTTATTACCAGAACCGTCCCTGTGTCTTTCTTCAATTGGAGGGAGAGTATAAGAGAGTACATGGACTGGACTGTCTGTGACAGGTGCTTTCGTGGCAGGCAAAAGAGCACTCAGTGGAATCACGCTCTCCAAATACCATAATACTGGGATAATTGTACAAAGAATACACAGAAGTGTTGTAATCATCAGCATTAATTTCTTACAGCAACTCTTTCTAGAATTTTTTATAGTCTCAATGGGCCTCATTACGAGTCCGGCGGTAACCGCAGCGATAAAACCACCTGGTTACCGCCGGACTCGTATTACCATTCCGACTCCGTGATTCCTGGAATTACCGGGGCATTACAACCCCGGTTTTCTGGGAATCACGGAGGCGGAATGGTGTTAATCCCCATTCCCATTGAGTCCTATGGGACTCGATGGGAATGGGGATCATGGAAACACCGGGAGCATCTCGTAATGCTGCCGGTGTTTCCTCGGCTGCCTGCAGGCGGGCAGTGTTAAACTCGCCAGGTCAGACCTGGCGGGAATATCACCTCCCGCCTGCAGGAGTCGGGATCAGGCGGTCCGGAAACAACAATGGCGGCGGGTTTACCGCCACCGTTATTTCCGGACCGCATGAGTTATAATGAGGCCCAATATCTATTACATCATCAGTGTTGGTGCAGGAGGGAACAGAAGAAAGTACGGGCATTGTGTGTGATTCTTCTTCTCCAACAATGTTCCTCGTCAATAGTTCTCACAACAGCGCCCGTTGAAACACCAATATGTTCGAAGAGGTCAGCAAAGTGTTTAGGCCAGTTCACAGCAGCCTGGATTGCTAAACGTGTGGCAAGATTGTTGTGCCTCTGCACATTGCTCAAAAGACTCCAGAGCAAACTTCAAATGCCTTTGTACGATATGTGCCCCGCTTGTTCGCACGGGGTGATCAACACATGGATTTTTTTCAAAGATGGCACCGGGAAGCTGCGTTCCAGAGCTCCCAAATTGATGCAGATTGGTACAGCCCCCACCCTCCACTTCCCTAGGCCTCCAATTCCCAATTCATCCGTGATGGGAATGGAGGCAAAAAACAAAGGACCAAGATCAGATCACTTTCAATTTTTGAGAACGTAGGTTGTACCTTATGGCTCCAGGTACTGTGTGATCAATGAACAGTGCAGATGCACTTCCAGATGCAGGCTCAGTGTCAGCCTGTAATGCAGCAAGTGATGATGCAGACTTTATGTCTGCCTGTGATGATGCAGATTCAGCTGGGCAAAGTTGGGGCACATTTAGCCCTTTCTCCTCTTTAGCAATAATTTCAGGCTTTCTCTCAGGCTCAGGCAGAATTTTTAGCAGTGAACTGGCAATCGTGTCTTTCGAGGCAAGAGCAGCTGTTTCTTTCTTGTCGTCTTGATCAGGCAGTTTTTTCAATGGTGATGGAATTCTTTTCGTGTGGGTGGCATTCATCCACGCCTTAGGACCATCCACACGGACTGCAATCTGCGTTGCCAGGAGAATTTGATGAGGGCCCTGCCACCTCGGTGCAAGTGAGGATTTCCTCTTGAAATTCTTAATCAGGATCCATTCACGCGGCTGCGGACAATTCCCCCGGCCTGTGTGTCTGACAGGACTTGTGCCTCATGCACCTGCTGGTGAATCAAACTGAGTTTCTGCATTAACATGTCACAATATGTACTTAGAAAAGGGTATTCAACTTCACTCAGGCGCCTTGGTCGTGGTGCGCACCAAACATTTGCTGGTCTCCCAATGACAATCTCGTATGGGGAGAGTCCAGTCCTCGCTTGCACAGATGTGCGCATGCACAACAAAGCTAAGGGCAGAGCGTCTGTCCATTTTAATTGACTCCCTGAACAGATCCTACTTATCTTATTCTTTAAGAAGCCATTCTGGCACTCAACAAGATTGGCACTCATAGGGTGTCTGGCGGAATGGAATCGTTTATCAATATGGAGACCTGCACAAATCTGTAATATCACGGTGGCAACAAAATGCGGGCCGTTGTCTGACCAGATGACCCGTGGCAGGCCGAACCCAGAGAAATATTCTTTTGGCATCACTTTTGCTGTGCTTATCGCTGTGCAGTCCTTGAGCGGGTATGCTTCCACCCATTTACTAAATGCACATACTGCCAGCAAGATGTATTTTAGGTTCTGACATCTTATCATTTCTATGAAATCAAAATGGATGACTTCAAAGGGCAAAGAGGGGGGGACAAAACTACCTGACAGAGTAGCTGTTCCTTTTCCAATATTATGTTGCAAACAAGTCATACAATTCTGGACTAGCCTCTCAACAGTTTTTCTAATGTGTGGGTTCTGCCATACTGTAGCCAGATGCTGAATCATTTTCTTAGCACATATGTGTGTGGGGCTTTGGGCCATGGTGACCATTGTTGTTACATAGGAGTTGGGCAGCATCCACTTTCTACTCTCTTTTTCCACCCAACAACCTTCTACGTCTAACTCTGCGGAGCCCTCAGCCCACCCTTTTATTTCATCGGCAGTTGCTTCCGCTTGCATCTCTTTGACTGTGGCAATGCTATTTTCTATCATGCAGGGCACTTCTTCAGACCTTTCAATCAACATTTTCGTGTGCAATTCGGTGGCAGTTTGTTTCACAATTTTGTCTGAAAATGTGTTTCCTTTTCCAATGCTACATGTTACTTTTTTATGCGCCTCGCATTTCATTATTGCTAGCTGCTTTGGACCGTGAGTGCAGACAACAATCGTGATATCAAAGGGCCATATTGGATTTTAGTTCCATGTGATGTTAGGAAACCCCTCTCAGCCCAGAGTTGTCCAAAATTGTGTACCACCCAAAATGTGTTCTGACTGTCAGTATATATGTTTACTTTCAAATCTTCAGAAAGTTCACATGCTCTTGTCAATGCTATTATCTCTGCAGCCTGCGCAGAATTGTATGGAATTCTTTTGCTCTCTACAATACTCGCCATCGGGCAATTTAAAAGAGGAACCGTCACAAAACAGTTCTCCGTCTGGCTCTTTCTGTGGGGTGTCTGTTAAGTCAATTCTCCATTTCGTTTCTTGTTCAGTAATCAATATACAATCATGGTGTGGCAATTTTTTCTCACTCGTATCTTCATTGGGAGGGGGTATTAACTGCAGGATTCAAAGCGCAACATCTCTGAATTTGGATATGTGGCGCAAAAAGGACAATTTCGTATCTAGTCAATCTGGCTGATGTAAGATGTTGCATCTGCGTTCTATTTAAAAGAACATCTACTGTGTGAGGCACCTTTAAGGTTAAGGCGTGACCCAATACCATTCCCTCAGTTTGTTTTACTGACGCGGCAGCCGCAGTGACAGCTCGCAAACAGCGTGGCAAATTGCATGCAACAGAATCCAGCGTGGAAGAAAAACAACTGCATGGTCTATTTCTTCCTCCTTGTTCCTGAGTCAAAACAGCCAGAGCACAACCATAATTTTTGTGCACAAATAACTTAAAATGCTTTTCATAATTTGGTGTGCCCAAAACTGGAGCTGAGCACAACGCAACTCTGAGCTGATCAAATGCTCTCTGACATTCCTCACCCCATGTAAAGGCAAAGCAACATCCTTCTTTGTCAATCCCACCATTGCTTTCACAATCATAGCAAAATTGGCTATCCACTGCCTGCAATATAACGCCATGCCTGTAATGGCTCTGACCTCTTTCTGTGTCTTTGGAATAGGCATCCCAGAAATGCTTTCCACTCTTTCCGGTTTCAGTCTCTTTCCCTCTTGCGAAAGGAGGTAGCCCAAATAGGCCAATTCCTTACGACAATACTGGAATTTTTTTAATGACGCTTTATGTCCATGTGCTGCCAAATGTGTCAATAACGTAACCATACTCTCTTTGCAAATGTCTTCTGTGTCAGCAGCAATTAACAGGTCATCGATATTCTGCAATAGTACACAACCCGCTGGTAACTCTAGCATGTCTAGCTGTTCTTTTAGTGCTCTGCTATAAATACTTGGGCTTTCAGTGTAAACTTGTGCAATTTGTGTGAATGTGAAAGAACATCCTCCTAGCGTGAAAGCAAATAAGTATCTGCGATCTGAATGTACTGGGATGCTAAAAAATGCATTCTTAAGATCTACTACACTAAAATGTGAAGCAGAGGCTGGAATCATTGTCAAAATGGTAGTGACATATGGGACCAATGGAAATTGTGGATCAACTACTTTATTCAATGTGCGCAAATCAATTATGAAACAATACTGTATTTCATTACCTCCTTTCTTATAAACTGGGAGAATCGGGCTATTGCAAGTGCTACCAGTAATTTTTCAATCAGGTTTCTTTTAACCAAATCAGAAACAATGCATTTTAATGCTCTCACCTTTCACCAAAATGTTATACTGGGGGATACGAGGCAATGTGACTCCCTCTTTCAAAATAATTCTCACTGGTTCTATTCTCAAACAACCAACATTGTTGTCATTCATTGCCCATATACAAGTCGGTACCTTGCTTAACTCAGTTGGTAATGGCTTAGACAAAAGTTGTGATACTGGGATTTTTTTGTGGTGCAATTGTCAAAAACACTCCTTCAGGAGAACAATGAATAGCCACACTTAATTTTTTCAACAAATTTAACCCCAATAAATTCTCGCTGCAGTTTTGTGTCAAAAGGAACGGGCAAGACTCAGTGAATGGACCTAGTGTTATAGGTACTGACTGTGTCACTGGACTAATTACTGGGGTGCCTGCGAACCCTACTGAAACATTCTTTTGCTCTGACAGTGGTATCTCTGGAACCAAGTGATGGTCTATTGAGCACTTCTGTGCACCTGTGTCCACTAGAAAAGTGTGCTCCTTATTCCCAACTTTCATTTTTACGTAGGGTCCTTTCTGATCAATGGGAATAGACACTGATTCCGACCCCTGTCTTGGGCTGTCCTAGTGGAACATTACATCATCGGATGAGAAGTCACCCGAATAGTATCTATTGGACTGATTGTCAAAAACATTTCCTTCTCCTGCACCATTCTGCTGATGTTGATTTTGGTTCTGATTCTGCTTATTATTTCCTTGATTATTCTGATTCTGTGGCATTCTATTGTTTCCATTTTGCCCTTGTGTTCCCGGGAGACCTCTATTCTGTCTTCTCGGGGCATTCCCATTTCTATTCTGTAAATGTGGGCACTGTGCTCTCCAATGACCTTCTTCCTTACAATATGCACATCGATTCAGTCCTATTGGACCTCCGTGCATGTTCGAGTATTGCCCTCTTGTCTGTGTATTACCTCCGCCCCTATTATTATTTGCTACCTGTTGTAGTAACACTCTTTTTTTAAATTCACTCTATCCCTTACCTCTTTCTCTTCCTCTGAATTTACTCTATTCTCATAATACTGTGCCATGTGTAATACTTCACTTTATGATTTCGCTTGCCATGCACTCTCGGACGTCATTATTAAAGTCTGAATTTTCAGCAGCAACCCTCTCACATATTTGTCAACAAATAGTCTCTTCCCGGGTTCAGTGCTCAAATCTTGGCCACTGAAATATGCAAACACTTCTCAAATCGATTGAAATAGTCAGTAGCCAATTCATCCTTTCCTTGCACGCACGCAGTTAATTTGTCCCAGATAATTCTCCTTTCAGGTACCAAAATCTTCAATTTCTGTACTATTCTCACCGGTAATGCTAACATATTTGACGATGGCTTTTTGCCAGCCTTTCTGTCCATATATTCTTTTATCAAATGTTCCCATGTATCACCCAGCATTTCACCATGATCTACATTCCTAATTTGCTTCCATATATCTGCTGGGAGAATTACAGGAAATAATAGGTCAATATCACTCATTGTAAAAATGGACGACTTTAAATATGACTCAATTTCTTTATAGAATCCTGCCGGATTCTTTCTCAAATCAGGGATTGTTTGTTTTATATTATTCACCTATTGTCTAGAAAAAGGGACATGTATATATTGTGCTGTATAATGTGCTTCTGTTACCTGCGCTGGTTGTCCATTAATACCAGGAATTTCTACTTTTGGTACAAAAGTGGGAGGGACTTCTCTCATGGGAAATATCGCACTGGCCCTTCCTTCTTTCTCTCTCTTATTAAGCACATACTCCTACCAGTGAAGAGTGCAATAGGGTGCAAGAAGCTTTTGCAAATAAGATTCAAAAGGCCAGAAACAATATCATCACAGCCAAAATGGAAGGAGACAGACCTGTTACCCATTTTGAAACCACTAACGTGGAAGTAAAAGGGAGCTTTAGGTTCTTGCCCATATTGGAGGACGACTTATGTAAGGTTATGACTAAAATGAAACCGACTTCGTGTGCAGAGAATATTCTGCCGACCAAAATCATCTTGGAGCAAAAATAACTTTTCTCCCCAGTTTTGACGAAGATAGTCAATGCATCTTTTAGTAAAGGTGTGGTGCCTAAGGACATTAAGGATGTAAATATTACCCCACTAGTCAAAAAAGCAGGTTGGACCCTAAAGATCCCGGGAACTTATGGCCTATCACAAATTCGAATTTTATTCTAAAGGTGCTAGATAAAATTGCCACAAACCAATTGCAAAAACATATGGAAGACCTGAAGTTACTGCACAATCAACAATCAGGTTTCCGGGCCTCCCATAGCACCGAATCTGCTATGTTGGATTTTCAGACACACATGTTGGGCTGAGAGACAAAGGTAAAGCAGGCATTCTCATGCTACTAGACTTAAGCATAGCCTTTGACTTGGTGGATCACCAGCTCCTTTTCCGGAGGCACTGGCTAAAATTGCAGGTTGTTCTCCCAGGGTGCTGGCTTGGTTGTCATCCTTCCTGAAAGATCTGAGTGCCAAAGTACATTGGGCCGATAATTTCTCTAAGACCGCTCCCATTTTTTATGGAGTCGCGCAGGGAGCAAGCCTGTCACCTCTTTTGTTTAATTTATACTTGAGAAGCTTCTGCGAACTTCTGGAACACATTGGCGTATTCTTCACGAATTACGCTGATTACACGCAGCTCATTTTGAAACTTACGGGCGACTATATCATTATATATATTTCAGCGTATACCAGGTCATAGACCATTGGATGCAACATCACTGGATGTGTTTAAACAATACTAAAACCAAATTGTTGATCTTCGGAACGCGACAGGCCAGATCCAGGTTGGGGTTGAAATATAAGACCTTTATCATCAAAGACGCCATCATCCCGGTGATGCCGCATGTTAAAACTCTCGGGATGGTGGAAGCTTTGGTGGGCTCTGAGGTACAGGTAAGCTACTTGCAGAAAAATAACGCCTATTACTTGCGTCTCTTGAGAGCGATAAGACTCTTTATTAATGAAGTTAATGCTGTGACAATTGCTAGAGCTATCATTTTGTCGCGGCTTGACTACGGCAACACTCTACTGCTAGGAGCTACGAAGAGGGAAATTCAAAAATGCCAAGTCATACAAAATGAAGCAGTTTGCATAGTTAGGAATATAAAAACAGAGAACATGTGTCAACAGGGAGAAGAGCACTCCATTGGTTAACAGTGGAGGATAGAGTCAACTTTAAGGCCATGACAATAATCCATAGATATTTATATGGAGAGGCCAAGAGCTATTTAAAAAAAAAAATCTCCTTTTACACACCCGGAAGATGCCTAAAACCAGCCGACAGGGGCACATTGAATATACCCGGTGCAAAGTATGCAATCGGGCAAGGTAAATCCTTCCCGGTGAAAGCAGTAGACTACTACCAGACTTTCAGGAAACTGCTTAAAACTGCTTAAAACCTTGCTGTTCCAATGAGCAATGCTGTCCCTTCTTTACAGCATCCAATCTAACTCAAAGATGATAGCAACATGTTTTGATTTTCTTGGTTCCTGCGCCTTGATGCCTGCAGGCTATCGGTGCGTAATAAGCAGGTACATAACATAACATAACATAGCTAGATCAAGGGATAGAGCAGTCCTTCCAGTTTCAGTTAAACAGGCTCTCTTGTATACTGCCATTAATTCAGAGGGACAGCAATCATTTCTATCATCATATTTGTCTTGCAAAAAATCAACCATTACTTGCAATACTTTCCTTTGCATTTCTATCATATACAGTTCAAACATATCATCCTCCATTATAGGAATACTAGCATCCATAATCCATCTAAGCGCCTCCCGTGTACATATTTTGACTTCTTCACTAACATGTTTTGACGGTGGAAAAAACTGCCGCACGACATATGGTGTCATCTCTTGTCTACCTCTTTTTACCTCTTGGTGCCGAAACCCAGGAATAGAAAACATCCCTGAATATAATTCATCAAGTTAATCTTTAAACTCAAATAGCCTGTCTATATGCTCTTTTATTTCTGCCTCACTTTCCCTCATATGTGAGAATGCATTCAGATCTCGCAACTTCTGCTGCGCTACCATGCCAATTAATTGTTTCCATCTATTCATAAGATACTCTCCCATGCATTCCAACAGTACCTGTTTTTCACCGAGCTTCTTGTAGTCATACATTGAACTCAGCGTCGATCTCTCGTCATTGCTTTCAACGTACATTTCTGCTTGTTCTTTCAGTTCTCTCTTCCTCTCCCTGCTAACCGCACTAAGGGTTACTCTAGTGCTTCCTCTCTGTGCAGGCCCCGCCTCTGCAGAGCTGCCTTCTCTCATAGCTTCTAATTCAAGCTCTGTAGGTGGAGGGGGAAATGGGATCACGTGTTAAGGGGGAGCTGGTGCGGATGGAACAACTGGAAGGGGGGGTGGCAACTGAGGTTGAGCAATGGGCACTGGCGTAATTGTGTCAATTTTACTTTTAGCGTGTTCTTGTCTTTTCTCATTCAGAATCGTATTTATTAGTTCATCTGATGCATGTAACTCTTGTTGTGGATATATTTTTTGTATGCCTAATTGAATACTCCTATCTGCCCTCCTGATATCCTCATCCCATTGGTTCTCTGCCAGTTCTAGCGCTCTGTCTGCATTAGACTTGTGCCTACATGCATGTTTCTCTCTACTTCTTAAATGGAGGTTAGATTCCTTCCTCCAGTCTCTAATGACGTCAAATGTCGCAGGGCAAGCTTTCTTGCACACCAGTACTGATTACAAATGTTCTATTCGAGGCATCTCAAAACTACTATCTTTCGGCCATTGCAAATCTTCTACGTGTCTGGTTTGCCTGTGCCAAATTTCATTAAACATGATTGCTCCTATCCAATACTTCACAAATACTTCACAAATACTTTCCAAAGATTGTCTACCGCAGTGGAAAAAACCCACTAGACAGGAAGACAATTTCCCAGGCATGTTTGATCTTATGCGTACCTTACCCTGGGTGTTTGATCTTGCAAGAGCAACTCTTAACCAATATCAGGGCTGTTAAGAATCAGAGCACGACTCACCTGATCAATAAGCTCGTCTCTCAAGACTCAATTTGTCCGTATACAGACGCAACCAAGGATCGTCGTGACTGCGTATCTAGCTCGATCTGCCTCATTTCGGGACCCTCGCCTCCTTGCTCTCTGGCCGCTGCGTGTCGATCAGGGATTGGTTGTGTACAGATCTGCAAAGGAGTCTCTCATCACTTTCACAGGGGTGCCCTGAACACCTCTCGATCCCGGCTCCATGGCCTCGTCCTCGATTCGTTTTTTTTCCGGTTTTTTTGCCTTCTTCAAATTCAACGTACACGATGGAGCAAATGGGGGAGGGTCCCTATTCGGGCACCATTGTTTGCTAGGCCCTGAAGACCCTCACGCATGGAAACAAGGGACAATCACCATACACAAACTGATATGACAGACACGAGGTTCAATTCCCAAAATCTAAGGTTTATTGCAAAGCAAATAGTCTCAATTGGCCGACTGGATCTCACATCTCGCAACGTGTGTCACTCAGACCTCGTAAAATGCAAGAGAGTGACCATTCTACAACAGTGACATATATGCAAAAAGACAATCATTCTATCAGTTTGTGACACATCAAAACCGCCCATAATGTATCTTCTTGAGCTAGGGTTCAGTGATTGACAATTATGACGAATATGACACGTTCTGAGACATTTCTTTGTTAATCTATATTACTCGATTTAGCAACAGTTGCAATTTGCAAGACACAGACAGGATTCTTTGTTACAGAAAACATAATGCACTTGTTTAGTGAACAAACTGTGTTCGAAGGAGAGACACATTCCAACACATGCAATCTTCTAATTTCTATTCGTGAACTAGGGGTCAGTCTGATCTAACAGGGCCCAAAAAGGGGGGGCCATAAGGAGAGTATAATTCATGCCTTTGAGGGCTTGTTTCTACAGTTTCAGCAAGACTAGCTGGAACCTGGCTTGGTGATTAAATGCACCTCTGCTCGCCTTCAAGGACTTGAGGGAGGAAAACAATGTATTTCTGTACTGCTTTGGCATTTCTGTCTGGGCTGGTCTCTCAACATGTAACTTGTGGCCTTGCTTTGAGCAAAAGCAGAACAAAATTAAATACATTTTTGCATTTTTTCATACATCAAGCGTTTGAACAGAAAGGCAAGAGAAAACAAATGGCGGATCCTGAGGGGACAAAATGAACGCTCTATGATTATGCTGACGATTCTGTAATTGGTGATGCTGGGCATATGATGCGCTTGGTTTTCGGCCAACATAATATAACATCTATGCAATGGTAGGGTGTTTTCTAGACTCACAAGAGAACCAGAGCTCTGGAGATGTTGAGCTTCTGGGGAAAGGTAAGGGAGGGGAGAATGTCTCTGAGGAGGTGGAGGTGAAAGTTGGACTTCTTGGGAAGGTCTTGTAACGCTCACCGGATTCCCATGGAGGCACAGGTCTGGCTTCGAGTGCTGATGCTTCTTCAATGGTGAAGCGCAGGACTCTGAAGCTGGACAGGAAGGGCCCTCTACTCTGGCTTCTCCGGCTCGCAGGAATATTCCCCTGTGCGTGAAAAGGGAGTATTACCTACTGACTGAGTTATGCTCAAGCCTCCCACTCTCTTCCAACCCTCCACGATACCCTTCCACGATTCCCTGTGAAGTCTCACCTTAGGGTCAGGAAGGATGAGCTCTCCATCCTGCTTCTGATGCAGGGGCGCGTTGAAACCCAGTTACTTCACTGGATTGAGGATTGATCGGAGTTCAGGTAAGCTTGACTATTCAGGTAAGGCTCTGTAAAAGTTCTGTTGCAAGTTCAAAAGTCCAAGCTTAATAATAATGTTCATTGTCTTTTTGCAGCAAGCGCTAATGCTTATGTCTTTTTCCCCCTTAGGGGCCGGGGTTCGGAATGCCGGAGATATGGCGCCGACCCGAAGTGAAACGTGCAGTTCCAGTTCCAGTAAACGGCAGGTTAGTTCTGGATGAGCGCTCGGGAACTGTCTTTGCATATGCTCATTCAATGTCTTTGTCTTTTTTCCCCATAGGGGCCGGGTCCGGAAAATGCCTGGAAGCGGCAAGACCCGAAATGAAATGGGAATGACCCAACAGGTAAGTCTTATTCCCTTCCTTCTCTCACCTCTTATTCTTGTCTTTTTCTCTAGGCTCTGGGAAGTGGCTGTGTATCCGGATGATCGCTGCTGAAGATGGAGGAACCCAGGAAAGGTGAGTGAAATGCAGCGCTGCAGCGATCGTAACGAAATGCTTTTAAAAATAATGTCTTCCCTTTCAGGATCGTCGGTGATGTCTCCGTGGTGCAGATTTAGCTGGTAAGGTCTCTTGTCTCCCTTTGCAGGTGACCCAGGATGCTGACAGGCGTGGCTGAAGTCCAGATGCAGGAGCTGACACGGTGAGCGTCCAGCTGCGAGGAGCAGAACAATCTGATCAGGTATGTATCCTTCCCCGACCACGCCCGGGTGGAAAGTAATCCCACAGGTAAAGTAGTTCCATTCAGGCCTCAAGAGGGCCTGGATGTGGCAGCATGGTCTCCATCAGGTAAGTGCACATTAAAACACTTGAACACATGTCTAGCTTTATGAGCCTGGCGCCTAAGGCGCCAGGACAGGGGTTCAACATGAGCCTGGCGCCTAAGGTGCCAGGACTGCGTCCAAAGGGCCCCAGCTTGGGCCCGCTGGCACTCCCCTGGGGGAAATGATGCCTGCCTCTGGGGTTGCTGGGTTGGACCTGGATCCTTGGAGGTAGGCATCATGACAGGTCTGTGATGTGAGGGTAGAAGGAGAGAGAGGAGTCTGAAATTACCACAATGTTTTTTTGCCTCACAAGGGGTTGAGGTGAGGGCACCCAATGAGGGCAGCCAGAGAGTGGGGAGGAAGCTGGGAGCAGGTATTACAATGGGAAGGATCTCAGTCTTACTGTCATTAAGACAAAGACTATTAGCAGAACACCATGTCTGGAATGCAGTCAGGCAACAGGTATGAGATAGGGAGAAGAGGAGGTAGAGAATGGAAGCTTAAATGAGAGCTGAGTGTCATCAGCATAATACTGGAAGTGATGAGTCAAGGTATATATCAGGTGTGCCAGATGGGCAAGGTATATATTGAAGATCCATAGCCATAGGATAGAACTTTGAGGGACACGGCAGGTAGAGAGTGAGGTGTCGGAGAGCAAAGGACCTAATTGGATTTGGGAAGGTTGGTTTGAAAGGAAAGAGGTCAGCCAGGCCAGTGCCCGGTCTGTGATACCAAGGGTAGCACAGAGACGATTCATGAGGATGACATGATTGGCCGAATACATATGGCATACATTGGATAGAATATAAAATAATGTACACCTTGCAAAGTATACAGAAACAAACTCGACTCGAGCCACACCTAACTTCTGAATGGTGTATATTCTCCACTCTTGTCTGGTACTGGATGGACTATTTTGGTAGAAACCACAAATCACCCACAGTTCATAGGGATCCTCCAGTACACATTTCAGTCAAACATTTTATGAAACATTTTCAAGTTCAAATGCATTTCCTATAAAGGAGCACATGGGGTTGTAGTATAGTACAAGGCCCATAGTAGCGGGTGTGTAGTTATGGTTAAGTTGCTAAACTCATAGGAAGACTACTTTTTGGGCATTTTATAACTTTGCTCCCCCTTAGGCGAATCCTCACCAAACTTTGCACAAAAAAGTGTATGGCCCGCTCTGAATTCTTTCAGCAACTTTGGTGAGGTTTCGTGCGTGGGGCGAAATTTAAAGGGGGGAGTCCAAAACATTTTTTTTCTCAATAGACTGAATGGGGAAAAACTTTGCGCACAGCTACAGGCTGAACAGCAGGTCCGATTTTGACCACATTTGCGGCAGGAGCGGGGGACTGGTTCAGAAAGTGTGCTTTTGTGTGTTTGGTAGAAATCTTGCCAGTGCTTTAGTTGCAAAGAACTGAAATGTAGGGCTGAAAAAAATAGTTATATCAGGCTCCACTCCGCAGGCCAATTTCCCTGTTCGCTCCACAGACAGAAGTGTCATTGGCTTGCGGTACGCCGTGGTGGCGGCGAGCATTTGAATGCGGCAGGTGGTTGGCTGCAGGGAAGCATGCTGTGCGTCAAATTGTTTGCGAAATGTCACCATGGTATAACAGAGGGCAGTGGGGCCGGAAAACATACTTTACACCATGTGCTGGTGGAAGTAAGGGATGGAAAAGTTGGGGGAGAGAGAAGTGGTTCATGTCATATATGTCATTAGTGGAAGTAGACGGTTGTGTGCTGCAGTATCCTTGCGTATTGCGCCAATTCGCGGCTGTCTCCGCATGCGACTACCTTGTGTGGGGTCTGCAGGCAGCCTGTGTTATGGCACGATAGCTGGTGTGGCTACCTCTTTCCATGGTCACTGATAGTACAGCAGTGGTATAAGGGAAGTACTACGAAAACCACATACAATTAAAAATGTATAGTGTACTACAGTGTGCTGTGTGTGCTAAGGCCGTAGTCCCTTTGATGAATGGGTGCAACCCTTGCATCGACAGGTATGTGCTACAGGGTGAAGTAGGTTTCACATTGTTGCCTTCTGTGTGTGGTTTGTAAACAATGCATACAATCTTGGTTCCATGGTTGTAGGGATTGGTAGCACATCGTACAGTGTTTACTACATGCCTGGACCTGATGGAGTGACCAGCCATGTAGTGTAGTGGTAAAGCGCAGGGTCTTTAAAAGTGGTAGGGTTCAGTGGTATGTACGTGGCCACTTGTTCACCTGCATGACTCTGTTATGTTTTGCTGGGTGTGTCCAAGACCTACACTGTTGGGTGCATGGTGAAAGGCCGTAGGCCAGGCACCAAAGAGCCTAGGCCTGCTTCGTTGCAACTGCAACATAATGATAATGCAGGCATGCAGTTGAAAGTATGCATGTCTCTGAGGGACGTAACATTGGAAGAATGGTGGTGCAGGAAATTGAACATGTGGTAGAAGAGCACAAGTAAACTGATAGGCATAGAGTACCATATGGTATACATTACTGCATGTGTTGCACATTAGGGAGCTACATACCACCATTTGGCTTTCATATGGATTGCCCTTTATGCCACCCATTCTATGGTATGTTTGTGGATTGTGGAACACAGGAAATGTTCCCATTCATGGAGCCATTATGTTGTGCTGGGTGTGGCCAAGGCCTACACTTTTGGGTACGGTACATGGCCAAAGGCCATAGGCCATTGGCCATGGACCCTAGAGCCTAGGCCTTGCCACACCCAGCACAACATAATGGCACCATACAGGGTTAAGTCTGCATCTCTCTGAGGTTGTCGAGCACATTTGACACTTGGTGGAAAACCAAATTGAGGTGATATGCGTTAAGTAGCACATGGTGTAGATCATTGCACACATTGCAAATCAGTGACTAATTTCTTACCATTCCCATTTGGTATGGGTTGCCTATTAAAAGACCCTTGCTTGGGTAAGTGTATTAACATATTGCACCTTGAGAAGAAGTCATCAGCATCACAAAGTTGAAATATGGCCAATGTAAACAGCCACCCACATACCGTTCAGGACAGCCATCGCAACGACATGGAGGCATGCATGCTAAGATGTGGCCAGGTGAAAGTTGGTAGGCGCAATCGTAGATGTGGAGTGCTTTACACATGACATGTGCATTAAGAAATGTGGTGTACTAGGGTGTGTTGTGTGGGGTGAGGCCCTAGGGTTTTGGATGCATGGCCAGAGGCCTTACACGCACAGCTATGTGGTTTGCTTGCACATACTGTTCAGATTGTTGGATTTTGCGTCTGCTTTGTGAGGTGTGCATGGATGTTTCATTCACTGGATGTGGTGATTGTTAGCACATGCTACATTTTCCAGTGCATGAAAGGAGCTTATGGAGTGAACACTTTTCCAATAAGTCCAGGGAGTGTTGCGGTGAAAAACTGTGTTTATACAATTGCATAGGGTTGAACTGCATAGTGTGTGTGTGTGTAGTATGCATTGCACACATTACTGACTGCCGTTCTGCACTTTTAAGTATTACATCATTGCACTTGCTGCAAGGCTGGGAAGAAAACCCATATTGCTACCTGCACTTAATGGTGCTGGGTGCTGCTCTGGGTGAATGTGGTTGCAGACCGTGTGGATAGTTTTGCAGAACTGTTACCTGGAGGTGCTTTCACATGACACGAGACATGTACTGTGCGTGTGTAATGATACGCTTGGAGTGCTGTACAGAAATGACAGTGTTTGATGAAGAGGTCTTGGATGTGATTGCTACACACTTGTGTGACTATTTCATACTACCCAAGAGGGAGTGTTACAAATATAATAGTGGAAATGGAAGAAGGACTGTCTATGCTTTACGGGGTGCGGCCCTCGCTGTAGCTGGGAAGAGGCATGGTGGCTTTGCAAATGGAACTGTTGGGTTATTCAATCAGGTGTCGCGGATGTGGTTCACAGGAAGGGGCAGTAATATTTTCACCCAAAACTCGATGCAGTGAGGTTAGCGAGACGCAGAGTGCTGATCGTGGGTGATACCTTTGTGCAAGATCTGCACAGGTATGCCGTGGAAAGAGGCTTTGCTGCTATTTTTTCAGTCGGAAGGAGTGGGTTACTTTTTGGGCCACAGTCGATGAGTGGGGTTTCTGTTGCATGGATCTCCTTTGTACATGTGTGGCCTCTCTTGGTACTGTTGATGGTGTGGTTGTGCATTGTGGAGCACTACATTTGGGGTACGTGTCATGATCATGTTTGCTCGCTCACCTAAAGAAGTTGATGACAGCAGTGATGCAGATTTTGCCCACTGCCAAGGTGAATTTCTCATTGACACCACCAAGAAGAGTATGGGACCATGCCGGTGTATTTTGTCCACAGCCAGAGGTTGGGAGGTGTTTCATAAACAGAAGCATGTGTGACTTTATGCGCAGTGTTGGCATGTTCTGCATCGACTATGATGGCCTTAACGGGCCAGATTTGCAGTAGTTCCAAGGAAACAACATTTTTTTCACTCCATTGGCAATGCTGTTTTGTTTGCTACTGTGCACAAAGTGTTGCAGAGAATTCTGTACGAATGGGAGTTAGGCATTGGCCTTCAGTTGGTAGAAATGTCAAGAGGACAAGCAAACAGAAAGTCATCCAAAGAGTAAAAACACAAACGAAATTGTATGCAAGCACGTACACAACAAAGACATGACAAAAAACAAATAAAAAAACATTAATAAAGTTCTCACAGACAGTAGTAAAAACCCAATCCCCCAACCCTGTTTCACATCCCCCCCTTCTGTTCCTAGCAGTCCCTCCCCCTTCTGTTCCTAGTAGGGTAACTCTGTGGACTCCACGGTATTTGAGGATTAGATGTTCCGCATCTGGCCCATTTCACAATGCCAGTTATGCCAATGGGACTGTGGAGGCTAAGGCATTGCTCAATGTGGTTGCTGGTTGTGGTGTGTACACAAACACTGTGAGTGAAGGTTTGCTTGTACAGAGAAATGCATGAGCTCACGGTTGAAGTGTGCAAGGTAAGGGGCAGGCATTATGTTTGTATGCATGCACTGTACACACTTGATTAAAGTTGCTAACATACATTGAGTGCTGCTTTTGTGCAATAACTTTTCAGACATTTGTATTACATGTGTTACAGCGGAAAGACTATTCTGTGAAGTGTACAAGGTAAGTGGCAGGCATTGTGTTGTTATGAATGCATTTCTGCCACGTCAACACACAAGTGTATGAAGGTACGACATGGTAAGGTAGGTGGAACAGAGGCGAGGCATAGACAATGCTCCACTAGGCCCGGTGACACTGAGAGTGCGCAAGTGAATGGGAAGGGGGAGGCCAAAGTGCAGTGAATGAGAACAACAAAAAATAGCAATAACTACAAATACATCCGGTGCTGGCAAGTGCACGGACAAGTGTACACATGAGGTGGTGGTTGCACTGTAAAGGTTACAGAAAACAGTCCCCAAGTGTGGGGGTTGGCAGAAAGGTATGGCAGGGTGAAACTGTTGGGAAACAGGGGGACTGGGGCTGATATTACAGGGTGGCAAAGAAACCTGTGGACATAAAGTTTCAGGCAGGAAGTGAGCATGAGAGAGAAGGAGAAACAGGAGAAGCAATTGGAAAGATGTCTAAGTTCTTCCAGACCCTGACATGGTTCCCCTCAAGATCCAGGGATGCATAGAGCCTGTTCCAGGGGGAGGCCCCAGCAAAATACAGACATCTACCACCAAGTGGGTGCTTGGAGAAGTGAGGGAATTGTAGGTGAATGGCCAAAGACCTAGAGCAGGGAAATATTTGGGAAGTAAGAGTTATAGGTATTGAGGACGCAGGCCTCAGAAACCCTTGTGAATCATGTAGAGGGTTTTCACCTTAACAGTTGCATCCACTGGGAGCCAGTGCAGAGATTTCAATCCCGGAGTGATACAGTCCCTGCCCGTCAGGGCAAGGGCAAGTCACGCACTCCTGCTCTGGCTGACTTGCAGATGGTGTAGAGCAGAAGCAGCCGCATTTATAAAGAGGCGGCTGCATTAATGCACTGCAGCAAAAACCACAGCTGCAGCAACAGTGAACACCTGGCAATCTGCTGTACGCTAATAAGATATATTCAGTGCTAGTTTGTGTGCCACATTTCTACAATTTTGTTTATGTAGCAAATGCGTTAATGTGTAAAGAAATTAATACCCCTGTGGGATGGAAAGGAAATAGTTTATGTTTGCATCTCACAATGACTGATATGTGTAAATGAAAATGTAGCGAGCATATTCCACTCAAGTACCACTTCATGGTAGGCAATGGGAGAAAATACAGTATGTTTGTTAGTTACGCAATGGATGTTCCGTGGCAACTACACTGCTCAGAGACACTTTCAAAAGGGTTGTAAGCATACTGTGGAAACAGTATTCATACCTATATTTTGTGCTGAAGCGTCCACATGCGCATGAATGAACATTCAAAAATCTTGCGTACTTTCACCAAACGTTGTGTGGGACGTGCATTCAAATACCAACACACTTGCAGTGTACATGTGTAACAGGACATATGAAGTGTTCTACAGAACTGCCAGTGTTAGAAGCAGACATAATGGATGTCATTATTTAACAATATTACCAATAAGGTAGTGGTAAAGAAAACACAGTGGAAAGGGAAGAAATACTGTTCCTGCTTTACAGGGGTGCAGCCATCACAGTCTTTTGCGAAGCGCACGTGCCACATTATTTGCATCTCACCATGCTGGCCAATGGGGCCAAATAGTCTGTGGGCTTTATCCAATTAGGTACTGAGGGCATGGGTCACAAGAAGGGGCGGTAATGCTGGTTTACATTACTCTGCATAGTGAAGCCGGCTGACATGGAAAAACGTGTTGTGTTGACTTTGGGTGATACCTTTGTGATAGATCCCCACAAGTGTGCCCTAGAAAGACGCTTTGGCCGATATGCATGAACTTTGCAGAGGCCTGGCCACTTCTTCTCATGTTGATGTTGTTGTGACCTACGAGGGCATGCATTTGGGTTACGTGGCATGTTAACATTTGTTCCGTCAACTGAAGAGGTTGCTGAATGCCGTGAAGAGAGATTTTCCAACTGCCAAGGTGATTTTCTAATCTATAACACCAAGAAGAATCTGGAGCAATGTCTGCTGTGCCAAACCAGATTGTGGAAGGTGTCTTATCAACAGAAGCATGGCCAATTATTTGCACGCTGGTGGGATGTTCTTCTGGAAATACAGTGTTTGTTCGCGTAAATGGCATTTCGTTGTCGTACATTGGTAATTATGTTTTGTTTGCGCATCTACAGAATGGGTTGAAGAATTTACTGTAACAATTTGAGCACAAGAAAACACAACATTACATAAAAAACGAAAAAAGGTGTTTGTCTTGAAGCACCTAAAAAAACAAAAAAAAAGGCTCTCCTCAGAGCCGCCACTACCCTGGTTGCCATTTATTCCCCCATACCCACACGCAGTACCAAAGCCACATCCGGGCACTTTGAGGATAGTGGCCATGGAAATGGGACTGTGGGGGCCGAGGGATTGTGCAATAACGCTTCTGGGTGTAGTGTGAACGCAGGGGACTGTTGTACAGAACTGATAGTGTTACATGGAGAGTTCTTCAATGTATTTGGTGGATGAGCATGGAACTATTTAACAGTACCCAATGAGGTAGTTATGGAGAGAAAAAAGTGGCAAGGGAAGAAGGACTGCTCCTGCTTTACTGGTGCGTGGTCCTCACAGTACTTGGGGAAGCACACATGCCCCAATTTGCACTTCTCACCATGCTGGCCAATGGAAATGCGACTGTGGGTATTGTCCAATCAGGTAGTCAGGGTGTGCGTCACAGCAAAGGGCAGCAATATTTTGTTTCATTCCTTGGTGTAGTGTGGCTGGCAGACATGGAGAAACACACAGTTTTCCTCGTGGGCAATACCTTTGTGGAAGATATGTTCTAGTATGCCCTTCAAAAAGGCTTATGTGGCACTTTCGATTTGGAGGGAGTAGAGGCTTTGTGGGGCAGTTTTGATGCGTGCTGTTTTAGCCTTATGCTTGCAGAATGTGGACAAGTGGCCACATCCGCAATTGTACATGTTGTGGTCATGCACTATAGAGCCTTGATTTTGGGTGCCAGGGCTTGTTCAGGTGTGTACAGTCAACGGAAGAAATTGATGAAAGCAGTTAAGTGCATTTTTCCCACTGCGAAGGTGCTTTTCTCATGTATCCCACCAAGAATAGTAAGGAACTATTCGAATGCATGTTGTCGCAAGCCAGAAGCCAGAAAGGGTCTTATCAAAGGAGCATGTGTGACTTTATGAGTGCTGCTGGAATGTTCTCCTGTGAGAATTAAAACATCCCGATATATACAACTTTTCAAAGGAAATGGCATTTCTATGTCGACCGGTGGCAATGACATTTTGTTTTGCAATCTACCGGCTTCACTGAAGACCCTACTGTAAAAATCGGACATGAACTACAAAACACAAAAACACTTATAAAAAACAGAAAATAGGTGTTTCTATGGAAGCACCTTAAAAAAATAAATTTTAAAAAAAGTCTCTTTTAAGCCATTTCTACAAATGAAATCCCTTACCCTGGTTAACATTTATTCCCCCACTCCCGCACACACAGCAGGATAAGTCTGCAGACATTGCCATAGTTGCAAGGTTTCACTTGCTACATCCGGCCATTTTGGAGATGGCGGACATAGAATTTGGCCCTGTGCGTCGACACAAATGTGGTAGTTGCACTTACGGCTGTGTGCTTCATGAGCCATAGTGTACTGTTTTTGGGGGAGTTCGGAATGCATTAATTGAAAGTGAATGGAACCCACTGTTCATTGGCTGCTCATTTTGGATTCTATCATGTGGATTTGTACTGGTATGGAGTACCTGCAATACAGTGACTGATTTTGGTTTGCCCTTGTGAGACTTTGCTGATGCGCGATCATGCCGACATTATTGTTCGTCATTGTGGAGGGAAAAGTCCACAACATGTTACCCGATTTTCAATGCCATTTGTGATGAAGGAGGTACTTGGCCAGGTCAAGCGTATGTTTCCCATCTAATGCATAATTTTTTTTTCCCATTACGCTGACGCAGATGTGGCTGCGTTAGTTCTCATTTCATTCGGGAAAGGCGATAGCGCTGTACACTGTGAAGACGTCTATTTGTGCCTTTTTACCATATGTGACAATGTTGTACTTCCCAAATAGGAATATGACATTTTACAGCACAAAGAGTTCACCCCACAACTAGCGTTCATCTTACCATTGCTGCCATTCCCATTTTTTCACAACCTATCTGATCCGACCTATCCGACATGACTTACTACCCGTCTTGGAAGTATAGGAAGATCTTTTGTAGTAGGTGTTGTGCACTAACACGCTTCAAAGCGCACCACAAAAAATACAAATAAACTATTTTTGGAAGCCAGCCCCATCTACCAAATTCCACTACAGTGTTTTCCACAGAGCCACACCTCGCATTATTTAGTGCCCATTCTGTGAAGCATATACAGTGCGTGTCGCCCTGCCTGTCAATTCCACCCTGTCAATTCCATTTTTCAACTTTGAAAGCAGCTTTCTATAATAAACTTTTTTCCTTTTCCTGTCAGTTTCTATTTGCTTTGGTCTTGTAACTCACAACACAGAAGGAAAGGAAGCCAAGGGCCAGTACGGGAGGGAGAGCACCTACAGGAATAACATAGGGGACGTGCAGAGAGAGGGAAATGTTGACTGGCCCTCAGTTAAATCGGTTCCAGTCATTGTCTTGCTCCTGGACCGACCCTTCCCAAGCACTTCCAAGTAGCTCCCATCTGTGCAGAAGCGCATCACAGTACATGAACAATACAATGCCCTTTGCCAGGTACAGGTCTGCAGCGCAGGATCTGCTCTGCAAAGATGTTGTAAAGACTCACTGCCCTACACCAGTGTCACTGTTGGTGGCCATAGCAGATATGGAGAATGCTGAACATGAAATGTCTCTAATGCACTGTTGGAAGGCCAGTACCCCGCCCACTGGTGGCTTGTGCTTTGATTTCAGATCTCGCCATATGCAGTACTGAGACTTCATGGTACGCCGTTAGCCGTAAAACCGGCATTCATGGAGATGAAGATATTCCGAAATACAAGAATGCTTACAACAAATACAAATGCAGCTTCACTACGTGGAGCAGGAAGATACGTATACAGCGACACCCATACGGCTACAGTACTTTTCTAAACACCACTGACATTCTTTGCACTCCAAAGACTCTGCTGTTCGCTTAATTCTCTTTACGTGCACTTATATGTGCGTGACCAAGGCACACCAACTTTCCAATTTTGCAGTCTCACTTCAGACTGAACACTTGCAGTTAAATGTTTTCTCCAACTCTACGACCCGCAGGCGAACCCTTGACACTTTCCATAATGGTGCTCACTGCAGAGACGGTGTGTCTATTTCACGGGTCATGGAAAGGCAATCAGCACATAATTTAAATTAATGCAACATTTAACAAGCCCAGTATACTCTGGAGTTTGCTGTTGCTTGTTTCTAGTGGGCCTGATACAGCTAAGTGTGCTGCAGCAATAAAGTGGAAGGTTTGCACAGCAAAGCACGTAGTCGCCGAAAATGCTTGCAAGATGGTAACAGCACACCAAAAATGCTGTACACTAACACATAGCTGTGGAATGGACAGACCTGCGTGCCCACAACTAATTACCATTGCATTACAAGATGTGCCCATGCGGCCATTGCTGGAGTCTTAAGCATTGTGAGTGCACATACGCCGGCCAGGTGCAGTCTCCCTAGGAAACCTCCATGTTGCTTACCTGCAGCCATCTCAGAAAGTAATGCGTGCCACAGACTTGCCATGCACTGTTAACACAAAAAGAAAAACCAGTCAAACATGCACCAACACTTACCATGTACACCTTTCATTTCTAACAAACACAGACACTATTAAGAAAGGGAAGGGGTAGCAGAAATGGATATATACACAGGGGAATTTGGGCTTTCAACAAGTTTGTCATGAGGGAAGCCAAGGGCTCCATGTAAAAACTTTGTTACCAGGATTTTATATTTCAGTTGCGCTACCAAAAACCTATCACCTTTACAGAAAAAACTATGACAAAGCAACATTCTGGTTACAGTGCCCTACTAAAAACCTATGAAATTCACTAACAAAAACACGTTGTTAAAGGGACATTATGGTTAATATGCACTAACAAAAACCTATGAAATTCAAAGAAAAAACATTATTAAGGGGTGTTACAGTTACAAGGAAAACAAAAAACCCCAGAAATGTGCGAGTTATGGTAAACTAAGCAACCGTAACTCGTGCCACCACTGCGCACTGCTAAGACTAACACTAATGACAGCAAAGATGACATCACACATGTCATTGATGACATCACTGATGACATCAGATATGCATTTAGTTTTAATAAAAACCCTCCCCAAGGAATTGGCATTATAATGTTGAGAAAACTATCAGAGGTCATTGGGAGAGCTATCATGAGATACATAGTTCATTAAGCAATGCATTGCTACAAACACCATTGCATTACAGAGTCCTTCCCACTACTTGAACCAACTCATGTAGAAACGTAGGCATTGTCTGCAGCATGCACCATAGAGATGCAATATCCAAATTCTTGCCATGTTGGATAGTAAAATGATGAATGCTTTCGTTTCAGAGTTTTGTGTACTGTGAAACATGTAACAAGTAGCTAACAATGCCTCACTTACTACATAATTGTACTACTACACACACACATCATAAAAAGACCACAATGCATACATATCTGAGCATATACAGGGAAAGTAAAGTAAGCAAAAAAACAGCAGTATTACCAGACAGGGTTCATAAACTAACTGAACATCTTCATGCACAGAAATGATTGCTGTGTTTCAGGCTTGCATCTTCCCCTATGTATATGTATCATATGATGTGACTGAACCCTAAGTAAAGTAGTGTAAGAACATATGAGAAGGGTAAGCTCTACAAGTATAGTACCTTTTGAATTGTTTGTTCCTGCCTGTCAGTGAAGAAAACTATCTGTCCTAGATATGTCAGTGAACAAAAAAAAGAGGGAGGCAGACATGTGATGTCATCAGTGATGTCATCAATGACAATAGTGATGTCATCTTTGATGTCATGGGTGTTAGCCTTAGCAGGGCACAGTGGTGGCACGAGTTATGGTTAAGTTGCACTAATAAAAACCTATAAAATTCAATGAACAAATGTTGTTAAAGGGACGTTATGGTTACAAGTAAAACCGAAAAACCTCAGAAATGTGCCAGTTGTGGGAAGCTAAGCAATCATAACTCGCACCACCAGCGTGCACTGCGAAAACTAACAACCAGAACATCAAAGAGGACATCACATGTGAAATTAATGTTGATGTTTAAAATGTTGGTAATAAGATATCATAGGTGATCGGGAGACCTTTATTTAACTACTTACAGGCCGATTCATGGAATAATTAGCGCGGCGCAAGTGGGCAAAAATGTGCGAATCGCAGTGGAATAGCGAAAATCGCAGTGCAAGTGCGAAAATCGCACGAAAAGCAGCGCACGTCGATTCATGGAAGGCCGTGCGCGAGAAAACCAGCGGATGTGCGATAAAAAAGTGCGCGTCGCATGTTGGCGCACAGGCCATCTAACAGCGTGCGCCAGGTCACAGCGAAAATCGCACAGGCCACAGCGAAATTCGCACATAGCGCGGCGCATGCAACAAAAGTAGGCGGAACACGGGCGTAACACTCGGAATGGGGAACAACTTGCCAAAACGTGGGCGTCACGGGGGAAGTACAGGGCACAGGTGCGCGGAACACCCACACGCTCGCCTACAACACGTATTCATGGAATAGAATAGGGGAAAAAAGCGCACGCTTCAACCAGCGCACAGGCACAAACACGACCGCCACAAGAAAGCAGGCGGTAGCGTCTCTGCGGCTGTAAGAAATGTGCGCCAAAAGGTGCGCCAACAAATAGCACCTATATACTGCCATGATGAATGTCCCATACTGTGGCCCTCCAGGAAAAATGACGTGCAAAGGGGTACCCACAAACACGGACACCCGCTGAAAAAAAATACATGTGCGTGTATACCGGGGTGCGCGGGAAGTCTCACACGCCATTTCAGCAGGGTACGTGCATCACAGGGGTTCGCGTGAAGTAATTCACGCGATCGGGCCTGGGGGAGCGGGCTACGTGTATTTCAGGGGTTCGCGTGAAGTTTCGCATGCGATCGGGCCTGGGGGAGCGTGCTACGTGTATTTCAGGGGTTCGCGTGAAGTTTCACACGCGATCGGGCCTGGGGGAGCGGGCTACGTGTATTACAGGGGTTCGCGTGAAGTTCCTCACGCGATCGGGCCTGGGGGAGCGTGCTACGTGTATTTCAGGGGTTCGCATGAAGTTTCACACGCGATCGGGCCTGGGGGAGCGGGCTACGTGTATTACAGGGGTTCGCGTGAAGTTCCTCACGCGATCGGGCCTGGGGGAGCGTGCTACGTGTATTTCAGGGGTTCGCGTGAAGTTTCACACGCGATCGGGCCTGGGGGAGCGGGCTACGTGTATTACAGGGGTTCGCGTGAAGTTCCTCACGCGATCGGGCCTGGGGGAGCGGGCTACATGTATTCCAGGGGTGCGTGAGAAGTTCCACACGCGAATAGCCTGGGCGCGTGTATTTCAGGGGTGCCGGGGAGTCCCACATGTGATTTGACAGTGTGGGTCCTCCCAGGTGTACCCTGTACACCCTCCACGGCCCCTGCAGGCAGCCCACACCACAGGGGACTACCCTGCATCCCTGGTCATGTCCCGCAGGCAGCCCACCCAACATGGGCATGCCCCCCAGCAAAGGCACATGTCTCCTTGAACTAATGAACACCAACTCATGTCCCCTTGCACCCCCACCGCCCAGCACTGTGGGGCACCTGCCAGCAGGCCCCCACCCATGTCCAACTCATGTCCCCCACCACCCCCACTCCCCAGCACTGTGGGGTACCTGCCAGCAGGCCCCCACCCATGTCTCCCACCACCCCCACACCCCAGCCACCAGGGGCACCCTCCACCAGGCCCCCACTCATGTCTCCCACCACCCCCACACCCCAGCAGTGCAGGGGCACCCTCCACCAGGCCCCCACTCATGTCACCCACCACACCCAGCCACCAGGCTCACCCTCCACCAGGCCCCCACTCATGTCTCCCACCAACCCCACACCCCAGCAGTGCAGAGGCACCCTCCACCAGGCCCCCACTCATGTCTACCACCACCCCCACCCCCCCCAGCCACCAGGGGCACCCTCCACCAGGCCCCCACTCATGTCTCCCACCACCCCCACACCCCAGCCACCAGGGGCACCCTCCACCAGGCCCCCATTCATGTCTCCCACCACCCCCACACCCCAGCAGTGCAGGGGCACCCTCCACCAGGCCCCCACTCATGTCTACCACCACCCCCACCCCCAGCCACCAGGGGCACCCTCCACCAGGCCCCCACCCATGTCTCCCACCACCCCCACCCCCCAGCCACCAGGGTCACCCTCCACCAGACCCCCACTCATGTCACCCACCACCCCCACCCCCCAGCCACCAGGGGCACCCTCCACCAGGCCCCCACGCATGTCTCCCACCACCCCCACACCCCAGCAGTGCAGGGGCAGCCTCCACCAGGCCCCCACTCATGTCACACACCACCCCCACCCCCAGCCACGAGGGGCACCCTCCACCAGGCCCCCACTCATGTCTCCCACCACCCCCACCCCCCAGCCACCAGGGGCACCCTCCACCAGGCCCCCACTCATGTCTCCCACCACCCCCACACCCCAGCCACCAGGGGCACCCTCCACCAGGCCCCCACTCATGTCACCCACCACCCCCACACCCCAGCAGTGCAGGGGCAGCCTCCACCAGGCCCCCACTCATGTCACCCACCACCCCCACCCCCCAGCCACCAGGGGCACCCTCCACCAGGCCCCCACTCATGTCTCCCACCACCCCCACACCCCAGCCACCAGGGGCACCCTCCACCAGGCCCCCACTCATGTCTCCCACCACCCCCACACCCCAGCAGTGCAGGGGCACCCTCCACCAGGCCCCCACTCATGTCACCCACCACCCCCACCCCCCAGCCACCAGGGTCACCCTCCACCAGGCCCCCACTCATGTCACCCACCACCCCCACCCCCCAGCCACCAGGGTCACCCTCCACCAGGCCCCCACTCATGTCTCCCACCACCCCCACACCCCAGCAGTGCAGGGGCACCCTCCACCAGGCCCCCACTCATGTCTACCATCACCCCCACCCCCCCAGCCACCAGGGGCACCCTCCACCAGGCCCCCACTCATGTCTCCCACCACCCCCACACCCCAGCCACCAGGGGCACCCTCCACCAGGCCCCCACTCATGTCTCCCACCACCCCCACACCCCAGCAGTGTAGGGGCACCCTCCACCAGGCCCCCACTCATGTCTCCCACCACCCCCACACCCCAGCCGTGCAGGGGCACCCTCCACCAGGCACCCACACATGTCCCCCTGCCCCCAGGTCCTGACGATACTCAATCATGGCAGTAATGGGCAGCATACCCAGCACAAACACCCAGGCAAGGATTGCATCCACCCACATAGTGAATGCAATTACATGATACAACCCCAATGGCAAGTCTGTAAATGAACACATGTCCGTCACACACACATACACAATGGGTGCAAGTGAATGTCAAAACCCATATCATGACATGTATGAAACCAATGAGAAAATACCACAAGTGAAAGTTAAAAAAACATGTATTAAAGATGAAAAATAAGTAAAAAAATCAAACATACAACAATGGGGATAACAAAATAAATGGTCCATGTCCGAGAACAAATGTAAAAATAAAAAAAACAAAGTAATCCAAAAACAAATGTTGTCCAAAGCAAAATCATGTGGAAGTAAAATAATGAAAAACCATTTCCTCATGGTGAACACAATCATTCTTCAAAAAGCAAACTATATACACGAAAATTCCAGGGTCCATGAGCCCAACACCATAAATGAAACCTACTACTACCTAATGAAAAAATATATACAAAAAAGTGGCCATTGTCCGAGCGGTCCAAAAAAACAAAAATTAATAAAGGAAACCCAACACTAACTAACTAAATAACTATATACAAAGGCAACGGGCAAGTCCTGCGGCTCACTCGGTGATGTTGCTAGCCAGGGCATCATCGAACTCCATGTCGATGTCCTGGAGGCGGGACTCTGTCCTGGCCCCGAGGTCTCGCAGGGATAACCCCATGTCCAGTTCAAACTCCCTGCGAGCTTCCTCGAGGCACTCAGCCCGCCTCAACGCCCGACGCATGGAGAACTCCGCCCTGACCATGGTGAGCCGCTCCTCTTCCGCCCCGCTGCCGCTCCCCACCTATCCGCTGGACCAACTGCTCCCACACGGAAGACACCACCATCCCAGGGTTGCCCTGCCCTCCGGCCGATGCCTGCCCCTCTGATCTTGAAGGCCCCGAGCCATGATGCCTCCCACGTCGAGCCTGCTGCTGCCTCCGACGCCACTGCCTCTGCCAGCACGACGGCATCCAGGCTGATGGAAACCACCGACGCCATCGTGCACGTGCCCTGCCTGATGATGCTGTCACATCTTCCATCTGCTGGGGTCCAGTTGCTGTGTTGTCCACCCCTGCTGGACCTCCGACTCCCAACTATGGCAGGGATGGGATCCCCACCGAGCTGGCTGCATTGGTCGGGGCAGGTCCACAGGGGGCCCTGGTGGCATCTGGGCCGGAAGACGGCAAGGAGAACGACTGGTGTCTAGCCTGCACAGAGGAGGAGAGGGCCGCCAGATTGGACAACACATGCAGAAAACCCCCGAACATGGCCGATCCCAATTGGGCCACGTCGGCACGGTGCACTTCGTGATGACGTGCGTCCTCCTCCCGGGAAGCACGCACGGCATCACGAATCACAGCCGTGCGCATCGCGACCCCAATCAGGACCTTCTCCACACGGCCAGGGGTTCCCACGTCCGCAGGTGGAGGGGAGTCAGGTGACATGGACATCCCCTCTACCTGCGGACGGGCCTGGGACGGGGCATCCCTGCTGGTGCATGGTGGTGCACTCACAGGGTCAGGGACAGCGACATGCACAGGCCCCTCCACGGTGACCTGTGCTGCCTCCTGCCCCTGGCCCTGGACTGCACCACTTGCACCAGCAGGGATGCCCCCACCAGGCCCCATGTGTGCCCCAGTGGCGGCCTCCTCCTCCTCTGTGCAAACCACCAACCTGGATGGCTCCTCACCGTCTCCCACCGTAGCAGGCCCCTGTGGGGGCTCACCCACCCCTTCCGCTGCAGCCGTGGGGGCATCCCCGCCGCCTTGCTCCACAGCGCCGTCTCCGCCCTCTTCTTCACTAGCCGCTGCGTAGAGGGAGACAAAGAACACAAGCATCAGGGCACTGTACAATGGTCCCCTAGACAGGAAGCAATAGCAGATGAGCACCACTGTCAAAGTACACTTCCATCATGTCCCTCCACAACACATGGGTCAGTCCAGGCAAAACACACACAGTAACAGGCATGGTGCATGCCATGGACATTTCCATGCATGTCCAATGGACTCTTGAAACAGTCAATGATATGTAACTCACATGCATCATGGCTCATGCCTATCACATGCACACACTTCACCTCAGTCACATCCATCTGGCCCCAAACACACCAAACACAGCGGATACAAGGGTAATGTGGCTGCTTCACTGAATCTGTGCATTGTCACACACATGTGTCATGCATCCATGGCATGCACAAGTCACAGACTCGCAGGTCAGGCACACAGACATGGCTACCATATATGTACCTGGCAACAGCACCCATCCCTCACCCCCACCCATGTCCAGGTACAGAGACTGGCATGCTCTCATGTTCAAAATCTGCATAGGGCTCCCCATGCAGCATTTGAACACATGCAACAACCATGTGGGTCACACATCACTGGTCGCAAATGCATTACCATGATGTCCCTGCACACATACATGCATACATGGCCTATGGCACACATACAGGCAAGTATCATAGAACCAGCACACCGCAACATGCCCTGTCTCACACAGTAATGCTTAGACACTTACCGCTCAACTCCAGACGGGCCTCCCTCTCAAGGATCTGGGCGTGGAGCGCTGGGCGTACGCGTTCCAGGACCCTCATCTGGATGGAACTCATGCGGCCCCGGCCCCCCTCCACGAGGCGCCAGGCCTTCACAAGGGTCCTGGACCTCAAGTCCCCCCAGCGCTTCTTGATCTTCAGGACGTTGCGGGTTGCCACCCCCTCCGCGTTGATGGCAACCACACAGTCGGCCCAGATCCTCTCCCGTCCTTCCTTGCTGGCACGGGACGATCCAAAGAGGGCATCATACTGCCCCAGGACATGCTCCACCAGGACACCAACTTCGGTGTCAGTGAAGCTGGTGCCCCTCTGCCCCTCTGGCCTGGGGTTGCCACTGGTGCCAGATGTGGAAGTGCCCGACATGGCAACCCCAGAGGCAGGTGTGGGTGGGCAACTGGGTCCTGGGGCTGGGCTGTGGAGCGATGTAATCCCAGTCGGGAGTCTTCAGTTCCAGCAGGGGTGGACACAGCAACTGGACCCCTGCAGATGGCTGATGTGCAGGCACCAAATGGCAGGGCACGGTGGCAGCAGGCAGGCAGGCAGGCAGCAGCAGATGGCACGTGGGAGGCTGCTCGGGGCACTGGGGGGCAGTAACTCGGCCTTCTGGGCAGGAGCGTGGTCTTCCGTGTGTTTTCGCGTGGCCAGCTTGATACGGAGTGATTTGGCACGTGAAAATCCTGCACGTCAGCGTGAAATCCGATTAAAAGCCCTTAGCGCGTAAGCGCGTCAGCACGCATACGCGATTCTATTGGACCAGAGTCCCTCAGGGCGTAAGCGCGTCTGTGACGTGACCCGCACGGGTGTTCCCCACTCTGCACGTGATGACGGGGCACACATGGAAATACTGCACGTCAGAGTGTCATCGCGTGTAATTGGACAAAAGTGCGCGTACACGCGATTGGCCTATGTACGTGTATTTCATGGGTGCGCGGGCACTTACACACGCAAGTACGTCAGCGAACCTGTATCCCGTGGTGCGTGTGAATTTCCACATGCTATTGGACTGGGAACTGGATTCCAGGGGTGCGCGGGTCACACGCTCGCCTAGAACACGCACAAAGCATAAATTTGCGCACTTTAACAATAACAAGCTCAGACGCCAGGATGAACATACCGTTCCTAGCAGCAGTGGCAGTGGGCTACCAAAGGAGGAGGAGGAGGATAGTCAGGGCCAGAATATTCACACCCAGAACCAGCCTTTTCGGGATGCCTGATGACCAGGTGTATGGGAGGTACAGGTTTCCACCACACATTATACTGGACCTGGTGAGTGAGTGGGAGGATGACCTCACATCACCCACCCTGTGCTCCCAAGCACTCAGCCCCCTGGAGAAGGTCCTCAATGTACTGCACTTCTTAGCCACTGGATC
This sequence comes from Ambystoma mexicanum, assembly GCF_040938575.1. NCBI lineage: Eukaryota > Metazoa > Chordata > Amphibia > Caudata > Ambystomatidae > Ambystoma > Ambystoma mexicanum. The sequence continues at coordinate 609,109,330 of NC_090930.1, read as the reverse complement.
ATTTCAGCGGACAAGTGCCATAGTGGGTGGGGTGTCACAGGCCACCCAGTCACGCTGCCTACACCAGGTCTTGAACATCATCACTGCACGCCCATCAGTCCGCAGGCACATATACCTGCCCAGAACACCTGCAGAAAGGCATGCTGCCGCCCTGGATTTTTACGGTGTGGCACGATTCCCCAAAGTGCTAGGTGCCATCGACTGCACCCACGTGGCTCTACGTCCCCCCAGGGCATCTGAGCACATCTATAGGAACCGCAAGCACTGGCATTCCATCAACGTGCAGGTAGCATGTAATGCCAAGGGAATCATCACCTCAGTATATGCCAACTATCCCGGCTCCACCCACGACAGCTTCATTTACCGAATGTCCACCCTAAGCCAGGACCTAGAAGCTGGGCGGCATGGCGATACATGGCTGCTTGGTGAGTATGTATGCCACTGCACATGCATGCATGTTGGATACTGAGCAAGGTCACAACCCCACCAATGATACCAATCACCACCTCCACAGGGGACAGTACCTACCCTCTCAGCCCCCACATGATGACGCCAATTCGGAACCCCACCACGCCACCCGAGGTAAGATATAACATTCGGAGTTCTAAAGTCACGCTTCCGCTCCTTGACCGTTCTGGCGGCCAGCTGTTATACGCTCCCCCAGTAGTGTGCAGGATCATAGTGGCAGCATGTGTCCTGCACAACATTGCAACACGTCGGGGCCTGGCCGTGGACATGGTGGTGGCCCCACATCCCCAACCACATGCACAGCCGCTGCGCATGGGAGGGGAAAGGGCACGGGGGGGGGGCAGCCCGTACACAGCTAGTGGCTAATTACTTCACATAGAAATCACACCCCTGTGGAGTGCACACTGCCCTGGCACATTCCATCTGACAATCAATGATGACTCAACCTGACACTGATCCTGAATGTCTGCAGAATGAACCGTGAATACCATATCAGCCTGAGATTGTACGCCACCGTGAATACCATATCAGCCTGAGATTGTACGCCTGGAAGTGTCACAATGTGTGCATCCCTACCCACACAGACACCACCAATGCAGTTTTGTGAAGTTACACATTCAAGCAGCTAAAATGAATACCCACTTGCAAAATGCAACAAGAGGACAGTGCCATGTCAGCCAACCCAACCCCAGCACCGCCACACGACACACCGTGCCATGTCATGCTAATTGCAGGTAAACAAAGTAATCCCCACAACATGACACTAGTCTCACTATGTACAGTGTCCCTATTAGAAACCTGCAACACCTGAAATGCTCACAGCAATGCCGGACCAACAACATACTTGAGCACGTACTACCATTAACATGACATCACAAATGTTACATATTAGTAGTCTCACCACCTGGAAATGCCTGCACTCCCACCACTACCAACTGTGCAGTGTTGGCGCCATGTAGAGTTGTAGGTGCACTGCTGCCAACATGGACCCCATCTCCAGACTAGAGGTCCTTGTGTAGACATGAGGAAGGGACCTGCAAATTGGGAGGTAGACACAGAAGAAGAGTTACACATCAATGCAACATGCAGTGTACAACACAACAGCAATATACACTAGGAATGTATACACAGTATTGACTACAGACTGCCCACACAGCTCATGGGAGTCCAACGTCACTGTGTAATTCACTGTCACTTGGGCACACCCTTTGCAAGCCCATGGAAACGGCAAGCAGGAGGGGTGTGTGTGACTCAAACCCAAGCATCTGAACCAAATACATTACAAGCCTGCATGTGCCCAGCCACAATGCAGCGTATGCCCACAGGAACCACGGAAGCCAACAAATCGTCCCAAAAAAATTGGGAATAAAAGAAATCAAAATAAAAATAAAAATAAGAAACAATCAAAAATGGCCATTGATGGGCCCGGGGGGGTTGGGGAGGCCACCCAGGAGGTCCGAGGACAGGATGCACACCAGAACCCACCTGCGTGGATCCTGGGAAGATAAAACACCTCCATGGGCTCATGGCCCACACGGCTACCCTATTGTGGGAGTATCACTGCTGTCACTATTATCACCCTGTGCAGCTGCATCGGGAGGTGGTTGCACTATGGGAGGCAGCCCACGCAAGGCCCTAGTCTGCTCCTCCATGGCTGCAAGCATGTGGGTGTGGTAGGTCTGGTTCTGGAGTATGAGTGTGCGGAGGTCCCCATGCAACAACTCACGGGATGCCCGGACCTCCGCCCTCATTGCCTGCATCTCAGCTGAGAGCGTACGGGTGAGATGCTCCAGCTGCTGTTCTGTCCTTTGGTGTGTTGAAGCCTCAAGCTCAACAAGAGTCGTCCTGAGGTGAAGGAGCTCCTGCCTCAGGGCTTCCCTGTGGCCCTGGGACTCAATGGAGATGGCCTCCTGCAGAGTCGCCAGTGCTGCCCGTCTGTCCCTGTTGGACCCCAACATGTCCTCCCTGTGTGACTGGCAGATGGAGTCGGTTGCCTGCTCTAGTCGCTCCATCAGCCTTTCTGGGGGGACAATGGAAGTGGCCACCCTATCCATGGCCTGAGCCATCATCTCGGATGATGCAGCCTGTTGGGTTGCCATACCGTAAATGGATTGCTCCCATGCGGTATTGCCGGGTGGCGTACGGCCACCACGTCGGCGGGCACCACACCTGTCTGGGGCAAGGCGAACTGCGCCTTGCTGTGCCGGCACTGCCTGGGGCTGCAGGACTGCATTCCCCCTCTGATCTGCTGGCCCAGGAACAGGATCAGATGTCGCGGAGTGTGACCCTGCATCCGTAACCACCGAAGGCGTAGCTGCCAACACTGACATCCCCATGGAGGGTTCTGACCCTGGTGCAGGTGGGTGAGACAGAACAGAATCCCTCCTTGGAACACTCACCTGCGACGGCACGTAGGTCTCATCCGAATCAACCCCTGAGTACAGCTCGGGGGAGGTGCAGCCAGAGACACCCCTTGAGAGCACGACCTGCAGCACTTGTGGGTTCTCCCCCACCACCACACCACGTCCCTCACTGGTGGTTGGTCGGCCCTCGGACCCCTCCTGGGTCTGCACCATCTCCACAACCCCAGCAGTATCAGGTGCGTCTTCCCCTGCAAAGACATGAAAACAAAGAAATGGAAACAGGCATTAGCACCATGGCACACAATGAGGGCTGAGAAGCAAGAGAACCAGTACTTGATTGACACATGTCCCACATGACTAAAACCCTCCCATGCATGCACCCTCACTGCGTATGAAGTGCAGGCAAATGGCACACACTGATGACACCAAGATGGAAGATGAACACATTTTCTGCATGCTGCCTGGCAGTGGCATCACACATTGGCCTGTGATTGCCAGGTGATACACACATGCCATCACACAGATGGCATGTACCATTGCTATTGAGTGAAGATGGAGAGGAGGGCAGCACCTATTCATTCAGTCCAGTTCCCGCATGTAATCGCTTTTCTAATTCTAACAGGTCAGATTTTTCACCTGGAGCTGCCAGTCTGAAATGGTCCAATTGCACAGGGACATGTGTGTACAAATGATATCCAGGTAACAAAGTCACTCCACTTTACCATAGCCATGTCAGACATGTGACTAGTGGACAGCGACATGCCTAGTGAAAGTGGTGGAATGCAAACAAACTGACTGAATGAACAGTGAAAAATAAGCAACTATGTTGTGGCAAGGTGACACTTCAAAGGCAACTGGCGTGCAGTTGGGCTAGATGTCTACTGTTGGCAGAAGGGATACTGCCAAATGCAGCTGCGCAGGAAGTATTGCATGAAGCACATGGCTGACCCATACGACTCAGGCGCACACACTCTCACCTGGCACACAAACAGAAGCCCTCACACACACACCATGCACATGGATGACACACACATGCATGTGCACTCACCGGACAATGCCTCGTAATCAGCCAGATCTCCCACGCCTTGGATCTGTTCCTCCGTGACGTAGGTCCCAGCGACTGACTCATGTGGAGTGAGTTCCATGTCTACTACTGGAGACCCACCTCCAGTCACTAGAGTTGCGGCATGACTTGAGGCCAGCTTACTCTTTGCCCTGCGCTTTAGGTCATTCCAGCGCTTATAGCAATCATTGGCTGTGCGCCTCACGATGCCAAGGGCACTTACGATGTCCGCAACGGTCTGCCAGTGTGCCTGGCATTGTGCATGTGTGGTCTTGGATCCTGCAACAATGACCATCTCGTTGTCATGTCCGGACACATACTCGACAAGTGCATTCAGTTCGTCATCCGTGAAGCTGGGCTTCCTGGATGGGCCGGACTGTGTAGCCGTGTCTGGGGCATCAGCCTGTGCCGGACGAGCACTCTTCCTCTTCCGCTTGGAAGGTGGTGGTGATCCTGAGTGTCCTGCGCCGCTCTGGACACTAGGGGCAGGAGCCCTGGTGGACTCTGTATCAGGAGTGTGGGATTGCACACTCAGCATGGGAGTTGGTGCAGGCATTGGCTCTAGTGTGATGGTGTCAGGGGGAATGTCAGCAGCATGGACTAGGACCGACACTGTCCTGGCTGGGTGTGTGAGGGCTGGGGTGGATGGAGCCGCAGCTGCCCCTGCAGCCTCTCCGCCCTGCCTCCTTGGTGCAGCAGATGACCTTGCTGGCCCAGATGCACGTGGCATGGTGACATCAACGTGCACCAGCGCACGTGTCATAGGCCTGCTGACCTGGAAGTCAGCCATGGAGTCAGCCAGATCTGGTGCCACAATGGGCTGGTCCAACAAGGGCTGAGCATGGATGGTGTCAGCCACATCAGCCTCAATGGGAGGGGGGGGGATTATGGGTGCCCTCGACTGGTCCTCCACACATGGGGGGACAGGCTCACCCTGCAAGTAACGACCACGTCCCCTACCGGATCCACCACGGCCACCACTTGTGGCTCTTCCACCTTTGCCACCCTTACGGAATCCTCGCCTCCCAGCCATGGCACTGATGTAAATGTGCGTATGGGAGTGGCTGGAAACTATTGTCCTGGGCAATTGGGGGTCAAAGGGGTTGGGTACCAGATGGTAATTGTACCCTAGTGCTCTTGCAAGGCTGATTGTAACCCCTGGGGAAAGATGACGGGTCACGCTACGCACAGGAGCCCCAAAAAAGGGAGATGACGTGCACGCAACCCCTCCTAGACCACGTGTGCAGAAAGAAAAACCTGCACTACGCTGTTGCACCCAGTAACACAAGAATGAACGTATGCGTGTCACACGCAGCATAGAATGACCTCTGAAGGGGTAGGCTACACACGGGGCAAGCACAGATGTTAGATACGTGCGTGACTCACCGTCTGCCTGGTAAACGAGCGTGTAAAAGGAGCACGTTTGGTTGGCAACACCCCCGCCAAAAGAAGATTTGTACGCTGTCTGAGGAGACAGGACAACAGTAGAAGGGAACACTGTTTGAGGGAACAGGCCCAGGTAAACCAGTAAAAGCGAAAAAAGAGAAAAAGCTGTCAGAGGTAACAGGGAATACGAACTTGAAACGCTGTGAAGTAAATCTCGTGTGAAACGACAAGAAGTATAGAATTCACCCACTTGCTCTCCACGAAAAGCACGTACAAGGAAAACGTGTTCTACACATACCTTTTATACAGGGCCACACGTCCGTCGTCACTTACGCGGCGTGTACGCGCTAGGGCCATTTCCACCAATTACACGCTTTGTCACTTCTGCGTGTTGGGCCATTTCCACCAAATACACGCTTTGTCACTTCTGTGTGTAGGGCCATTTCCACCAA